>NW_006408540.1:28052485-28080462 GCF_000296735.1 Chrysochloris asiatica | reverse complement strand
TGAATTATGTGTTAGTTTACATGGGTGAACATTATCTTTACATTCATTCTATCATACTTTGTTTCATTGCAATGATCACAATCCCCTGCATGCATCATCAAACACCAAAAGGGTACACTCCACACGCCTGCCCCCTGGCTGCCAGCACACAGCCCTCTCCCTACATGAGTCCAGAGTCCCCAGCCACTCCTTCTGTCCACATCATTGTCTCTGCCTCCATCCCTAGTGTCACTGCCTCTCCAGACACGGTCTCACACTTCACTTTCCTCCCTTGATGGTCCCAGGGACTGCAAAATCAGCAGCTCCCTCCTTTTGTTATCAAACATTTTAAAAAATGTTTTATTGTGAATTATGTGATAGTTTACATGGGAGAACATTAGTTTTACATTCATCCTATGGTATATCGTTTCATTGCCATGATTATAATCCCCTCCATACATCATCAACCAACCCAAGTGTATACCCTACAAGCCTGCCACTGCTCCATCTCTCCACGTCATCATATCTGCCTCCATCTCAGTCATCACTGCTTCTCTGGGTAGGGTCCCACTCTCCACTTTTCTCACTTGATGGCCCCAGAGACGTCTGCTCTTAGACTAAAAAGTTAATCACTCCCCTCCTTGCTACAAAACGTCTACCTTTACATTTCCAACCCTCACAAGTAGGTCTGATAACAATTATCCACTATTGTATCACAAGAGACCCATCAGCATTTCATTTCATCAGCTCCACCTAGACAGATTGGATACTATTCAGTGGAGATTCTACCTTCCTTCATGTCCTCTGAATCTAGGTTCCCTCTTGAAAGCCTGTAAGCCAGTAACTTCTTGCCTTTGTAGCCCCACATTTTGGGTAGCCAATGTCCAAGTTGCCCATCCCTGTCTGCTGTGTGTATGGAGGGGGTGGGAATGATCCTTGCTGTAAGGATTTGTTCCCTCTTTTGAGCTACTGCAGCCATAGGTGTAGGTCAAGTTCATCAAATTGTATCAGATTACTCTTTTTTTCCTCTTCTTTCTTCTTCTGGTTGAGCTCTGATCATCCAGTCTTTGAAGCCAGGTCAAGTGGGTATTATCTGCAAGTTTGGGTGTTCTTGTGTATTTGCCCTCTCTTCTTATCTCCACTCTAGTCTTCTGTGGCTATGCCACTGACTCTGGGCCCAAGGGTTCCCAGGTCTTGCCACACTGCTGGCCAACCAGGTCTCCAGCTGGGTTCACAGGAGTCTATTGAACATTGTAGGGCTTAGCTTGCAGCTTCATTGCTGTTTTCCCTCACTTCCCCTTATCAGTGATGAGCATGGTCACCAATCAGAGTGTGTATTCCCATTGAGTCTTAGTCTTGGAAGGGGGTTTATTCTGAGGGGACCCGACCACTTGCCTTGATGTCTCCTGGGCAAGCAACTTGCTTGTTCTTGTAGTAACAGTCGGTCTGCCTATATTGTTTTGTATTTTTCCTATAGGTCTTTCTTTCAAGAAGTATCTTCTGTTCTTCTAGCCGCTCCAGGCTGGTCTGCTCATCCTTTCAAGTGGAAATTTCCCATCTCTGAAGATCTGAATGTGGTTTAGTGTTACCAAACATTTACATTTACTTTTCCAACACTCACTTTCAAACTTTATAGCAATCATTCCCTATTGAACGACAGGAGTTCTTCCCCCCTCACCTTTTATTAACCCCATCCAGAGAGGTTGGAAACAATTCAGTGGAGGTTATACCTTTCCTTGTATCCTTTGGAGCTAGGTTCCCTATTGAAATCTTGTAAGCCAGTCACTTCTTGTCTTTGTACCCCACCCCCCTTTTTGGGTAGCCAATGTATAAGTTCCACTTCCCTGTTGACCCTCTGTACCAAGGGGGTGGGGGATGATCCTCACTGTAAAGATTTATTTGCTCCTTTTCCATACTGCATCCACAAGCACAGGTCAAATCCATCCCATTTATAATGGGTTACTTCTTTTTTTCTTCCCTCTTCTTTCTTCCTCTAGTTGTGTTCTGATCATCCAGCCATTGATGCCAGGTCAAATGGGTACTATCTGCAAGTGTGGGTGTTCTTGTGCATCCCCCCTCTCTTTTTATAAACTGGAAGCTTTACACTCCATTCTAGTCCTCTGGGACCATGTAACTGTCCCTGGGCCTAGAAGTCCCCAGGTCTCGTCATACGGCTGGTTAACCAGGTCTCAATCCAGGTTAACAGGAGTCCATTGAATGTGGTTGGACTTAGCTCACAACTTCATTGCTGTTTTTACCCCTTTTCCCCTTATTGGTGACCAGCGTGGTCAGCAGCAGGACCGTATGCCTGCTAGTGCATTCCATTTGAATTTCAGTCTTGGAAGGGGGTTTGCCTTGAGGGGACCTGACCACTTGCCTTGACTACTACAAGAACAACTTGGTTGTTCTTATAGTAGTCAATTGGACTGCTGATGTTATTGTTTTTCTGCTGATCTTTCTTTCAAGAAGTATCTTCTGTTCTTCTAACTGCTCCCGACTGGTCTGCTTGTCCTTTCATGTGGGAATGTCCCACCTCAGAAGATTCTGTATGATGACCAGGGTTCCATTTATGGTCTTGTGTAATGCAAAGGCTCTGCAGGGAGCCTCCTTCACTGGGCAAGTTCTAGCCCCATTTTAGTTATTCCAAAGTTATAGGCTGATGGTGGACTTACAAGCTTTCTCTGGTGGTGTTTCTGGCTATTCTTCTCTTTCCCCTTCAAGTGTCTAGTTTACAATAGTAGGCAAGGGAAACCAAGATTCAACAAACAACCAAATGTCTGAACATCATTTCCCCACTTTTACCCATTCAAACCATGCCTCAATCTTTGTATCCACAAGCCCTGTTGTTCCACATTTGTGCTCAGATCATTATTTCCCTCTGTCACATTTAGCCCATGGAAAACCACCTAGCTATTCTCCTATCCACCTTATTTTTCCTTTCCCCTTCCCCTTCTAGTGTATTGCCCCTCCTCCGCCCCAGCATCAAACTACCCTGTGCTCTACCTTCCCCTCCCTCCCCCTCACCCCCTCACCTACATGGCGGTAACCAACAACGAAAACAAAAAAGATAATAATAATAACAATAAAAATAAAATAAAAATTTTCCCTTTCAGTGTGGGTGCTTTATCTTAATATTTTACAATAATGGCTCTATGCCATATTTCTCTTTTTGTGATTGACTGATTTCACTCAGCATAATGTCCTCAAGGTTCATCCTTGTTATACAGTGGCTTCCTGCTTCCTTGTTATTCCTCAGGGTAGCATAGTGTTCCATTGTTTGTATGTATCAAAGTTTGTTTATGCATCTTCCATAGATGGGCACTTAGGCTGTCTCCATTTTTTGCTGTTGTAAATAGTGCTGCTATGAACATTGGTGTGCATACATCTACTTGTGTTACGACTCATATTTATTGTGGATAAATACAAAGTAGAGGGATTGCTGGATCATATGGTATTTCTATTTCCAACCTTCTGAGGAAGTACCATATTGTTTTCCAGAGTGGTTGGACCGTTTTGCAATACCACCCACAATGTAGTACAGTCCCAGTCTCTCCACATTTTCGCCAACATTTATTATCTTCTACTTTTTGGTCTTTGCTATTATTGCTGGTGTGAGATGATATCTCATTGTTGTTTGTATTTTCATCTCTCTAATGGCTAGTGATCATGAACATTTCTTCATATGTTTGTTGGCTGCCCAGATCTCATCCTTGGTGAATTGTCTATTCATGTCCAGTGCCCAGTTTTCAATTGGGTTATTTGTCTTTTTCTTGTAGAGGTGTTGTAGGGTCCTATATATTTTGGAAATTTGCCCCTTGTCTGATGTGTCATTGCAAAATATTTTTTTCCCATTCTGGGACTCCCTTTTTACTCTTTTGATGAAGTCTTTTGCTGTACACAAGTTTTAATTTTAAGTATGTCCCATTGATCTATTTTGTCCATTTTTGTTTGTGTAATTTTCAAAATATTTGGTAGTCTATGTATGTCCCGAATTAGAGCTCTCACGTTTTTTCCCTATTTTTTCATTGATGACCTTTGTAATTCTGGGATTCATATTTAGGTCTTTAATCCAAGCTTAGTTGGTTTTTGTATAAGGTGTGAGGTAAAGGGCTTGTTTCAGACTTTTGCATATCATTTTCCAAATCTGCCAGCACCATCTGTTGAAGAGACCATCTCCTCCCCATGCAATATACTTGGGTACTTTGTCAAATTTCAGTTGGCTGTATGTGGATGAGTTAATTTTTGGATTCTCAATTCTCTTCCAGTGATCAATGTATCTTTCATTATACCAGTACCAGGCTTTTTTCACCACAGTAGCCATGTAGTAAATTTTGAAATCAGGAAGTGAGAAGCTTCCCACCCTGTTCTTCTTAAATAGTGCTTCCCTTAACTTGGGTATCTTAACTTTCCATATAAAATTTGTAATTGTTTTTTTCCATTTCTTTGAAGAACGTCTTTGGAATGTGGATTGGGATTGCATTATATGTGTAAATTACTTTGGGCAGTATTGACGTTTTCACAATGTTAAGTCTTCCTATCCAGGAGCATGGTACATTCTTCCATTTTTGTAGGCCTCTTTTGGTTTCTTGTAGTAGTATTTTGTAGTTTTCTTTGTATAAGTCCTCTGTTTCTCTTGTTACATTTATTCCTAGATATTTCATCCTTGGGACAGCTATTGTAAATGGTCTTGTTTTCCTAATGTCCTTTTCAGCACTGTTGGTATTGGTATAGAGGAATCCAACTGATTTTTGTATGTTGATCTTATATCCTGCCACTTTGCTCAATCCTCCAGTGAGATCTACTAACTTTTTTTCCGAGTCTTTGGGGTTTTCTATATATAGTAGCATATCGTCTGCAAACAGAGAGAGTTTTACTTCCTCTTTACCAATTTGGATGCCCTTGATTTCCCTATTGCCGTATACCTCTGGCTAAGACTTAGAGCACAATATTGAATAGGAGTGGTGATAAGGAGCATCCTTGTCTGGTTCTTGTTCACAGAGGGAAGACTTTCATTTTCTCTCCATTTAGAGTAATGCAGGCTGTTGGTTTTGTACATATGCTTTTGATTATGTTGAGGGATTTCCCTTCAATTCCTACTTTGTTGAGTGTTTTTTTTATCCGGAGTGGATGTTGGATTTTGTCAAATGACTTTTCTGCATCAATTGATATGATCATGTGGTTTTCTTCTTCTTTCTTGTTTATATGGTGGATTATATTGATTGTTTTTCTAATGTTGAACCATCCTTGCATCTGTGATATGAATCCCACTTGGTCATGATGTATTATTTTTTTGATGTGCTGTTCGATTCTCTTGGCTAGGTTTTTGTTGAGAATATTTGCATCTATGTTCATGAGTGATATTAGTCTATAATTTTCTTTCTTAGTGATGCTCTTCCCTGATTTTGGCATGAGGGTTAAGCTTGCTTCATAAAATATATTAGGAAGTTTTCCATCCTCCTCTATATTCTGCAATAATTTGAGTACAATTGGTGAAAGCTCTTCCCTGAATGTCTGGTAGAACTCACCAGTAAAGCTATCTGTTGGACTTCTTTTGGTTGGGAGTTTTTTGATGACCTGATCAATTTCTACTATTGTTATGGGTCTGTTCAAGTTTCCAACTTCACTCTGTGTGAGTTTAGGTAGGTTGTGTTTTTGTAAAAGTGTATTCATCTCTCCTAAGTTTTCAAATTTGTTGGAGTACAACTTTTCATAGTATTCTGTTATTATTCCTTTGATTGCCTTTGGTTCTGTGTGACATCACCCATGTGGTTTCTAATGCTTGTTATTTGTGTCTTCTCCCTCTTTTCTTTTTTAAGATTTGCCAATTATTTGTCGATTTTATTAATCCTTTCAAAGAACCAGTTTCTTTTCCTGTTGTTTTTTTTTTCTCGTTTTTCTGTTTACTACCTCGTTTATTTCTGTTCTGATCTTTATTATTTCTTTTCTCTTGATGACTGTAGGTTCCCTCTTTTGGTCTGTTTCTATTTTCTGGAGATGTTGTGTTAATGTGTTAATTTTGATTCTTTCTTCTTTTTGGATGTGCACATTTATCACATTAAATTGTCCTCTTAGCACCGCTTTTGCCATGTTCCAAAGATATTGGTATGTTGTGTTTCATTCTCATTTTTTTCTAGGAACTTTCTGAATTCACGTTTAATTTATTCTATTATCCAGTCGCCCTTTAGCAGGGTGTTAGTCTGTCTCCATGTATTAAGCTTTATTTCCTCGATCTTCTTATTTTTGATTTCTTATTTTATGGCATTGTGGTCTGAAAAGATGCTTTGTAGCATTTTGAAATTTGTAAATTTATGAAGGCTTGCTTTATGACTGAACACATTGTCAATTCTGGAGTATGTTCCATGTGCACTGGAAAAGAATGTATATTGTGCTGTTGTTGGGTTGAATGTTCTGTACACGTCTATGAGGTCAAGTTGGTTGATTATGCTGTTTAGTTCCTCTGTAGCTTTGTTGAGTTTTTTTCTTGTTTTTCTATCCTTTCTCAAAAGTGGCATATTAAAATCCCTTACTATAATTTTAGCTTTATCTATTTCTTTCTTCAATTCTAGTAGGGTTTGCTTTATATATCTTGGTGCTCTTTCATTTGCAGCACAGATGTTATTTATGGTTATGTCATCTTGCTCAATTGACCCTTTAATCATGAGACAGTGTCCTTCCTTATCTCTTATGGTGGTTTTTGCCTTAAAGTTTACTTTATCAGAGATTAGTATAGACTCTCCTGCTTGTTTTTTTATTGCTGTTAGCTTGGTATATTTTTTCCCCCATCCTTTAACTTTTTAGTCTGTTTTTGTCCTTGTGTGTAAGATGTGTCTCTTGCAGGCAGCATATTGAAAGGTCTTGTTCCTTATCCATTCAGCCACTCTTTGATTGCACTGGTTCACTGGTGCATTTAATCCATTGACATTCAGTGTAATTATAGATAGGTATGGGTTAACTGCTGTCATTATGTTAATTTTGGGGGGCCTGTTGCTCCTTTGTTCTGCATGCCTTCTTGTGTTGCGTCAATGTTTTTTGCTATTTGTTGTTTGTTTATTCTTTGTTTTAATGTTTCCTTGCTCTGCTTGGATTTTCATTTTCATGGTAAGTTGTGAAGTATTAATTTTCTCTGGTGTTACTCTTTAGTCTGTTAAGTTTTCCCTGAGTTTAAGACAGTCTGTTGTATCCTGTCATCTTCTTGACCTTCTCACCACCTGGATCTCTGTTCCTATATTTTTCTCTTCTTTAATATTGCTAATATTTTGATCTTTGTTTGGCCTCACAGGTCCTCTGGATTCATTCTTGTAATTATGTTCCATTCTGAATTCTGCTATCCATCAACTGAGTTCCAGGTGGTGTTCCACGTCTGTCAATCTCTGGCTGTTGTCTGTTCTTGTTGATTTTCATTACAAAGAACTCTCTTTGGGATGTTTTAAAGCGCTGGATTGGCTTTAACAACATCTCTTAGCTTCTGTTTATCCTGGAATGTTTTGATTGCACCATCATATTTGATTGACAGTTTTGCTGGATAGACAATTCTTGGTTGCAGTTTTTTTTCTTTTAGGGTTTTGTATATGTCTCCCCATTGCCTTCTTGCATGCATGGTTTCTGCTGAGAAGTCAGAGCTTAATCTGATTTGCTTGCCTTTGTAGGTGACACTTCTCTTTTCCCTGGCTGCTTTTATGATTCTCTCCTTGTCTTTGATTTTGGAGAGCTTGATTATGATATGTCTCAGTGATTTTCTTTTGGGGTCTATCCTTCCTGCAGTTCTTTCAGTTTCTTGAATGTTTATCTTCTCGTGCTTCAAGATGTTAGGAAAATTTTCTTCCAATAGCTCTTCAACTATCTTTTCTGTGGACTTCTCTGATTCTTCCTGTTCTGGAATGCCAATAACTCTTAAACTATTCCTCTTTATATTATCCAGCATGAATGTTAGACTCTCTTCAGATTTTTCAACACTTTTTTTTTTTTTAACAAAACAGTCTTGGTCTGGACCATCCTCACAATCGTTGCCATGTTTGAGCCAATTGTTGCATCCATGATATCAATCCATCTTCTTAAGGCTCTTTCTCTTAGTAACTGATCCTCTATTTTGTCACGTATGATATCCTTTTCAAGGGACTGGTACCTCCTGATAACATGTCCAAAGTACATATGTAAACGTCAATCCTTTTTTATACTTGCTCTCCTAGCTTAGCAGTAATGAGAGATTTGTCTTCTACCTCGCTGCTTTTGGCTTCCATCTCTTCCATTCTGCTACTTTGCCCTTTCAGTATATTGTCCATTTCTGATATTTTATTGTTAATCATCTGGATGCCTTTTTGTGGGTTTTGGAGTGTTTCCAATTCCGTATCTATCTTGTTTGATTGCTTCTTTAGCACTTTTCTGACTTCTTCCTTATTTTCCTCCACCCCTCTTTGGAGCATTTGTATTTGTTTGCATATTATTCTTCTGAATTCCTTCTCAGACAGATCCAGAGCCTGATCTTCTACTGGAAATTCTGTGTCTGATTCCAGCTTATTTGTCTCAGTTACTTTTTTCTGGTTTTGGACATGTGTTGATATCTTTAATTTGTGCTTTCTTGGACATTTTCAACAGTTATGTGCATTTTTAATGCTTACATGGATGTATATTGCTTTTTGTTAGGCTTGCTGAGCGTTTCCTGGTGAATATTATCTGGAGACAGGCTTCCCTTTTCACGTGTAATGTCTAGCAGCTGGTTTGGCTCTTGTCCAGATGGTGGGATACTACAGGGTATGCTTGTAGCTTGACTATATGGGCACAGCTGCTGTCTCTTCCTCGTTAAGGTAGGGGGAGAAAGCTTCCACCCCTGGGAGAAAAGTGAGGCCAAAAGTACCAAAGACAGAAATAATATAAAAGCAGAGACTGAAACCACAAATCAAAAACAAAAATAAAAGTGTGATTGACACTTTTCACTGGCCTTTGCTGTGCAAAGTGTCCCACTTAGGTAAACTATGGGGTGGGTTCCCAGGGTCAAAACATCATAGGAAGCAGCCTGCAGGTTTCCTCTCTGTGCCGTTGGAAAACTGTGGGTGCAATGCTGGACCCTTTTGGGAGTGTGCTCCCACCCGCCTGAAGGTGTCTTGGCTGTGCAATCAGGGTGCAATCCAGGTGAAGAGGAGAGATACATGAAAAATGAAAAGTGAAAGATGAAAAATTGGTCACACCTCTCCCTTCAAGTGCACTGCTCAGCGGCTTCTAGCACTGGGTGGCTGCCTCCACTTGGCTGTGGCCCCACCCTCCGGCCTGAGGACTTCTGGCTGCTGCCCACTGCGGCTGGGTCAACTCAGAAATCACTGTATTTTGTTTCCACCTGCAAATTTCTTCTCAATGGGAGAGGGGGAAACTGGTGCCCGGAACCTTAAGCAAGATCCAAAGCTCTACAGTTTTTCTGTGGACTGCTGTTTTTCTGCTTTTAGGGGGTTTTGGCAGAGGGGTTTTCACTGTCTGTCTCTACTTTCCCCACCCCCAAACCAGAAGGCTATTGGCTAGTATTTTGTTGAGGATTTTTGCATTTATGTTCATGAAAAATATTCATTAATAATTTTCTTTTTTAGTGATACCCTTGTGTTGTTTTGGTATGAGGGTTATGCTAACTTCATAAAATGTATTTGGGAGATTTCCATAATTTTCTATGCTTTGAAATGGTTTAAATAAAATTAGTTTCAGCAGTTCTGTAAATATTTGGAGAGATTCACCAGCAAAATCATCTGGGCCTGGAATTTTTTTGAGAGTGGTTTTTTTTAATGAACTATCATTTTTTTTCTTTTGTTATAAGTCTATAAAAGTTTTGTGCTTCACTCTGTGCTATTTAGGTAGATTGTGTTTTTCTAAAAAATATTTGCATTTCTTCTGGAGTCTCTAATTTATTGAAGTACAACTCTTGATGGTATTCTGTTATTATCCTTTTTATTTACATTAGTTCTGTTTTGACATCACCCATATTGTTTATTTTGAGTGTGATTTATATCTTCTTTTTTTCTTTTCTTAGATTTGCCAATGATTTGTTAATTTTATTAATCTTTCAAAGTACCAACATCTTGTCTTGTTGATTCTTTCTATTATTTTTCTGTTTTCTAATTAATTTATTTCTGCTCTAATCCTTATTTCTATTTTCTTCTGGTGACTGTAGGCTTCCTTTCCTGTCTTTTTCTAATTGTTGGAGAATGTGTTGTTTTTGATTCAATGTGTGGATTTTGGTTCAATCTTCTTTTTGGATATGCATGTTTATTGCTATAAATGTCCTCTAAGTACTGCTTTTGCTGGACCCCAAACGTTTTGTATGTTGTTTTGTCATTCTCATTTGCTTCAAGAAATCCTTTTATTTCATTTTTTATTTGTTTTGTGTATGTTTCCCATTGCCTTCTTGTCTCTGTGATTTCTGCTGAGAAATCAGAGCTTAATCTTATTGGTAACATTTTGTTTTGCTGAGCGGCCTTCAGGATTCTCTCCTTGTCTTTGATTTTGGAGAGTTTTATTATGATATGGTTTGACAATTTTCTTTTGAGGTCTATCTTTTTTGTGGTTCATTCAGTTTCTTGAAAGTTTATCTTCTCATCTTTCATTACATAGGTTCCAGCAAGTCTTCAATGATCTTTTCTGTGCCTTTCTGTGGTGCTTCTTGTTTTGGAGTTCTGATCAACCATAGGCAATTTTTCATCATTTTGTCCCACATGCAATTTTTCATCATTTTGTCCCACTTAGGCTTTCTTCAGATTTTTCAATATTTTTTTCTGATTATTCTTCTAGCTTACTTGTATTGAAAGATTAATCTTCAAGCTCAAATGGCTTCTATTGATTTAGATCTGCTCTTTTGTCTTTTCAATGTGTTGTCTGTTTCTGGTGTCTTCTGAATTTCTGTTTGCCTGTTTCATATTGTCTTCAATCCTTGGGGATTTTTTTTATTGCTCCTGTAGCACTTTTCTGAATTCTTCCTTGTTTCCCTTGACCTTTCTGTTAATCTTTTGTAGGTGCCTAAATATCATTCTCCTGCCTGGATTATTTTTCAGGTTGTTCCAGTGCCTCTGTCTCTTCAAAACCATTTTTTTTTTTTTTTTTAGCTCTTTCTCTTGGTTGTTTGTTTGAACTACTGTCTTTTCCTTCATGTAAATAGACATTTCCTGCTGTTTTTATGGCATTGTGGTGGTGTATTTATATTAACTTGATGAAAGTATGTTAGTATATTCTTAGGTGCTCACCAACTGCCTTCTACTGAGTGTGATCAGGAAATAAACTTGTGTGCTGCTTTCTGCTCACTGTTTCTGCAGTTCAATTCAGAGTGGGGTTTGCTTATGTTGTTTATAGTTGCTGCACAGAAGCTGGTATTGACTCTTGCCCAATTGGTGGGGTTGTTGAGTGTACTGCTGTTACTTGGCTGTATGGCTGCAGTTTCTGTCTTCTGTTGGGTCATGCAAGAAGAAGGAAAACAAACAAACCAGCCAATACAGCAAAAAAATGAAAGTCAACAACATTCTCTCTGCCAATAAGCAGTATGCAGTGTCACCTACTGGTGACTTACCTTCACAATCACCTGAGATAAATTCAAGATGGCTACACTCTACTAAGTGAACCCACACAGATTTCCAGCCTCATTTCCTTCCTACTTCCCCACCCCCTACCACACACATTTGTGCAGCCACCTCTCCTAGAAAGAGCCTTTCCACACTGGCCAGGATGGACTTTGCATACTTGGAGGAGGTCCTGCTCTTGTACAGTTATTGTAGATGTTGTTGTTGCTGTCAAGTGCCATTGAGTTGGTACCAGCTCATAGTGACCTTATGCACAGAACAAAACACTGCCTAATCCTGGGATACCTCCTCCCTGTGGCTCATGACCTCTATTCCCACCTCCAAGTGTCTCAGATCACCTGGAAAGTGGGAGAATCCTTGGTGATGTATGCAGTTGGAGGCCTGTCTCACCTTGGATCACCAGTGGAGTATGAGACACCAGAGGAAATAAAGAAGAAATAAAATTGCACTTTGTCTCTGAGAGTCACAGATAGGTTTCTGAAACATGAATATGTTTTCTTATATCTTAATCCATTCACAGATTCTCAAGAGTGGTGGTGGCAGGTTTTGATCACCACAACTCACCAGTCACCACCACTGGTGCTGCATCTGTTCAACTCTCCAAAGCAATAGCATTCTCCTGCTTTCTCCCAGTATTTTCTGTTTGCACACATCATTTTTCCTGACCCTTCTTGTCTTATGAGCTTTGTGTTTTGTTTTGTTTTTTGGTGAAAATGCTGCCTTTTTATTATTGTTCACTTTATAGATCTGTCAGTTGTTTGGCTGCAAGGTGACCCCCCAGGAAAAGATTCAGTTCCAGGTTTGGAAAATGTCTAAGAACTATAGTTTCAGGAGTTCCATGAATCTCTATTTACCAGTAACGATTGTCTTTTACATGATTTTGAAATTTGTTCTACATTTTTTAACCATTCTGTCCAGAACCTTCTGTGATCCTGATCAGAGTGGTTGGTAATGGTAGTTTGGCACCCTCTAGTTCTACTGATTTCAGGTTAATGGAGATTTTAGTTTGTGTGGCCCATTAGTCCTTTGGATTAATTATTTGCTTGAGTCTTTCTTTCTTTCTTTTTTTTTTTTTAAACTCTTCTTTCCTCTAGACAAGGAGAGACCAATATTTGCATCTGTGATGGTTGTTCACTAGCTTTTAAGACGTTGTCTATAGTCACCACAATGGGTGTTGATCCTTGTCTTTGTGAATGAGGTAATGCCAATTGACCCAGCTGGCCCTATGTCACATCTTTCTCCCACTAAGTGGCTGGTGAGTTCAAACAGTTATCCAGTGCTTATACTTCAGCGCCACATGGCTATTGAGACTGTCTAGATACACTTTATATCTCTCAAAAATGATTTGGGCCAGGACACAACCTACACTGACATGGCCTCATTAACACAACAGAGATAATTCTATTCACTAACAGAATTATATCCACAGGTATAGGGTTTCGAACTCTAACACATTTTTTCTGAGTGACACAGCTTAAGCTATAACAGTATTTAAATTAAACAGTTTCATTTTCAGAACTGACTCAAATGAGAAAGCACATTCATACACTGTTGTTTTTAAATACCTTAGGAAGTTATGAGGAACCTGGTGAAACGTTATGTTGCTGCAATGATTCGAGATGCTAAAACTGAAGAAGGTCTTACAGAAGAGAACTTTAAGGTAAACATTTTCTTCTGCATCCTGACTGGAGGCAGATTAAACAGCATTTGGAATTAGATACAGAATGTTAAATTAGATCTGGAAGTTCAGTCCTACACTGTATGTTCCAGCAAATGTACAATCTCCTGATTTTTTAATTAAATTCCTATTTAATTGTTTAAAACCCACAAGAGGTTAAACTTCTTCTGAAAATAAGTTGTTTTCAAATTTACCTAATTTTAACTGTCAAAGGAATTTACTTGGAGACAGAGAAAATTCTAGTCCCTTGGGCATTCTATCTTGGTGATTCCAGCAATATTTTCTTTAATGAGCTTTATTTTTTGAATCCTCATCTTGATTTCTAAATCCAAAATATTTAGTAAGCAACATGCTACCAAAAAAAAAAAAAAAGCCTTTCTGTGTACACAGCATTGCTTTGTTATCAGGAGATTCAAGAGTGAGTTTCATTGTAATTTAAGTCAGTATTTCTTCTTGCTTAATTCTGTCAGAGGGGACAGGTGGAACATCTGAAATGCTATATGATAAAACCACATAAATCAGTACAAGTTAATTATTCTCCATGAGTGTTTAGAAGTTTAGAGAAATTGGTTAAGGTCAACAAGATTTTATTAGTTAAAAAACAAAACAAATAACTCTATAAGAGACCTTTAACTGAGAAAGACAGCAGTTTTAACAAATACAATTAAGAAAAGCAGACAGGTCAATAAATAGATAAATTGTAAACCTAAAGCACAAATTGAAAATTGATTATAAATGTTTTCAGCTACAGAATCAAATTTTCGAAGTTATGTGTTTTTATGTTGTTTTGAGATAGATATAGGAGCTAAATTAAAGGTAGGAGGCCACCCTGAAGGCCACCATCAAGTTGTCAGTACCAGTACCTGCACCAGTTGCTATGGAGTTGACTTCAACTCATGATGTCCCTATATGTATGAAAGAAGAGCTGTGCTTCGTGAGCTACTGAGTGTGTTAGCCACCATTTGTACCATTGTTGTTGTTATGTGCCATGGAGTCGGTTCCAACTCATAGCGACCCTGTACAGGGTTTCCAAGGCTATAAATCTTTATGGAGCAGAAAGCCTCATCTTTCTCCCACGGAACAGCTGGTAGTTTCGAACTGCTGACCTTGCGGTTCGCAGCCCAATTTGTAACCACCATGCTATCAGAGCTCCTTTGTACCATATAGGACTCTAAATGTATCCAGGTAGACATTTAGTTCCTAAATATTGTCAGATGCGTGTGTGAAATGAGAAAACTGTGCTTTCTAATGTTTATTTTAGTCACTTTAAATTTTAATTTAAAGTTTATCATTTTAAATTTCTTTAGGAACTCAAACAAGACATTTCTAGTTTTCGTTTTGAAGTCGTGGGATTGCTAAGAGGAAGCAAACTTTCCACTATACAATCCGCTAATGGCGCAAAGGAGTCTTCCAATTCAGCCGACTCAGAAGAAAAGAGTGACAATGAAGGTAGTAGTAAGGACAAGAAAAAGAATTTCAGCCTTTTTGACTTAACTACTCTGATTCATCCAAGGTCAGCAGCGATTGCCTCTGAAAGACATAACATAAGCAATGGCTCCGCCCTGGTGGCGCAAGAGCACTCAAGGGAGAAGCAGAGAAAAGTGAATTTTGTGACTGATATTAAAAACTTTGGGTTATTTCATAGACGATCAAAACAAAACGCTGCTGAGCAAAATGCAAGTCATATCTTTTCTGTTTCAGAAGAAGTTGCTCGCCAAAAGGCTGAAAGAGGACCCCCTGAGAGAAATATTCAACTGGAATCCCGAGCATTAGCTTCAAGGGGTAACCTGAACATTCCTGGTCTCAGTGAACAATGTGTATTAGTGGACCACAGAGAAAGGAATACAGACACATTGGCTTTGCAGGTAGGCAAGAGAGTATGTTCCTTCAAGTCAGAGAAGGTGGTGGTAGAGGACACTGTTCCCATCATACCAAAGGAGAAACATGCCATGGAAGAGGACTCTTCAGTCCTCACCCAAACAGTCGCTTATGAAGATTATGTGACAACACGATTGTGATCGTTGAAGGACGAAGAGTTTATCCTTCAGATACATATTTTCCACAGTGCGCTGGTCAGGGCGATATCTTCAAAATTAAATTAGCAAAAGCTAACTTGTACTTTGAGGTCCTGCTGTGGCACTGTAGGGAAAACACTGGACTGTTAACTGCAGGGTTGGCAGTTCAAACCTACCAGCCACTCCTCAGAAATCCTATGCAGTGTTGCTAGGAGTCGGACCCAACTTGACGGCACTTAACAATAACTTATACTTTATAGCATTTACCAACTATGGCATATTAGCTTATAACCTGTTGAAATAAGGAAAAGCCTATCAAAAAACCCTTTTGTTTTTGTGACCTGCCTTTGCTTTCACAATTTGTTTTATAATGCTTTTGTTAATAAATAAACACACCTTGTATCATTGTACTGTTGTGATAACCCATGGAAATTTTTAGCTATCTTTTTCAGTTAAAATAGATGCAATTTATTTCACGTGTTCATTAACTCCTAACATGGATATTTTTATATGAAAATAGCAATCTAATAGGCTATTGGAGTTGTTGTAATTTGTTAGGATCTCTGGAAATAGTTGCTTATCAAGGAATGTCAACACAGGCTGAGAGTTCGGTTTTGAAACACATATATTTCCAAATTATTTGTTGCTGTTAAGTGCCATTGATCTGTTCCTACTCATAGCAACCCTGTATAGGGTTTCTCAGGAGTGGCTGGTGAGTTTGAAATCCAGACCTTGCAGTTCAAACCAACCTTGTGGTTCAGTGATTACCCTACAACACCACACCAGGACTCCAAATTATTTCTTAAGAACATGTAAATAATGACAGCGCAAGTCTTTCCTCATGGAGTTGTGGCCAAACTCTATCTCAACATGAGAGCAGATATATTGTTTAAGTTGTCCCACTGTTTCCTTCTATTTAGTACAAGGCATGTTTGTCCAAATCAATTGTGAAGGATGATCATTTTTAATGACTTTTAATAGATAAATTCATGTCTCCCATTTAAAAAAAAAACAATTTATCAATTTCAAATTTTAAATACTTAATGAGTAGAGGTGTGAGCCTTTGTAGAATAACTGAATTTTTTAAATGTGGCAAAAGTTTCTCCATGCTAGAAAGAACAAGTTAAAATAATTTAAGCACCTTAAACAAAGCAAGATGATTACATATTCATTTTATTCGAGATGACAATGTATGTACTAAAGCAATCTAAATATAAGCAAATTCTAATTCCAATATTTTCGATCAATTCAATATTGCTGTCAACTGAAAAGAGTTATAAAAAATAATAATAAACTAGTAACTTTCCCCTTCTCTTCCCCTGGTGACTGGTATATATTTCTTTAAAATTAAAGACACTCATAAATCATTAATTTTATCATACAGTATTCCTATAGAATGTATTCTTTCTCCTAATTTTACAAAACAATTCAGCTATGCTTTTAAGCCAGCATGGAAACAGAGTGGCTTCCTTCTCACATATAATTTACATTTATTTGAAATCAATAAGTATTGAGCTCATTTTACTTAAAAAAATTATCTCCATGTCTTAGAGAGCTTATATATGGTTTTAGCATTGATAAAAAGGAACATAATGTAATAAACTTCAGCTCCTGACCTACTATACTTGCAAAATAAAGAATAATAACAATAGTTACTGTTCTATGTGCTATACAAATATTAACATACTTGTATATAATTTAAGCACCATAAACAAAGCAAGTGTTCCTGATAGCAACTCCCAGAAGTGGAACTACTCTTATCTCACATTTTACAGATGAGGAAATTGAGCTGAGTCCTAACTTTGGAAGGTTGCACAGCTGGCAATTGGGCTGGGCTTTCAAGTGTCTTTCAAAACCATGTTCTTAATAACTGTAGTGCACAACTTTTCAAAACATAAATAAACAGAGCCAAAAATGTGATGATATTGGGGTAGGAAATGGTTCCAGTGTAGCTCCTGAATCCTTTCATTTGAGTGAGAATGATTTTGGGTGGCTCCATTAGTTTGTGCCTCTTCTAGTAAAGCAAAAGGAAACTGCAAAATTAATTGTGTGATGTACTGGATTCTTTTAGTTTCCATCATAGCATAGAAGTTAGTAGATTTAAAAAGCATTTTGTTATGTGATCACAAATTCCACTTGAAATATCAGATTTAGCTTTCAGAAAATTCAGAGACACTGATGACTTCCTGGTACTTCTAAATCTGACTTTTTCATGGGGATTTAGGAATAAGCTGGGTAGGTTTCCAATGCATCAAATCTAACAAATGTACTTATTGTTTCAAGGAACACTTTTACCTCAAGTACTTAAGGACTCAGAGTAAGCCTCAGAGTCTGGGAAATAAATTGTTCTAAACCAGGCAACCAGAAAGAAGGAGCTCTGTGGGCCGAGTCTCAATATTTGGCATATTTTCCAGTATTCCTTTTGTGAAGACCATATTCATCACCAATATAAATACGCAAGTACTTTACCAGAATTTAACTTGAAATTTCCTCTGTTACTTCAAATACCAGCACCAACAATAAAAACTAAAAAACAATTTTTCACATTTGTTTATTTTATTCAGAGATCAGAGCACTGTTGCCTTATAGGTGAACATGGTGATAACAGGAAGATTGATTTGGGTAATACATTCTGTTTATGTTCTGGAAAAGTAATGAATTCTAACATTATGGCTTAGAATGTTCAATGACAGATGGTTTCAGATGTTCACTGACAAATACATTTCTGAGTATTAACAAAGTATTTGATAGTGTTAATACCCAATCATAAACCCTCTGCCTTCTAATTGATTGTGGTTCATAGAGACCCTATATGACTGGGTAGAACTATCCCACAGGGTTTCCAATGCTGTTACATTTATGGAAGCAGACTGCCTGCAGGGTGGCTGGTGGGTTCAAACTGCTGATTTTTTGGTTAGCTGCTGAGGGTCTTAACAACTGTTAAACATGCTTAATATGGCTCCTGTTGTTAGCTCCAGATGTCCTTAAATTGATCATTATTCTAAACATGTAGTGATACTACATATAATTTTAAAAGATGAACAGTAACGATAGAATAAGAAAACAAATAATGGCAGTTTGCAGTAAAGAAATGGTACATTTTTGAGGTCTTTAAATGAGTGTTTTCAGCTTTCTTTCCTTTTCTAGACTTAGTCCTAGTCAAAGAAATTTCTAAACTCAAAACTATAAGTAGTATTCAGACATTATCTTCCATCTAAATAAACACAATTCCTTGTCTTGCTCTTTTATCCTCTCCCCCTCCCCAACCAGGATTGGTGGGCAATTTTATTACTTTTAATAGAATTAGGGTTATATTCACAGCCCTTTACTTATCAGATACTTTTAGAGTACCCATTTATTAAAAACAATACTATAAAGGAGTCCTGGTGTGGAACTGTGGAATAATGCACTGGACTGCAAGGTCTGTTTGAACTACAATATTGGCAGTTGAAATTCACCAGTCACTCATCAGAGACCCTATACAGGATCGCTATGAATCAGAACCAACTTGACGGCATGAAACAAAAACAATAATACTGTAAGTTGTGATGTGGTGCTGTCAGAAAAGCACTAAAGTGCTAAGTGAAAGATTGGAAGTTCAAACCTACCAGCTGTTCCTCAAAAACCCTATACAGGGTCACTATGAGTTGGAACTGACTCAATGGCACTTAACTACAACAATACTATAAAGATGTACCTTAGCACTTGTGATGGATGTATTCCTGAAAATTGTGTAAATAAATTTCTATTAACTTTAGTAGGAAACTGGTTATGTAAAACACAAACAAACAAACAAAAAAAGGATAGTAAATTATTTTATAAAATGAAGAATTATTTTTCAAAGTGATAATCATTTCCAAAATGTATCTGCTTCATAAGTTAGATATTTGTGTATCAAATTTTCTTAAACCAGATATTTTATTTACTGGCTGGCAATTAAAATACTGCAAAAAAAAAAACTTACTTTCTTTCCTTGATATGGATAGCAAATTTATATACTTTAGTGATCAAACACACACAAAAAAACATTTATTGGGTAATTTTTGAGGTGTAATCAAATAAATGGATGGAGTATCAAGAGTTGTGAGCTTATCATGCTATTTAAAAGAAGCAAAGTTAATTTTTTAACCAATGTGGAGGAATATAGGTACCAATGGTATAATACACTTTTCTAACATTTAGTAACCAGTTATTGTCAGGTTGATTCAAACTCATGATGACACCATATGTATCAGAGTAGAATTGTGCTCCATGGGATTTTCCATGGCTGATTGTTTGGAATTAGGTTGCCAGACCTTTTTTCCAGTGCACCTCTGGGTGAACTCTAATCCCCAACTTTACAATTAGCAGCTGAACTCATTAACTATTTGCACTACCCAGGGTCCATATTAGTATTCAATAATCCTTAGTAGTTCAAGGATTTAGTTGAGTGGATGATGGTCCAGTCCCATGGTTTTTTATCAAAGAACAGATTTGTGGTAATGAATTATCTAATGTTTCTTCTAGTGATGGTTTATAACTCCCACAAAACAACATTTCTGCCCTTGTTGGGTCTGGGTAATAGAAGGTAGGAGCAGATACAGATAGTAGGACATGATTCAATTGTGGATGTCAGCAGTTAATTGTAAAAACCTGAAACTCTAGTAGGGCTATAAAATGAGCTATCTCAGAAGCAGGAGTAGGTATCGCATTGGGGGAGAATGCAGCAATGAAGAAATGAATGGAGAGAGAGAAGGAGAAGAGCTGGCTGGTCTGAAGTGTAGAGATTTGTGTGGACTCCTGAGCTAGTGGGCACTGACCTACTCCATGGGGGCATGGGGCTGATAGAATGAGTAAAGGAACCAGCTGATCTGAAGTGCAGGGAGGGTGTGTGAACTCCCAAGCTTGCACCTGGTATCTATTTGACTTAGTGACGATGGCTAGGCCTGTATTGACCATAACCCAATTGAATGAATAAAGAGATGTTGAACCTAGAGTAAATTGCTACATCTTTGATGGCTTGCTGTGGAACAGACTTTGCTTATGAGTAGAGATGCCTAAAGTTCCAATAGAAGATTCTTTATATCAAGAAACATGTTTGTCTCATGAGTACTAGATTGATAATGATAAGCAATTTGGATATTGGGTATCTAAAATCGGGGGTGATAAAGGGATGAAGTGATTGGTTTATTTCATGGGTGTGCTTACAGTTAAAATGATATAGGGAAAATTAATCCATCATATATGAAAGGGACAGTGGCTAGAAGAAGCAGGGAGTGGCCTATGGTTTAGTCAGTTATCAAATGTCTCTTCTAACCATAATCAATAAATCCCACCTAACAACATTTCTGTCCTGCAGGATCTGGGTAAGAGAAGGTGGGAAAAATACTGATAGGATGACATGATTCAAATCTATTAGCAGAGTTAATTGTAAAAACTTGAACCTTTAGCATGGGTATAAAATGAGCCATCTCAGAAGTAGGAGGAGGATCTGATTACCGTTAAAGAAAAATAATCAGGAATGGAGTGTGTTTTTGGATCCTGAGATCCATGTGCATTGAATCTCCTCAACCCAGGAACAGAAAACTGTGATACCAGATGAGTGGCAGAAAAGCAGCAGAACCAAGAGTCAGAACATGAGAGAGCAGAGAACTTCCCAGCCCATGGAACCAGTAAAGCTGAGTGACTTTAGGCAGGAGGCTTTTGTTTTGTTTTGTTCTTTTCCAGAGTTCAGTGCCTCCAGGTGCTTAAGTGGAAGAGCTAGATTTGCTGACCCACAAAGCTGGAGCTGAGTGCCTTCAAGCTGAGGCTTTTGGTAGAGTGATGTGTTCTGTGGGCATTTATCAGCAACTGACTGGAACAACTGAACCATGAGTATTTCTGATCCTGGATTGTAACCTGTTAACTTGTCTAATAAATGCCATAACTGTGACTATTGTGTCTGAGTTCTGTGTGGCCATTGCAATGAATTGTCAAATCCAGCATAAGTAGAGTATCTTCTGGGAAGGATGGTTTAGTGCCATATTTTCTTAGTCATTGTGCATTTTGTTTGCTGTTCTACAGCTTGCAAGGCTGCTTTCTATGCTCAGTAGCCCTAAAACTCAGTTTAGCAAAAACCATAAATAATAGTTACAATGATACAAATTTATCCAAAATGCAGACTTACATGAAACCATAGAATTTTGTAATGTTATATCTCTGGCATGGTGGTGGTGGTAGTGGTGGTGATGTGCTGTGGAGTCAGTTCTGTCTCACAGCAACCCTGTATAGGGTTTCTGAGGCTGTAAATCTTTACAAGAGCAGAAAGACTCATCTTTCTCCAAAAAACAGCTGGTAGTTTTAATCTGCTGAATTTGAGAATAGCAGCCTGACTTGTAACCACTCTGCTACCAGAGCTCTTTAATATCTATGGCCGTGCCCTTAAATTTAACTTCACATATATCATTTGGGTTTTTCTACAACTAATGATAATGCATTTTTCATACAGTTGTATTATATTACCTTATTTTACTTCAATTTTAGAAATTTACTAAAGACCTCCATAGATAACTGAAAAACTAAAGACTAAGGGGATTTATAATAATTATTAAAAGTACCCACTTCTCAGTGGTTGCCTTTGATCTTAAAAAAAAAAGAAAACAAATAACAATAATAACAAAAACCCTTCAACTAGATATTTTAATATCTAGGGCACACGTTCATAATGTCTTAGTTTTTACTCTGGAACAATTTTGTATTCTTTCTCCTGAAATTAACATTTTATTATTCAAACTTTCACATTGAAAATTCAGTATTAGTATTATATTATCTTTTTTTTTCTACAAAATTGTCTTAACAGATTTCTTAAAAATCTGGTATTGTACTCTTTTGTTAAAATACACTACTCGTCATGCTGTAGGATAAGCACTGAACTGCTAACCTTAAGGTCAATGGGTCAGACTCACAAACCACTCCTCAGAAAAACTATACAATGTCACCATGAATTGGAACCAACTCAATAGTACTTAACAATAATATAGATTTTGTATTAATGCTATATCCACACACCAGTACATATTAAAATATCTAAAATAATATTAAAGCTCCTCCTTAAATATGAAAATTGGTAGAGCTGGATAATGTGATGAGAAATCAAGTGCAAGACCATGGGACCAGGGCCATGTTGTCACTATGCTGAAAGTAAAAGTATCTCTGTCAGAGTAATTTACCAGCAGCAGAATAATAAAAACCATTCCCTACAGAGCACAGGTGGGTATTGAACACTTGAAATGTGTTTAGTCTGTAAGGAGATGAGCAGGAAATATAAAACACCTACCATATTTTAAATTATGAAAACAATATAAAATAATCTCATTAATATTTTATTGGTTATATGTTAAAATGATAATATTTGGTATATATAGGGTTGTTGTTGTCAAGTGCCATCAAATTAGTTCAAATTAATAGTGATCCTGCTGGTGGGTTTGAACATCTGACCTTGTAGTTTGCAGTGATGAGCCTACAGTGCCACACCAGAAGTCAGTATATAGGGTAAAATATATTGGTAAGTTAATATATTTATATCAATGAATATATGGGGTAAAATATTAAATTTCAAGTTTTTAAAACATTTTAATGTGGCTACTAGAAAAATTTTAAATATATATGTGACTTTTATGTTCAATTTACAATGCATTTCTGTTGACAGTGCTTCTCCATAGCATCATTATTTGGTTAGCTTAATTCATATATTCATCCTCATTTGAATTGTAAACATAAACATAATACATTTTTACTATTCAAACAATATAGATGTGTCTCAATTTAGCTTTGCACTCTTTTCTAATTTCAATCCTTTAATGGAATCACTGCTAATTGCTTTTTTCATGTTTCCCTTTGTTTTTGTAAATACTATAGTTTTGTTATGGTTTTTGTGATAAGTAGGACCATACTCTACTTTTAATTGACTAACTTGGTTTTTTCACCCTACACATATATCATGGAAATATTTATCTAGAGCAAATTACTATAGTGGGGCCAATGGAATCCATTAAAAACAAAACAAAACTTGTCTCCATTGGGTGCTTTACATTCCAAATATAGTATTATAATGTATTTTAAATCACTAAGAGTTAATTTTTGGATAAAACACATTTTCAAGTGATGAGGAATACTTTATAGTCATAAAAAAAAGCTCATGAGCTCACTCCAATTTGTTTGAAATCTTACTGGTCTCTCCAGTTTCCTCCTAAGTAAATTCACATTCCTTAGCTGACCATCCTAGATTATACCCAGTTTATCTTGCCAGCATCATTTCTCAGAATCCCTTCTTACAGACCAAATTTCAGTCATTCTGAGCCTTCATGTACATAAGATTTCATATTTCTCTCTCCTTAGACAGTTGCAGTTTCCCCTATCTTAATTGGGACTTGTGCCAAAATTTTATTCCTTTAAAGAATCTACTTTAAAGCAGGATTTTAATTCATTCATATTGGCCTGTTTTTATGGTTTCCTTTAAGTCTAATTGTTTTATTAAATATCTTCATTTTTTTCTTTGAAAGATTTTATTTTCCTGAGCTTGCAGAAAGTGAGTCATATTTTTCTTTCTTGGACAATAAGAGGTGATCTGCACTGACTTTCTTTCAGGACATTGTTGTTAAGTGCTTTTGAGTCAGCTATGATTCACAGCAACCGGTGAGCCTGAACCACAGAAATTGCAGTTCAAACTGACCTTGCAGTATCATGCAATAACACATGTGCATTTAATCTATTAAAGGAAATAATTCACTGTGTTGCACTCAGAATGCAAAATTCCCTGTGGTCAATGGAAAGGAATGATACCAAAGATCAAAATATTAACAGTGTCAAAGAAGGGGGAAATATAGGGACAAAGATCTAGGTGGTAAGAAGGTCAAGTAGATTGCAGGATAAAATAGACTGTCTTAAATGCAAAGAAAACTTAATAGATTATAGGGTAGCTCCAAAGAAAGTTAATATTTCACAATTTACCATGAAAATGAATATCCAAGTAGAACAAGGAAACATTAAAACTAAGAAGAAAATGACAAGAATTATCACAAAAAAAACATGAACTCAGCACAGGAAGGCATGCAGAACAAAGGAACGAACAGCACCACAAAAATTAACATAATGGCAGCAATTAATCCATCCCTATGGATAATTACACTGAATGTCAATGGACTAAATGCACCAGTGAAGAGACAGAGAGTGACAGAATGGATAACAAAACAAGACCTTTCAATATGCTGCTTGCAAGAGACACACCTTACACACAGACAAAAAAAAAGTCTAAAAGTTAGAGGATAGAAAAAAATATACCAAGTTAACTGCAATAAAAAACCAGCAGGAGTGCCAGTACTGATCACAGATAAAATCAACTTTAAGGCAAAACCCAGCATAAGATACAAAGAAGGACACTATCTCATGACTAAAGTGTGAACTGAGCAAAATGATATAACCATAATTAACATCTACACTCCCAATGAAAGAGCACCAAGATATATAAAGCAAACCCCACAAGAATTGAAGAAAGAGACTTCAGGTTTGGGCTATAGCAGTGAAAACCAGGTAGGGTACACTACAGTGAGAAGGGAGGGGGATCTCACGAAGGAAGTGCTCATAGAACAATTCCAGAGCTCCGGATCTACCATAAGATGTCAGTTTCCCGCACTTGCAAGTGACAAAATCATGATATTAAGGAAAATACAGTGAGTTAGGAATCTAGAGGCAGGACTCCCTTGGCGACTACCCCACCCTGGCAGAGTTTAGAGGGCGAGGCTAAAACCAGTCTGGCTCAGAAAACTGTGCAGAAAGTGGTGCAGAGGCATCTGCAAAAAAAGGAGCCACGAGAGACTACACATTTCTCCCTCTTTCTTTCTCCCTGTCCCACCTTCATTGCTCAGCCAGGACATCAGGCGGGACAGTTTTACCAAGGTACAGAGAGAGGGAGCTTGGTGGCGACTTATGAAGTCACCCATGGAGCCACAGACCCAAAAGTTTCCCCAGCGGGTCCTATTGAGACAGTGCACTGTGGAGTAGGTTCCGACTCCAGACGACCCTGTGCAGGGCTTCTGGGTCTGTGCAGGAGTGGAGACCCTCACCTTTCTCCCACAGTGTGGCTGGTGGTTTCAAGCTGCTGACCTTGGAGTTCATGGCCCCATTAATGGCCACTGCATTGACTGAGCTCCCTGCACAGGAACAGTTCAAAGCAATCTTTAAAACCCAGCAAAAAAGGACTCAACCATCCTGAGAATTGTGCTGTGCACATGTATAAACCTAACTGACCTTCAGAGACAAAAATAGTGGACAACCTTTCACCCATTAACTCCCCAATATCTACCAGGGCACCTCTACTGTAGTGACTAGAGGGGCCTGAGAGAGTGACATCCCCCACCCAGTACTAGAGGCTTCTAGTTACACACATACTGTTGATGTAACTCAGGACAGTTGACCACAGTTTCATTTCTGTTCCAAAGTGGTGATTTTTGTCTATGCATTTTATATTACTTCTTCTTTTGGTTCTTTTGATCACACATCTTTCCTGGAGATGGGAGCTTTTTCTCCCTAGGAGAAAAAGGAAGAGACAGCAATCTTGGCCATATAGCCAAGCTATAAGTATACCCCATAATATTCCACCACTGAGACAAGACTCAACAACACCTGCTAAGCATTGCAGTGAAAAGGGAAGCCTATCTCCTGATCATATGCAACAGGAGACACCCAGTAAGCTTAACAACAAACAAAAACATTCAATAAAGCTTAAAAAAAAAAAAATACCACATAATTATCATGACAGATAAAAAGCAACAAAGGACTTCGAAATACATCCCAAAACAGATGAGACTGGTTGATGCAAATGGGCTGGAAACAGACAAAGGCTTTACAGAGGAGAAAGAGCAGGTTTTGGATATACCTGAGAAAGAATTCAGAAGAATGATATGGAAACAAATTCAAATGCTCCAAAAAGGGATGGAGGAAAACAAGGAAGAAGTCAGGAAAGTACTACATGAGCAATCAAATAACATTGATACAGCCTTGGAAACAATTCAAAACTTGCAAAAAGATGTTCAGGTGATCAATAAGAAGATATCAGAAATGGACAATATGCTGAAAGGGGAAGGAGCAGAATAAAAGAGATGGAAGCCAGAACTAGCAATCTGGAAGACAAATCTCTCAATACTACTAACATAGAAGAGCAAGCCGAAAAAAGGATTAAAAAATCTAAATATGGTCTACGATTCATGCTGGATAACATGAAGAAGAACAACTTAAAAATTATTAGCATTCTGGAACAGGAAGAATCAGAGAAGTCCACAGAAGAGATAGTTGAGGAGCTTCTGGAAGAAAATTTCCCTAAAAATCTTGAAAGATGAGAAGATAAACATTCAAGAAGTTGAATGTACCCCAGGAAGGATAGACCCAAAAGAAAGTCACTAAGACATATAACAATCAAGCTCTCCAAAATCAAAGACAATGAAAGAATACTAAAAGTGGCCAGGGAGAAGAGAAATGTCATTTATAAAGGCAAGCAAATTCGATTAAGCTCTGACTAGTGTAGTGGTTACAAATCGGGCTGTGAACCGCAAGATCAGCAGTTCGAAACTACCAGCAGTTCTGCAGGAGAAAGATGAGGTGTTCTGTTCTTGTAAAGATTTACAGTCTCGGAAACCCTGTGCAGGGTTGCTATGAGTTGGAACCGACTCCACGGCACTTAACAACAACAACAACATTCAGAACAAACCATGCAGGCAAGAAAGCAATGGGGAGACATAGACAAAGCCCTACAAGAAAAAAACCATCAACCAAGAATCATCTATCCAGCAAAACTATCAATCAAATACGATGGTGCGATCAAGACAGTCCACGATAAACAGAATCTGAGAGATTTTATCAAAACCAACCCAGCACTTCAAAACATCTTAAAAGGAGTTTTGGACTGAAAACCAACAAGAACAGACAACAAACAGAGATTGACAGGTGTGGCAACACCACCTGGAACTCAGGCCAACAGATAGCAGAGTCCCGAATAGAACAAGACTACAACAATAAACACAAAGGAGCTGGGAGGTCAACCGAAGATCAAAATTATATCAATGTTAAAGAAGGGACAAATGTAGCAACAGAGACACAGGTGGTGAGGATGTCAGGCAAATTACAGGATACAATGGATTATTTTAAATGGAGAGTAAAGTTAGTAGACTATAAGGTAACCCCAAAGAAAGTTAATACTGCACAACTTATCATAAAAATGAATTTCCAAGCAGAACAAGCAAACATAAAAACTAAAAAGAAACCAACAAGAAATAGCACAAAAAACACAAACCCAACACAAGAAGGCATGTAGAACAGAAGAAGGTACAGCACCACCAAAAAAGTAACATAATGGCAGCAATTAATTCATACTTTTTGATAATTACATTGAATGTCAATAGATTGAATGCACCAGTGAAGAGACAGAATGGCAGAATGGACAAGAAAACAAGACCCTTTCAATATACTGGCTGCAAGAGACAAACCCTACACACAAAGACAAAAACAGACTAAAAGTTAAAGGATAGAAAACAATTTACCAAGCTAACTGGAACAATAAACAAGCAGGAGTGGCAATACTAATCTCCAACAAAGTAAACTTTAAGATAAAAACCAGCATAAGAACTGTCTAGGGATATTAGTCTCGCTCATACGATCCAAGAGTAAATAGATAAAGGCTTACAAAACAGACTAAATGCTTTAGAGAAAGGAAGATCTCTCAAGGGAAATAAGATTCAATATATCCAGTTTACA
>NW_006408540.1:28049795-28051350 GCF_000296735.1 Chrysochloris asiatica | reverse complement strand
TCTTGTGGTACAATAGTGAATAATTACTATCAGGACTGACTGTGAGGGTTGGAAATGGAAAGGTAGACATTTTGTAGCAAAAGGAGGGGAGTGATTGACTTTGCAGTACAGGAACGGAGGGCCCTGGGACCATCAAGGGAAAAGAGCAGAGTGCAGGACCCTACCCAGAGAAACAATGATGCCAGAAATGGAGGCAGAGATGATGACGTGGAGAGATGGAGTGGCTGGGGACTCTAGACCCAGAGAGAGAGAAGGGCTGTGTGCTGATGACCGGGGGGCAGGCTTGCAGGGTATATATACCCTTTGGTTGGCTGATGATGCATGGAGGGGATTGTAATCATGGCAATGGAACAATATACGATAGGATGAATGTAAAGCTAATGTTCTCCCATTTAAACTATCATATAATTCACAATAAAACATTAAAAATAAATTTAAAAACCAGCATAAGAGACAAAGAAAGACACTATCTCATGATCAAAGGGTCAAATGAGCAAGACAACACACCCATAATAAATATATATGCTCCCAATGAAAGAGCACCAAGATACATGAAGCAAACCTTACTGGAATTGAAGAAAGAAATAGATAAATCTACAATTATAGTGGGAGATTATAGCACACCACTCTTGAAAAGGGACAGAACAACCAGAAAGAAACTTGACAAAGTTACAGAGCAACTAAACAACACTATCAACCAACTTGACCTCATAGATGTATACAGAGCATTCAATCTAACAACAGCACAATATATATTCTTCTTCAGTGTGCATGGAACATTTTCCAGAATTGATCATGTGTTAGGTCACAGAGCAAGACTCAATAAATTTACAAACATCAAAATTCTACAGAGCATCTTCCCAGACAACAATGCTATAAAACTAGAAATCAACAATAAGAAGACCAAGGCAATAAAGTTGAATATATGGAAACTGAACAACAACCTGTTGAAAAGCAACTGGGTAAAAGAAGACATTAAATGTGAATTCACAAAGTTCCTAGAAACAAATGAGAATGAAATCACAATATACAAAAATCTTTAGGACACGGCAAAAGCAGTTCTGAGAGGATAACTTATTGCAATAAATGTGCACATCCAGAAAGAGGAAAGAACCAAAATCAACACATTAACATAGCATCTTCAACAATTAGAAGCAGACCAGCAAAAGGAACCTACAGGCATGATAAGAAAGGAAATAATAAAGATAAGAGCAGAAATAAACAAGATGGAAAACTAAAAACTATAGAAAGAATCACCGGGACAAGAAGTTGGTTCTTTGAAAGGATTAATAAAATTGACAAACCACTGGCAAAACTAACAAAAGAAAAGAGAGAGAGGACACAGATAACTCGCATTAGAATCCACATGAGTGAAGTCACAACAGAACCAAATGAAATCAAAAGGATAATAACTGAATACTATGAAGAGTTGTACTCCCATGAATTTGAAAACTTAGATGAGATGTATATATTTCTAGAAAACCATGACCTACCTAAATTTACTCAGAATGAAGTAGAAAAGTTGAACAAACCCATAACAAAAGAAGAAATTGAT
>NW_006408540.1:28047910-28049332 GCF_000296735.1 Chrysochloris asiatica | reverse complement strand
GCATTTGACAAAATCCAACATCCATTCCTGAAAAAAACACTCAACAAAGTAGGAATTGAAAGGAAATTCCTCAACATAATCAAGAGCATATATACAAAACCAACAGCCTATATCACTCTCAATGAAGAGAAACTGAAACTCTCAATGAAGAGAAACTGAAAGTCTTCCCTCTGTGAACAGGAACCAGACAAGGACGTCCTTTATCACCACTTCTATTCAATATCGTTCTGGAAGTTTCACCCAGAGCTATACAGCATGATAGAGAAATTAAAGGCATATAAATTGGCAAAGAGGAACTAAAACTCTCCTTATTTGCAGACAATATGATCCTATACATAGAAAACCCCAAAGACTCAGTGAAAAAAACTACTAGACCTCATAGAAAGATTCAGCAAAGTGGCAGGATATAAGATCAACATACAAAAATCAGTTGGGTTTCTCTATAGCAACAGCGATAGCGCTGAAAAGAACATTAGGAAAGCAATACCATTTACAATACCCACACAAAGGATGAAATATTTAGGAATAAATGTAACCAGAGAAACAAAGGACTTATACAAAGAAAATTACAAAACAATACTACAAGAAACCAAGTGAGACCTACAGAAGTGGAAAAACACACCATGTTCCTGGATAGGAAGACTTAACATTGTGAAAATGTCAATACTGCCCAAAGCAATTTACACATACAATGCAATCCCAATCCAGATTCCAACAACATTCTTCAAAGAGTTGAAAATGACAATTACTAACTTTATATGGAAAGGAAAGAGACCTAGGATAAACAAAGCACTGTTTAAAAACAAGAACAAGGTTGGCGGTCTCTCAATTGCCAATTTCAAAATTTACTACATGGCTACAGTAGTCAAAACAGCCTGGCACTAGTACAATGAAAGATACATTGATCAATGGAACAGAATCGAGAATCCAGAAATTAACCCGACCACATACAGCCAAATCATTTTTGACAAAGTGCCTGAGTATATTGCATGGGGTGGATGCAGTCTGTTTAACAAATGGTGTTGGCAGAACTGGAAAGCAACATGTAAAAGACTGAAACAAGACCTTTGCCTCACGCCCTATACAAAAACAATCTCAGTATGGATTAAAGATCTAAATGTGAATCCCAAGATTATGAAGGTCGTCAATAAAAAAATAGGGACAAATGTGAAAGGTGCTAATTCAGGTCATATACAGACTATGAAACATTCAAAAAAAGTACACAAACAAAAATAGACAAAATAGATGAGTGAGACATACAGAAATTTTAAAACTTATGTGTATCAAAAGAATACAGCATGACGTACTGGCAGCATCAACCTGAACTCAGTTGACAAATGAAAGAGTCAAGATCAGAATAAAATTATAAGAACAGAGGACCTGGGAGGTCAGTCTATGATCAAAACAATTACAATGTGAAAA
>NW_006408540.1:28044292-28044850 GCF_000296735.1 Chrysochloris asiatica | reverse complement strand
CAAATCAAAACAACAATGAGATATCATCTCACACCAGCAATAATAGCAAATATCAAAAAAGCAGAGGACAACAAATTCTGGTGAGGATGTTGAAAGACTGGGACCCTCCTACATTGTTGGTGGGAATGTAAAATGGTTCAAACACTCTGGAAAGTAATATGGCGCTTCCTTAGAAGGTTGGAAATAGAAATTCCGTATGACCCACCAATTCCTCTACTTGGTATTTACCCACAAGAAATACTAGCCGTAATACAAGTAAATAGATGCATACCAATGTTCATAACAGCACTATTTACAATAGCAAAAAAAAAAAAAAAATGGATACAACCAAAATTCCCATCAATTGAAGAATGTATAAACAAACTGTGGTGCATATACACAATGGAATACTATGTTACATTGAAGAACAGCAAGGAAGTTGCAAGCCATCACGTAACATGGATGAACCTTGAGAATATTATGCTGAGTGAAATTAGTCAGTCATAAAAAGAGAAATACTGCATAAGACCATTATTCTAAAAGACTAAGAAAAAGAACCCACCCGGGTGGGGGAAAAAA
>NW_006408540.1:28033824-28043797 GCF_000296735.1 Chrysochloris asiatica | reverse complement strand
GCCAGAAACATCACAACAGAAAACATGTGGGCCCATATCCAGCCTATAACTAACTGGAATACCTGTGGGGAGGGGGCCTGGAAAGTGCCCAGACCCAAAATGGTGGGGGGACTATGATGGCATGGACAGATGGAGTGGCTGGGGACACGGGACTGAGGGAGGGAGAGGAGCTGTTTGCTGACAGCCAGGGGGGTGGGACTGTGGGGTGTATTCTTTGGTTATTTGATGATGCACAGAGAGGATTTTAGTAATTGCAATGAAATGAAATACAATAGGATGAATGTGAAGCTGAAGTGGGACAGAGGCAAATAATGATGTATGTATGCAAAACCTTGGAAAAACAGGGCTCTGGGATACAGAGATGGAGGCATGGTTCGAATGGGTAAAAGTGGGTAACTAATGTTAAGATGCTTGGCTGTCTGTTGAATGTTAGTTCCCCTGGCATACTGCTATAAAATAGACACTGGATGGGGAGAAAAAAGAATAGCCAGAAATAAATACCACCATAGAAAGTTTGTAAGTCCTTCTTCTGCCTATAACTGATTGGAATACCTAAAATGGGAATACAATATGCCCAGTGAAGGAGGCTTCCCACGGAGCCTCTGCATTACATATGACCATAGATGGAATCCTGAACAGCATCCAGAATCTTCTGAGGGGAAATTTCCACTTGAAAGGACAAGCAGACCAGCCTGGAGTGGCCAGAAGAACAGAAGATACTGCCTGAAAGAAAGACTGACAGGAAAAATACAAAACAATATAGGCAGACAGACTAATTACTACAAGAACAAACAAGTGGCTTGCCCAGGAAACACCAAGGCAAGTGGTCAGGTCCCCTTCAGGGAAACCCCCTTCTAAAACTAAGGCTCAATGAGAATTCATGCTCTGATTGGTGAACACATTTGTCACCGATAAGGGGAAGTGAAGGGAAAAACAGCAATGAAGCTGTGAGCTAAGCCCTACAACACTCATTAGACTCCTGTGAACCCAGATGGAGATCTGGTTGTCCAGCAACGTGCCAAGTCCAGGGAATTCTTGAACCCAGAGTGAGTGACATAGCCACAGAGGACTAGAGTGTAGAGTGAAGCATCCAGCTGATAAGAAGAGAGGGCACATGCACAAGTACACCCACACTTGCAGATAATACCCACTTGACCTGGCTTCAATGACTGGACGATCAGAGTTCAAACAGAAGAAAAAGGAGGGAAAAAAGAATAATCTGATACAATTTGATGAACTTGACATATACCTATGGAAGCAGTAGCTCAAAAGAGTGAACAAATCTTCACAGCGAGGGTCATTCCCACCTCCTCCACACACAGAGAGGACAGGGATGGGCAACTTGGACATTGGCTACCCAGAATTGGGGGTGGGGTGGGAGGCTACAGAGGCAAGAAGTGACTGGCTTACAAGCTTTCAATAGGGAACCTAGTTCCAGAGGGTATGGGGAAAGGTAGACTCTCCACTGAGTTGTTTCCAACCTGTCTGGATGGGGTTGATAAAAGGAGATGGGGATAACACTCCTGTGATTCAGTAGGGAATGATTGCTATCAGGTCTGACAGTGAGTATTGGAAAGATAAAGGTAGACATTTTTGTAACAAAAGGAGGGGAGTGATTGATTTTGCACTCCAAGAAGAGAGATCCCTGGAACCATCAAGGGAGAAAAGTGATGTGCGGGACTCTGTCCAGGGAACCAGTGACACCAGGGATGGAGGCAGAAATGATGGCATGGAAAGAAGGAGGGGCCTGGGATTCTGGATTCAGGGAAGGAGAGGGGCTGTGTGATGGCGTCCAGGGGGCAGGTGTTCAGGGTGTACCCTTTGGTTATTTGATGATGCATGCAGGGTATTATATTCATTGCAATGAAATGAAATGAGATAGGAGGGTGTTATTCAGCTTCCATGTATTTGACTTTATTTCCTTGGTCTTCCCATTGTTGATTTCTAATTTGACAGCATTTTGGTCTGATAAGATGCTTTGTAGTATTTTGATATTTGTAAATTTATGGAAGTTTGTTTTGTGGCCTAACACATGATCTTTTCTGGAGAATGTTCCAGGTGCACTGGAAAAGAACGTGTTTTGTACTGTTGTTGTGTTGAATGCTCTGTACACATCTATGTGGTACAGTTGGTTGATTGTGTTGTTTAGTTTTTCTGTGTCTTTGTCTAGCTTCTTTCTAGTTGTTCTATTCATCTTTGAAAGCAGTGTATTAAAATTGCCTACAATTATTGTAGATTCATCCATTTCTTTCTTAAAATCTTTTAGAGTTGTCTTTATATATTTTGGAGCTCTCTCATTGGGAGCATAGATATTTATTATTGTTAAGTCATCTTCTTCAATTGTCCCTTTAATTATGAGATAATGTCCATCTTTATCTATTATGCTGGTTTTTGCCTTAAAGTTTATTTTATCACAGATTAGTACTGCCACTCCTGTTCGTTTTTTATTGCAATTAGCATGGTATATATTTTTCCATCCTTTGACTTTTAATCTGTTTTTGTCTCTGTGTATAAGATATGTCTCTTGCAAACAGCGTATTGAAGGATCTTGTTTTCTTATCCATTCTGTCAACCCTGACTCTTAAATGGTGCATTTAATCCATTTACATTTAGTGTAGTTATCAATAAATATAGATTAATTGCTTCCATTACGTTTGTTTGCTTTGGGTGTTGCTGCTTTCTTTGTTCTGTGTGTCTTTCTTTGCTGATTTCATGCTTTTTGTGTTCTTTCTCACAGTTTTAATGTTTCCATGTTCTTCTTGGACTTTCATTCTCTTGGCATGTTGTGAAGTGTTCATTTTCTTTGAGGTTACCTTATCATTTTTAAACAATATTTTATTCTATTCCCTCTATTTATTTTTTGAATGCACACAAAAATACTCAGGAATGTATAGTCATTTAAACAACCTCATGAGCACAATTAAGTGTTCTGGAATACTCATCCTTTACAATTGTGTCCATAGTTTGTCATGATCCACACAATTGAAGGCCTTTGCATAGTCAATAAAGCACAGGTAAACATCTTTCTGGTATTCTCTGCTTTCAGTCAAGATCCATCTGATATCAGCAATGATATCCCTTGTTCCACATCCTCTTCTGAATCTGGCTTGAACCTCTGGAAGTTTTCTGTCAGTGTATAGTTGTAGCCATTTTTGTATTACATTTAGTAAAACTGTACTCTCATGGGATGTCAAAGATATTTTCCAATGATTTCCACATCCCATTTGGTCACCTCTATTTGGAATGGACACAAATACAGATCTCTTCCAATCAGTCAGCCAGAAAGTTGTCTTCCAAATTTCTTGGCATAGATGAGTGAGTGCCTCCAGTGCCGCCTCACTTTTTGGAAAGATTTCCATTTTTATTACATCAATTCCTGGTGCCTTGTTCTTTTCCAGTTCTTTCAATGCACCTTGGACTTCTTCCTTCAGGATCATTGTCTGTTGGTCATATGATACCTCTTGATATGACTGAACATCGACCATTTCCTTTTGGTAAAGTGACTGTGTAGTCCTTCCATTTAGCTTGTAACTTTGTGCTTCATTCAATAATCTGCCCAGAGAATCCTTCAATAATGAAAATCAAGGTTTGAATTTTTTCTTCAGTTCCCTCAGCTTGAGTATGTTGAGTGTGTTCTTCCTTTTTGTTTTTTTAACTCCAGATCTTTGCAAATTTTTTGGTAATATCTGATCTTGTCTTCTGGATGTAACCTTTTAAATTCTCTATTCAGCTGTTGTACTTCCTTATTTCGTCCATTTGGTTAAGCATCTCTAGGCTGAAGGGCAAGTTTCAGAGTCTCTTCTGACATCCATTTTGATCTTTTCCTTCTTTTGTGTCTTCTTAATGATTTTTTGCTTTCTTTCTGTATGATGTTCTTGATGTCATCCCACAACTATTCTGGTCTTCAGTCTTTAGTGTATAATGTATCAAATCTGTTCTTCAGATTATCTCCAAATTCAGGTATGATATATTCAAGGTCATTTTTTGGGTCTTGTGGACTCCCCCCACCCCCACCCCTTTATGTTACAATACTTCTACCTTTACAGTTATGACAATTGGATTTAGTCAAGATAAAAAGTCCTCACTATTGACTCAGAAGAAATTTATCCTCATCTCCTTTCACCAGAGCCAACAAGATGCAAATTCAGTGAGAATTCTACCTTGCCCCATGCACTGAAACAAAACTCCCTCTTGAAAACTTGTAAGTCAGCTACTTCATGCCTTTATAGCCCCCAATTTAAGTAGCCAATGACTAAGTTGACCATCCCTATCAACCCTATAGAAAGAATATATAGGATTGATTCTTGATGTAAAGACTCCTTCCCTCTCAGTTGGTATTTTGAGCTACTATATCCATAAATATAGGTCAAGTTCATTGAATTGTAACAATTTACACTTGTTTCTGTTATCAATTTTTTTTTCCTCTAGTTGAGTTCTGATCATCAAGCCATCAAAGCTAAGTCAAATGGGTACTATCTACAAGTCTGTACATTCTTGTGCATCTGCCCTCACTATATAACAGCTGGACACTTCACTCTCCGCTCTAGCTCTCCATGGCTATGTCCTTGTCCATGGGCTCAGGAGTCTCCAGTTCTCACCATACTTCAAACCAACCAGCCCTACCTCTTCTTTCTATTATCTCCAGGTGAAAGAGGATTTATGGAACATGGTTGAACTCAGCCCATATCTTCATTGCTGCCTTTCCTTTACTTCTACTCACCAGTATACCAATGTGGCTGCCAGTAAGCTTACATTCCTGCTCATGAGTTCCCTTTGACTTTCAGTCTTGGAGGAGGGTCTACTCTCAAGAATTTGATTTCTTGCCTTGATGGATCCCCAACAAACAACTTACCTGTTCTTGTAGTAGACAATCAGACTGCCATTTTTGTTTTTTGGATTTTTCCTGCAACTCTTTCTTTCAAGAAGTATATTCTATTCCTCTATCTGCTTAAGGTTGGTCAGCTTGTCCTTTTCAGTGGGAATGTCCTACCTTAGAAGGTTCTTGATGCCATATAATGTTCTATACACTACAAAGACTCCACAAGAAACCTACTTCACTGGGCAAGTTCTAGAACCCCCTTTAGGTATTACAATGAGTTATAGGCTGAAGATGAGTTTATAGGATTTTTGAAACCATGTTTCCTGATATTCCTTCCTATCCAACTCAAGTGTCTATTTTATAATAGTAGGCAAGGGAAACCAAAATTTATAAGACAGTCAAGTACCTTAATATTATTTCCCCTCCTTAACCCATTCAGACTATGTCTGGATCCCTGGATCCCAGAGCCCTGTTGCTCCAAGGTTGAGCATACATCACTATTTACCTCTGTCACATTTAGCCCATGCAAACCTGCCTAAGTGTTCCCCTATATACCTTGGTCTTCAATCTCTTTCCCCCATATTGTTTATTGCCCTCCACAACACTTAAACTATGATGTGTCTATCCCCTACCTTGTGTTCTACTGTCCCCTCTGTTCCACTCCTCCTCACTCTCCACCCCCTGGTAACAAACAAAATATGTTTGTTTGTTTTTTCCTTTTGGTCCTTTTGTGGCTGACTAATTTCACTCAGTATAATGTCCTCAAGGTTCACCCATGTTATGTGGTGGCTTGCAGCTTCCTGGTTATTCTTCAAGGTAGCATAATATTCCATTGTGTGTATGTACCAAATTTTGTTTATCCATTCTTCCATTGATGGGCTCTATCTTTTGCTACTGTGAATAGAGATATGATAAACTTTGCCATACATATATCTACTCATGTTCTGGCTCATATTTCTTGTGGCTATATACCAAGTAGAGGAATTGCTGGATCATATGGTTATTTTTATTTCCAACTTTCTGAGGACATGCCATACTGTTTTCCAGAGTGTATGAAATGTTTTGCAATCCCACCAGCATCGTAGGAGGGTCTTGTTCTCTCTACGTCCTCACCAGCATTTATTGTCTTCTGCTTTTTTGAACTTCACTATTATTGCTCATGTGAAAGGGTATCTCATCTTTTTGTTTGTTTCTTGTCTTTTAATGTCCAGTTCTCTAATTGCTAATGATCTTGAACATCATTTCATATGTTTGTTAGAAGCCCAAATGCCTTCCTTGGTGAAGTGTGTGTTCATGTCCTGTGTCCATTTTTAAATAGGATTATTTGTCTTTTTCTTGTAGAGGTGTTGTTGTAGTTTCCTATATATTTTAAAAATTAGTCCCTTGTCTGATATGTCGTTACAAAATATATTTTCCCATTTTGTGGGCTCACTTTTTACTCTTTTGGTGAAGTCTTTTGATGCACATAAGTGTCTAATTTTTAGTATGTCCCAATAATCTATTTTGTCATCTGTTTTGGAGCAATTATTGCACTGTTTGGTAGTCTATGTGTGTCCTAAGTATATTGTGTATTTTTGTTGTTGTTAGGTGCCATCAAGTCAGTACTGACTCATAGTGACTGACTCATAGTACAACAGAACATAACACTGCCCACTCCTGGGCCAACTTCACAGTTGGTTCCATGTTTGTGCCCACTGATGCTGCCATTTTGCCAATCCATCTCGTTGGGGGTCTTCCTCATTGTCTCTTACCAAACATGATATCCTTCTCCAGTGAATAATACTTCCTCACAATATGTCCGATCTTCATCAGTAAATATATTGTCTTCTTCACTTTCAGCAAGCAAGATTGTATCATCTGCATATTAGAGGTAATTAATGAGTCTTCCTCCAATCTTTTTTTTTTTTAATGCTTTATAGTGACTTATGTTATAGTTTACATGGGAGAACACTAACTTTACATTCATCCTATCATATATTGTTACATTACCATGGTTACAATCCCCTCCATGCATCACCAACCAACCAAATGGTACACCCCTCAAGCCAGCCCCCTGGTTGTCAGCACACAGACCCTCTCCTTCTCTGGGTCTAGAGCTCCATCTTTCCACGTCATCATCACTGCCTCCATCTTTGGCATCATTGTTTCTCTGGGTAGGATCCTGCATCAGCTCTTCTCCCTTGATGGTCCCAGGGTCCTCCGCTCCTGGACTGCAAAGTCAACCACTTCCCTCGTTTTGCTACAAATAATCTACCTTTGCATTTCCAACCCTCACAGTCAGTCCTGATAGTAATTACTCACTATTGTACCGCATGAGTGTTCTCCATATCTCCTTTCATCAGTCTGGCCCAGACAAATTGGATAATACTCAGTGGAGATTCTATCTTCCTCTGCCCCCTCTGGATCTAGGCTCCTTCTTGAAAGCTTGTAAGCCAGTCACTTCTTACCTTTGTAGCTGCCCCCCATTTTGGGTAGCCAATGTCCAAGTTGCCCATCTCTGCCAACCCTGAGTATTGAGGGGGTGGGAATGATTGTCACTGTAAAGATTTGTACCCTCGTTTGAACTACTGCATCCATAGGTATGGTCAAGTTCATCAAATTTATCTGATTACTATTTTTCCCTCTTCTTTCTTTTTCTAGTTGAGCTCTGATTATCCAGTCATTGAAGCCAGGTCAAGTGGGTATTATCTGTAAGTGTGGGTGTTCTTGTGCATATGCCCTCTCTTCTTAACAGGTGGATGCTTAACTCTGCACTCTAGTCCTCTGTGGCTATGTCATTGACTCTGGGCCCAGGAGTACCCAAGTCTTGCAAGCTGCTGGCTAACCAGGTTTCCACCAGGGTTCACAGGAGTCTATTGAAAGTGGTAAGGCTTAGGTCACAGCTTTATTGCTGTTTTCCCCTCACTTCCCCTTATCAATGACCAACTAGGTCACCAGTCAGAACACGAGTCTGCTCGTGTATTCCCATTGAATCTCAGTCTTGGAAGTGGGTTTGTCCCGAGGGGACCCAACCACTTGCCTTGATGTCTCCTGGGTGAACAACTTGCTTGTTCTTGTAGTAGTCAGTTGGACTGCCATTGTTGCTTTGTATTTTTTCTGTTGGTCTTTCTTTCAAAAATTATCTTCTGTTTTTCTAGCAAGTCCAGGCAGGTCTGCTTGTCCTTTCCAATGGAAACCTCCCACCTCAGAAGATTCTGGATGTGGTTCAGAATTCCGCCTATGGTCTTATGTAATGCAGAGGTTCGGCAGAAAGCCTCCTTTCCTGGGCATGTTGTAGCCCCATTTTAGGTATTTCAATCAGTTATAGAATGAAGACAGACTTAGAAGATTTCTATGGTGATATTCCTGGCTATTCCTTTCTCTCTGCCTCGAGTGTCTATTTTTTAATGATATGCCAGGGAAACCAAAACTCAAAACACAGCCAAGCATCTTAACATTATTTCCCCCTTTTGACCATCCCAACCATGTCTCAATCCCATTTCCCAGAACTCTGTTGTTCCAAGGTTGTACATACATTATTATTTACTTCTGTCCCACTTAGCCTATGCAAACCTGCCTAATTCCATTCCCTTACCCCTTCTTGTGTATTGCCCCCCTCCACAGCACCTAAACTATACTGTGTCTATTCACTATCCTGTGCTTCACCTTCCCCTCCCTCCCCTCACCCCACCCCCACATTCCAGCAACCAACAAAGAATCCACCCCCCTTTAGGATGGGTTATTTTTCTTAGTCCTTTACAGTAGTGGTCCTATGTAGAATTTCTCCTTTTCTGACTCACTAATTTCACTCAACATAATGTCCTCAATGTTTACCCATGTTATGGGGTGGCTTGCAGCTTCTGTGTTGTTCTTCAAGGTAGCATAATATTCCATTATTTGTATGTATCACAGTTTAGTTATTCATTCATCCATTGGTGGGCACTTAAGCTGTCTCCATCTTTTTGTTATTGTAAATACTGCTGCTTTGAACATTGGTGTGAATATATCTACTCATGTTATGGCTCATATTCCTCGTGCGTAAATACCAAATAGAACAATTGCTGGATCATAAGGTATTTCTATTTCCAACCTTCTGAGGAAGCGCCATATTGCTTTCCAGAGTGGTTGGATCATTTTGCAATCCCACCAGCAATGTAGGAGTGTCCCAGTCTCTCAACATCCTCTCAAGCTTTTATTGTCCTCTATTCTTTTGTTCATTAGTCTCTTGTTGTCTGTGCACCTCCATTCTGGTGACTAGAGGGGATGCATGAATGAATGGAGACCCCACCTCCACCCCTAGAGGATTCTACTATGCATGCACACAGATCTCCTCTAAACTTAAAGTGACAGTTTCCACTTAAAACCAATTGGCCACCACTCATTTATCAGTTTGCCGTACTGTGGTGGCTTGTGAGTTTCTGTGATTCTGAAAGCTTTGTCACTGGTATTTTAAATACCAACAGGGTCACCCATGGTGGGCAGGTTTCAGATGAGATTCCAAATGAAGACAGACTAGAAAGAAAGAGTGACGAACTATTTCTGAATATTTAGTCATTGAAAACCTTATGAATAGAAGAGAAATACTGTCAGATATAGTGCTGTAAAATGAGCCCCTCAGTTTGGAAGGCACTCAAAATGTGACTGGGGAAGAGTTGTCTCCTCAAAGTAGAGATGACCGTGATGACATGAATGGAGTAAAGCCTGTGGGAGAAAAGCCCACAGGACCTTCATTTGCTGATGGGGCACAACTCAAAATGAAGAGAAGCAGCTGTAAACATTGAAATCAGAAATTGAAATTGAAATTGAAATCATTGAAATTGAAAATCAGAATATGGAATGTACAAAGTATGAATCTGAGAAAATTGGAAGTTGCCAAAAATGAAATGGAACGCATACACATCAATATCTTAGGCTTTAGTGAACTGAAATGGACTGGCCAGATTAAAAAACTGGCCATTTTAAATCAGATGAACACATGGTTTACTATTCTGGGAATGACAAATTGAAGAGGAATGGTGTTGTGTTCATTGTCAAAAAGAACATATCCAGAGAACAAACAAGATGGCGGATCGGGTGGAAGTGCAGTAAAGGAGCTCTGCCAACAACAACACAGAATACCCAACCAAGCAGTCTCAGGGGCTGGTCCCAGAACTCTGAACCACATATAAAGGAATA
>NW_006408540.1:28023704-28030699 GCF_000296735.1 Chrysochloris asiatica | reverse complement strand
AGCAGACTTGCAGAATGTGCTCTTTGGAGATGTAAATTATTATATATGCCTGAGTGGGTTTTTTTTGTTTGTTTGTTTGTGTGTTTTTTAAAAAGCTAAAGTGGATAGAGAGAAATACTTTTAACTGATGGTATATGGAGGGGATTATAATCAATGTAATGAAAGAAGTTATATGAATGGTTGAATGTTGAATGTGAAACTGATGATGTGCCCTGTAAACTTTCACTCAATCCACAATAAAAACCTTATATTAAAAAAAAGAAGAACATATCCAGATCAGTCATGAGGTACAACACTGTCTGTGATAGGATACTATCCATGCAACTACAGGGAAGCCCAGTTAATACCACTATTATTCAAATTTATGCACCAACCACTAAAGCCAGTGAGAATGAAAGAGAAGAATTCCACCAACTTCTTCAAACTGAAATCAGTCAAACATGCCATTAAGATGTATTAATCATTACTGGTGATTGGAATGTAAAGGTTGGCAACAAAGTAGAAGGATCAGTAGTTGGAAAATATGGGCTTGGTGATAGAAATGATGCTGGAGAACGCATGATAGAATTCTGCATAGCCAATGATTTGTTCATTTCAAATACCTTGTTTAGACAACATAAGACATGACTATACACATGGATCTCACCAGATGGAATGCATAGAAATCAAATTTACTATATCTGTGAAAGCAAGGTTAGGGGCAGACTGTGGAACAGACCATCAATTACTCATATGCAAATCCAAACTGAAGCTGAAGAAAATGGAAACATGTCCATGAGAGCCAAAATGTGACCTTGAATATATCCCACCTGAATTTCGGGATCATCTGAAGAACAGATTTTATACATTAAACACTAAAGACTGAAGACCAGAAGAGTTGTGGGATGACATCAAGAACATTATATATGAAGAAAGCAAAAAGTCATTAAGAAGACAAGAAAGAAGGAAAACGTCAAAATGGATGTCAGAAGAGACTCTGAAACTTGCTCTCCAGCATAGAGATGCTAAAGCAAATGGAAAAAATGAGGTACAAGAGCTGAACAGAAAATTTCAAAGATCAGCTCGAGAAGATAAAACCAAATATCATAATAAAATGTGCAAAGATCTAGAATCAGAAAACCAAAAAGGAAGAACACGCTCAGCATTTCTCAAGCTGAGGGAACTGAAGAAAAAATTCAATCCTTGACTTTTGTTATTGAAAGTTTCTTTGCACAAATTATTGAAGGATGCAGAAAGCATCAAGAGAAGATGGAAGGAATACACAGAGTCACTGTACCAAAAGGAAATGGTTAATATTTAGTCGTTTCAAGAGATAGCATATGATCAAGAGCCAATGATACTGAAGAAGGAAGTCTAAGGTGCTTTGAAGGAATTGGCAAAAAACAAGACACCAGGAACTGATGGAATAAAAATTGAAATCTTTCAAGAAAGTGAGGCAACACAGGAGGCACTAACTCATCTCTGCCAAGAAATTTGGAAGACAACTATCTGGCCGAATGATTGGAAGAGATCCATATTTGTGCCCATTCCAAAGAGAGGTGAACCAATGGAATGAGGAAATCATCTGACAATCTCTTTGATATCTCATGGGAGTAAAGTTTTTCTGAAGATAATACAGAAATGACTATAATCATACATTGACAGAGAACATCCAGAGGTTCAAGCCGGATTCAGAAGAGGCCTGGAATGAGGGATATCATTGTTGATGTCCGATGGATCTTGGTCGAAAGCAGAGAATATTAGAAAGATGTTTATCTGTGGTTTATTGACTATGCAAAGGCTTTCAATTGTGTGGATCATGATAGGCTATGGACAACATTTCAAAGTATGAGTATTCTGGAATACTTAACTGTGCTCATGAGGAATCTATACCTGGACCAAGAGGCAGTTGTTCGAACATAACATGGGAACACTGAATGTTTTAAAATTAAGAAAAATGTGCGACAAGGTTGTATTCTTTCACCATACTTATTCAACCTGTACGCTGAACAAATAATCCAAGAAGCTGGGTTGTATGAAAAAAAAGGTGGCATCAGGATTGGTGGAAGACTCATTAACAACCTGCCATATGCACATGATACAACCTTGCTTGCTGAAAGTGAAGAGGACTTAAAAACATTTACTGATGAAGATCAAAGATCACAGCCTTCGGTATGGATTGCATCTCAATGTAAAGAAAACAAAAATCCTCACCACTGGCCCAATAATCAATATTCTTATCAATGGAGAAAAAATTCAAGTTGTCAAGGACTTCCTTCTTTTTGGATCAACTATCAACACTCACAGAAGCAGCAGTCAAGAAATCAAATGAAGTATTGCATTAGGCAAATCTGCTGCACAAGACCTTTTAAAGCATTGAAGAGCAAAGACGTCAGCTTGAAGACTAAGGTAATCCTGACCCAAGCCATGGTATTTTCAATAACCTCATATGCATGCGAAAGCTGTACTGTGAATAAGGAAGACCGTAGAAGAATGGACGCATTTAAGTTATGGTGTTGGAGGAGAATATTGACAGTGCCAAGGGCTGCCAAATGAACCAATAATTTTGTTTTGGAAGAAGTGCAGCCAGAGTGCTCCTTGGAGGCCAGGATGGCCAAACTTCATCTCTCATACTTCAGACATAATGTCAGGAGGAAGAAGTTGCTGGAGAAGGATATCATATTTGGTAAGGTCAGAGGAAAAGAGGAAGATCCCCAAAGAGATGGACTGGCCAAGTGACAGCATTGATGGACTCAAGTGTGACAACAGTAGTGAGGTTGGCCCAGAATTGGGCAGTTTCGTTCTGTTGTGCATAAGGTTGCTATGAGTGTGTACTGACTCAATGGCACCTAACAACAGCAATCATGATGTATTATGTTTTGATATGTTGTTGAAATCTATTGTCTAGAATTTTGTTGAAAATTTTTGCATCTACATTCATGCAGGATATTGGTGTATACATTTCTTTTTTTAGTGATGTGTTTTTCTGGTTTGGGTATGAGCATCATGTTCTCTTCATACAATATATTCTGGAGTTTTCCTTCCTTTTCTATGTTTTGGAATTGTTTCAATACAATTAGTGTCAGTTCTTCTTTGAATGCTTGGTCAAATTCTCCAGTAATGCAATCTGGGCCTGGACATTTCATATTTGTAGATTTGAATGACTTGATCAATTTCTTCTTTTGTTATATTTATTTCAATTTTCTTTTCTTTTTTTTTTTTTACTTTATACTATGTTAGTTTGGAGTCCTGGGTGGCACTGTGGCCTAATGTGTCATTCCACAAAATCACTTAAACTGCAAGGTCGGTGCTTCAAGCTCACCAGTTGCTCCTTGGAAACCCTATACACAGTCGCTATGGGTCAGAATGGACTCTATGGCACTTAATAGCAACAAATTTACTTTAGATAGATTATGTCTCTCTGAAAAATTATCCATCTCTTCTTTATTTTCAAATTTGTTGGAGTACAGTTCTTCATAGTATTATGTTATTATCCATTTTTCCCGATTGGATTTATTGAAATGACACCCATATTTTTAATTATGAATATTGCTTGCATCTTCTTTTTTTAAATTTTGTTAGATTTGCCAACAGATTTTCAATTTTATGATTTTTGTTTTGTTTTGTTTTTCTTTTTTGAAATGTTTTATTGTGAATTTAGTGAAGGTTTATATACAAGATCATTGGTTTCACATTCAACAAATCTTACACTTTCTTTCATCTCAGTAATTGAAATTCCTTCCACGCATCAACAGTTATCTAACTTCCTCCCTGTGGCTTCTGTTTCCATTCCATGCAGCTTCCCATTCATTCTCTACTTTGTCCTTAGATAAATGCTGTCCTTTTGATTTTGAATGATTAACCATTCCATGGTTAGTATAAGTCCTAGTTTTGATGTTTGTCCAATGAAACTATCTACTATTAGCTGAAAATTGGACTATGAGTGTTAGTTCCTTTGCAAACCGGAAGGGTGTTTGAGGGCCATAGTCTTGGATTCCTCCAGTCTCTTTCTGACCAGTAATCCCAGTCCTTCTTTATAACTTTGAGTTTTCTTGCACATTTTCTCCCACTCTAAATGGGATCTTCTAATGTGATTCATTGACAACAGTTTGTGGTGTTATCCAACTGCCATCTAGTTCTTCTGACCTCAGTACAAATATTCTCTTTGAAACCCTTATATATTTGTGGGCCTATTCCCACTCTTTCACCCATACCTCTTCAGCCTGTGTTATGTCCATGTAATAGCCCACTAAACACTGTTGTTCCAAGATTGTGTATATATAACACTATTTGCCACTATTTGCCGCTATATCTTAAGCCCTTTCAACCTCTGCAACTTCATCTTTATTTGTTGCTTTCTCTTTTTTTTTGAACTTTGATATTAATATTGGGTTGAGATGATATCTCAGTGTTGTTTTCATTTGCATCTCTCTAATGATCTCTATGGGTTGGAACTGACTCAACAGTACTAAACAGTAACAGTGGCTAATAATAGTAAACATTTCTTCATATATTTGTTGGCTGCCTGAATGTTTTCCTTGGTAAAATGCTGGACATTTCCTCTGCTCATTTTTAACTGAGTTGTTTACCTTTTTCTGTTGAGGTGTTTTAGTTTTCAATAAATTTTAAAGATTAATCCCTTGTCTAATATGTCATTGTGGGAAAAAAAATAGCAAATCACACTAATTCAATAATTTCTACATGTGCAAATCAGAAACATTGATTACATTCTTGAGTGTAAAACTATTCTTACCCTCCATTTCTGAATTGTTCCTCCAGTGTTAAGATGGACTTATTACCCGTAAGGTTTGTATCTGATATTTTGAGTTGCTGTTGTTAAACCATATAGATTTCGAAAAGGCATAATGCTCAAGGAAAACTTTTTTTTTTTTTTTTTTTCAAACTAGTTAACAATATACTATTGTTTGGTTTTAAGAAGATTTCAGGGGATATTTTTGGCTTAAAGTTTAAAGATGATCTCGGGACAATAGTTTCAGGGTTTTATCCAGCCTTCATGACTCCAGAAAATCTGGAGTCCATTGGAATTTGAAAATCTGTTTATCAGCCTTGTTTTTAAAGGATTTGACATTTCTCCCATTGTTTTCTGTATTTGTCCCTATAATAATCAAATGAGGTAGCAATTACTTTAGAGATAAGAAAATTAAGCTAAATAAATTAGGGATATTTGTTCAAGACATTGTCAGTGTCAGTACTTAATACTAGAAGTTGTACATTAAATCTTGGGCTAGTTCTTTTTGCTTAAATATTTGCTTATTAACCCTATCTTTTCTTCAGCATAAGAACTAGCTTTGCAATTTTTCTTGGATGATACAATTTCTTTCTCTTTTTCTAAGTCATGTGTAAAATAACACTAAAATAAAGTATTATTTACAATAATGCCATTACTCACAAATATAATATGCATAGCACTCCATCATTTAGAAGGAACTCTGATAGCATAATGGATTGGGCTGTAGTTCACATCTACCAGAAGCTCTGCTGCCATGAGAGAAAATAAGGCTTTCTGTACCTGTAAAGATTTGTAGCCTCAGAAACTTTATACTGGGTCACTACCACCACCTATAGTTTACAAAGCATTTGATATATATTATCCTGTTTCATTTCCACAAAAATACTTATGAAGTAGGCATAAAAAAGTATTCTTTCCCTATTTTAGAAATACCATTGCAGGCTTAGAGAAGTAATTGACTTTTCCAAGTTCATAAAGTTACTATGTAATGAAAGTTGAATTAGACTCCAGACTGCATGACTCTAAAAGCTGTTCTCTTACTCATTACCTCCTTTGTACAATACATAATAACCAAAGACACATCTATATTCAACAAGTTGTATGCACAGCAGAGGTCTAATCTGGTGGAAAGAACAAAGATACAAAAGAATCCATTGGCATGATTCTGATTCTGAAGTCAAGCAGGAGAAGAACACATACAAATTAAAACTATATATCTAATCTATAACACACAGCTTGAGAAATAGGTATTATGAGTACTAGTTAACCCTTGGAAAGACCTGCTGTGGTTCCATAAGATACTCAAGATTGGTATGAACTGGAAGGTTGACACTTCAAACTAATCAGTGGTTCCTTTAAAACCCTATACAGGGTTGCTGTGTGTCTGAACCAACTTAACGGCACTTAACAACAACAGTTCCTTTTGAGTGGACTGCAGCTAAAGGAGACCTCTCAATGCCAGAGTTGAACTACGCTTCATAGAGTTCTAAATTGCTGATTTTTTTTTTTTTTAGTAGATCACCAGTGCTCTTTAGCCAGGTGCCTTTGGGTGAACTTTGTTGCTAACTATTGAGTGCTTAACCGTTTGGACCACACAGGGATTCCATGAAGATATTGTTGTTGTTGTTGTTGTTGTTAAGTGCCATCGAGTTGAATACGACCCTTAGTGACCCTGTACAGGGTTTCTGAGGAGCAGCGGTAAGCTTGAACCACCAACCTTGCAGTTCAAACAGCTTTGCAGTCTGACTCATTAACCCACAGCACCACACCAGGCCTCCCCATGAAGATATTAGTACCCTCAATGTAAATACATATTGTTGTAAGGTGGTATTTTCCCTCCCACCCCTTGTAACTATCAAATAATATTTTTTTAGCATGAAAATCTTTTCTTGAGTTTTTACAATAGTGGTCCCATGCAATGTATTGGTCCTTCTGTGACTAATTTCACTTAGCATAATGTTCTCTAGGCTCATTCACATTATGAGGAGTTTTCAGATGCATCATTATTCTTAATGCTGCATACTACTCCATTGTGTACATGTACCATTGTGTATGTTTATCCATTCTTCCATTGATGGACATTTAGGCTATCTCAATCTTTTTATTATTATGAATAATACTGTAATGAACATGAGTGTATCATTGTTCTTATTTCTTGGGGATATATAACAAGTAGAGGGATTGCTGTGTCATAAGGTATGGCTATTTCCAACTTTTTGAGAAAGCTCCATACCATGTTTTACAGTGGTTGAACCATTTTACAACA
>NW_006408540.1:28021817-28023479 GCF_000296735.1 Chrysochloris asiatica | reverse complement strand
TAGTAGGGTCCCAGTCTACCTAAACCCTTGCCAGAATTTGTTATCAATATGTCACATGTTGACATAGCTCTTTAACACTTTAAAGAGGTCTTTTGCAGCAGATTTGCCTAATGCAATATGTCATTTAATTTCTTGAACGTTTTATTTTCCATGAATGTTGATTGTAGATGTAAGCAAAATGAAGTCTTTTCAACATTTATCATGATGCTATTTATTGGTCCAGTTGTGAGCATTTTTTTTTTCTTTACACTGAGGTGCAATCAGTCAGTATTTCAAGCCCTCTTAGCTTCCAGCAGGCAAAGTTATATCATCTGCATACCACAGGTCATTAATAAGTTTTCCTCCAATCCTGATGTCAAGTTCTTTTTCATATAATCCAGCTTCTTTTATTATTTGCTCAGTATACAGATTGAATAAACATGGGGAAAGAATACAACTCTGGTGTACACCTTTCCTGATTTTAAACTACTCACTATGCCCTTGGTCTGATGTAGCTACTGTCTCTTGGTCGATGTGCAGTTTCTTCACGAGCACAATTAATTATTCTGGAATACCCATTCTTCACAATGATATAAATAGATTGTTATGATACACACAGTCAAACACCTTTGCATAGTCAATAAAGCACAAGTAAAATTCTTTCTGGTATCTGCTGCTATCAGCCAAGATCCATCTGATATCAGCAATTATATCCCTCATTGCATGACCTTTTCTGAATCCTGCTTGAATTTCTGACAGTCAAAGTACCGTTGCAACCATTTTTCTACTATCTCAGCAAAATTTTACTTGCATGTGATATTAATAATTTTTTTTCAATGATTTCCGCATTCCATTCTGTCACCTCTCTTTGGAATGTGCACAAATATGGATCTCTTCCAATTGGTTGGCCAGATAGCTGTCTACCAAATTTCTTGGCAGCGATGAGTGAGAGCTTCAGGTATTGCATCATACTGTTGAAATATTTCAATTTACATTCCATCAATTCCTAGAGCTGTATTTTTTGTCAATGTCGTCAATAATTTCAGCTTGAGAAATGTTGAGCATTTTCTTCCCTTTGGCTTTCTAACTCCAGGTGTTTGCACATTTTCTTGTAATACTTTACTTTGTCTTCTTGAGCTGTACTTGGAAAATGATTTTCAGCTCTTTTACTTTTTTCATTTATTCCATTCAAATTGTCTTCTCTACACTCAAGAGCAAGCTTCAGAGTCTCTTCTGATATCCATTTTGGTCTTTTCTTTTTAATGACCTTTTGCTTTCTTCCTATAGGATGATTTTGATATCATCCCACAACTCTTATTATCTTGGGTCATTAGTGTCTAATATATCAAATTTCTTTTTGAGATAGCCTCCAAATTCAGGTGAGATATATTAATAATCATGTTTTGGCTGTCATGAATTTGTTTTAATTTTCTTCAGTATCACTCTGAATTTGCATAAGAGCAATTGATGGTCTTTGCCACAGTCTGCTCCAGGCCTGTTTTTGGCTGATGATGTTGCCCATTCCCACAGATGTAGTCAGTTTGATTCCTGTGTATTCCATCAGATGAGGCACATGTGTACAGTAAATTTTTATGTTGGTTAAAAACAAGAACTATGGGAGAGAGAAAGAGTCCCCATGGAATAGTTTTCATCTTGTCTAGATGGGTCTGGTGAAAAGAGATG
>NW_006408540.1:28003248-28004176 GCF_000296735.1 Chrysochloris asiatica | reverse complement strand
CACTATTATTGTGTATTTGTTCATTTCTTTCTTCAAATCTAGTAGAGTTTGCTTCATGTATTTTGGAGCTCATTCATTGGGAGCATAGATATTTATTATGGTTATGTAGTCTTGTTAAATTGACCCAATAGTTATGAGATTATGTACATCTTTATCTCTTTTGCTGGTTTTTGCCTTAACATTTATTTTATCAGAGATTAATATTACCAGTCCTGGTGGTTTTTTATTGCAATTAGCTTGGTATATTTTTTTTCCATCCTTTAACTTTTAGTTAAGGTGTGTCTCTTGCAGACAGCATATTGAAGGATCTTGTTTTCTCATCCATTCTGTCACTCTCCATCTTTTAACTGGTGCATTTATCTGCTGACAATCAGTGTAATTATTGATAGGTATGAATTAATGGCTGTCATTATGCTTGTTTTTTTGTGTTGCTGCTTATTTCTTTGTTCTGTATACTGTCCTGTGCTGAGTTCATATTTTTTTGTATTCTTTCTTGTCTGTTTCTTCATCGTTTTAATGTTTCCATGTTCTTCTTGGATTTTCATTCCCTTGGTATATTATGAATTATTAATTTTCTTTGAGGTTACCCTATATGATATTAACTTTTTCATCCATTTGAAACCATCTATTTTATCCTGCAATCTACGCGACTTTCTTACCCCCTGGATTTCTGTTCCTATGTTTTTACCTTCATTCACACTGTTATTGTTTTGATCATAATCTGACTTTCCTGATACTCTGAATTCATTCTTTTAGTTCTGTTCTATTCTGGACTCTTCTACCTGTCAACTGAATTCCAGGTGGTGCTGTCACATATGCCAGTCTCTGGTTGTTGTCTTTTCTTGTTGATTCTTAGTCCAAAGAACTCCCTTTAGGATGTTTTGAAGTGTTGGTTGTCTTTGACTAAATCCCATATCTTCTGTTTATC
>NW_006408540.1:28000848-28001399 GCF_000296735.1 Chrysochloris asiatica | reverse complement strand
AAGTATCAGTCAGACCTCTACAGTGGGAGCACTCCTCTGATTCTTCACCCACTCAGTCATGCCCAAAACACCCTCTCCAGGAGTAGCTGGCAGCCACAGATCAGAAAACACCACTTTTCTTGCTTATGCAACAAACTCCACTGTTTGTTGTAAGCCTTCCAACTTTCTAAATATTCATCAAGTATTCTGTGTTATTGCCCACAAAGTAAAATTTTATAATGAAATGTACAAAAATCTGGAGTTAGAAAACCAAATGAGAAGAACACCCTGAAAATTTCTTTAGCTGACAGAACTGAGTTAAAATTCAAACCTCAATTTGATATAGTGAAGGACTCTATGAATAAAATATGAATGATGTAGAAACATCAGAAAAAGATTGAAGGAATATTCAGAGTAATGGTACCAAATATAAATGGTTGATGTTTATCTATTTCAAGATGTGTGTTATGATTCAAGATGTAATATATGATCAAGAGTCAACAATACTATGAAATGAGGATAGATGCACAAAAACACCCAAACTTACAGATAGTACCCATTTAACCTAGCTT
>NW_006408540.1:27995892-27996986 GCF_000296735.1 Chrysochloris asiatica | reverse complement strand
CATACCAAGAAAATGAAAATCCAAGAACAAGGAAATACTAAAATTATGAAGAAATTGACATGAAAGAAAACAAAAACAAACTCAGCACAGCAAGACTTGCAGAGCAAAGAAATCAGCAGCACCACGAAAAAAACAAACGTAATGACTGCAATTAATCTATGCCTATTGATAATCCCACTGAATGTAAACAGATTAAATATACCAGTTAAGAGATGGAGAGTGGCAGAATGGATAAAAAAAAACAGGACAAGAGACACACCTTACACACAAAGACAAAAACAGACTAAAAGTCAAAGGATGGAAAAAATATACCAAGCTAATCGCAATGATTAAATCGCAATGCTCATTAAAAATGAGCAGGAGTGGCAACACCAATCTCTGATAAAATAAATTTTAAGGCAAAACCCAGCATAACAGATAAAGATGGATATTAGCTTATGATTAAAGGGACAACTGAACAAGATGATATAACTATAGTAAATATCTATGCTCCCAGTGAACGAAGTCCAAAATATATAAAGCAAACCCTAATAGATTTGAAGAAATAGACAAATCTACAATAACAGTGGGAGATTTTAATATACCACTTTTGAAAATGGATAGAACAACCAGAAAGAAACTTGACAAAGACACAGAGGAACTAAACAGCATAATCAGCCAACTGGACCTCATAAATGTGTTCAGAATGTTCAACCCAACAACATTATCCAGAATAGACTATATGTTAGGACAAAAAAAAAAAAAAAAAGCCTCCATAAATACCAAACAGCAAAATACTGCAAAGCATCTTCTCAGACCACAGTGCTGTCAAATTAGAAATTAACAATAGGAAGACCAAGGAAATAAAGTCAAATACATGGAAACTGAATAACAGCCTGCTGAAAAGTGATTGGGTAGTAGAAGAAATAAAATGTGAATTCGCAAAGTTCCTAGAAACAAATGAGAATAAAAACTCAAGTCAACAAAATCTTTGGGACACAGCAAAAGCAGTGCTGAGAGGTCAGTTTATTGCAATAAATGCACACATCCAAAAAGAAAAAAGAACCAAAATCAACACATTAATACAACATCTGCAACAACTAGAAACAGACCAG
>NW_006408540.1:27993567-27994750 GCF_000296735.1 Chrysochloris asiatica | reverse complement strand
GGGAGTAGAAAGCCTCATCTTTCTCCCGCGGAGCAGCTGGTAGTTTCGAACCGCTGACCTTAAGGTTCGCAGCCCGATTCGTAACAACTACGCTACCAGAGCTCCTACTGGCAGTTATGAAAACACAGATGCAGTTGTCTGTTGTGATACTTTATATCTCTGAAATTCAGCTAAACACCATGGCTGGAGCCAGTGTCGACCAAGTAGTGTCTCCTGGACCCTCCATTGCAAACTTGGAAAAAGAGGGGCCTCGTCCTTTGGTTAGAGGATTGAGCCCCAATTTAGTGGGGGTGGATCCTTCTAGTGCAATATATACTTTGCTGCTTATTCAAACTGCAAGGAAAAGTTTAATGGTGTATTTGATCCTGATTCTACCCAGGTACACATGATTTCAGCTGCAAAGGCAGGCATTTACTTTACATTTCTCCCATGAAAAGAGTGAGATCGTGTTGTATCATGCTCATCTGCAGGTCATTTCCTGTAGAAATATGGACTAACTTAAACTTCATTTTACTGCAATTACAGCAACCAACACCATTTGGCTTATAAAGACTGGGTTGCAGCTTGATGTAAGGAACCATGGGGAAAAACAAATGGGTGCTTTTGAATGTGTTGGTAAAGTATATTAGACAGATGGACTAAGAGGATTTTATAGGGTATGTCTGCTTCATATGCTGACATATCAGAAACTGTTATTCATTTTGTTATATATGAAAGTATTAAGCAAAAACTACTGGAATATAAAACTTCTTCAATGATGGGAGATGATGAAGAGTCTGTGAAAAAAGCATCTGATTTGTGGGAACGATGTTTGCTGCTGCCACTTCAAAAATTTGTACCACAAATATAGCATATCCACATGAAGTCAGAACTAGACTATGTGAAGAGACAACAAAATACAGATCTTTTCTTCAGACATTATCTTTTGTTGTTCAAGAAGAAGGTTATGGTCACTCTACTGTGGTCTAACAACTCATCTGGTGAGAGAGATTCCAAGCACAGCTATTATGATGGCCACCTATGAATTGGTGGTCTACCTACTCAACAGATAACAACATCTGCTCATCATTCTATAAAGAAGGAAGACCAAAAGATTACAGTAGATCATGGAAAACCTAAGCCAGCATGGTGGACAGGAGAAAATCAGTTGGGGAACATGTAACTATACCTAAGTGGAAACTTG
>NW_006408540.1:27991125-27993467 GCF_000296735.1 Chrysochloris asiatica | reverse complement strand
CTTGGCTATGTCCAAGGAAATACCTTTAAAAGCACTACTTTATCAAAATTGCCATTTTCTCTACTGTACTCACCTGCCACAGTTGCATTTTGATGATTTATGGCAGTCAGAGTTGTTTATTCTATGAACATTGCTCCAGTCTTCTAAACAAAGCCATCCCTAATTATATACTATACTGTAACTATCCAAATATAGTATTGACAGTCATTAATTTCTGTCTTCTGTTCAATTTCTGTAAAATTTCAAAATAACAATAATACTGAGATCCTCAGTATTATTTTCACATTTCTCTGACAGGATCTGCCACAACATTTTGAAGTAGAGTTACTTGGTATTTGTAGTTGCTCTTTTTGATAGCTAATAAAATACTGTCTAAATAGCTTGCATATTTCTAGATTTGAAATGTTTTGGTTTCCACTTCTAACAGGTGCTTAATGTTTAGCATAAATATAATTGCTCATTAATACATCAAATTCCAGTGGTATTAGTTGGGACAAAAGGAATCAGTCAAATGTTGACTCTTGACTATTCAGTGACCTGAGCACATCCTTGTCTCTTCTCTGACCTTATAGTACGTGAATGAAGAAAGCAGAATTCAGCCATCTTTTTTCATTGATTTATAGTTCTGTACTCAATTATTACCTACTCACCATGCCTAGGTATCATTTACTTAAAAGGGAGAACTTTTACCATTTCTGAACTTTTTTTCTGCTTGCTTTCACATTAAAAATTAGAATCTTTGATTAATTTCCAGAAGATATATATGTTGTTGGTAAGTGCCATCGAAATGATTCCAACTTATAGCAATCCTGTATAGGGTTTCTTAGGAGCAGCTGGTAGGTTTGAACTGCTGACCTTGTGGTTCACAGTCCAGTGCTGATCCTATAGAGTCACACCAGGATAGATTACATTTATTTCACAGAGAAAATGGTGATCTTTAACTTTGCCCTTATAATACTTTTTTTTCTTATAAGGTGACATCATACTGATGTCTATGGCATTATAAACAGAAAAGGGAGGCCTTCTGCTGTCTGAGTCAGCAGGTAGTGATTTTAATTGGTTCACAGTTTTGCAAACAAAGTGCTTTAAACTAATTTTTTCTCTCCTAACTTCCTAATGAAAATCATAGAAAATGTTTAATTCAAAGTAAAATGATATCATTTACTGAGCTTAACTGTACCTTTAACACTCCACATCAATTTTTATAGGGCCCTTTATGAAGATGCTCACTGAAATTCTATGAAGAAACTTCTGCCTATCATTGTTGCTGCTGTTGTTGTTGTTAAGTACCGTTGAGTCAATTCCGACCCATAGTGACTCTGTATAGGGTTTCCAGTAACTCATACAATTGAATTGCTGTGTGGTAATCATTTCAATATACATGAACTGTACATTTTGTGTAATGGCTTTATCTGACGTTCTGTGAATGTACTTTGTGGCCTTTTTGCGGGGGTTGAGAAAATAAGAGAGAATTCCATGTTAAGATTTTTTTTTTAGAAATTGGTATGTATTAGGCAGAAATGGTGTTCATATATTTTTTTAATTTTAGATATTTAAATATGTTGTTCCGAAGACCTTTAATATAAGTATTCTTAAGTATTCTGTGTATACTTTAGTGCCCCCAATGTTATTGAAAATTGAAGTATGTCATTGCAAACCTTCTTTGCTATCACCAATGAAACAAAGTGCCCTTTTGCATTCTCCCATCTTCTTAAAAATCCTTGTAATAAACAGTAAATGGGTGTTTTTTGAGGTACTTTGATAGGAATTTTTAAAAATTCCAATCTGTTTGGAGACCAAAAGCAAATTCAGTTCTCTTTCCTTTGGAATTATTAATATCGTTTATGGTGAATTTTAGCTTTGACATTTACTGTGGGGCACATACCAAAAAACAAAAACAGTGTTGTCTAAATAAATCTGTAAAGCGTCATCTGTAGAATTTGCCTTTTAAGGTGCTGCTTATACTGCCTAATACAGTGTCATTTGCCTTGTGATGATCTATAAGCAGCATTAGTCATGTTGAATGTAGGACAGAGACTCCCTAACCTTAATGAGCTCAGTATACTCCACAAATGGTTAAGAATGATAGGAAACCAGAAGCTAAGGAGCATCTTATTATTTGTTGTTGTTGTGTGCCATCAAGTCGGTTACGACACATAGCGATCCTGTATAGGGTTTCCAAGGTGCAGCCAATGAACTTGAACCACCAACCTTGCAGTTCAAAGGCTTTGCAGTCTAGCGCATTAACCCACAGCACAACACCAGGACTCTGCACCATAATTCATAGTAAGTGTCTTCAAGGATGAACATGTATTCTAATCCTGTTGATATTTAGAAAGTAA
>NW_006408540.1:27987891-27990839 GCF_000296735.1 Chrysochloris asiatica | reverse complement strand
CAACTGTTTTATTTTCATCTGTTTTCTATTAAATCACTTATTTCTGATATAAAGGTAGTCAGCACTTTTCAGATCAGTATAGACTTCTATTTTAAGATTCTCTCAGAAAATTGGACTTATTCAGGTGAAAACAATACTTTGAAAGAACCTCCAGTAGTACTCTAACAGGGTAACAGATAGAACTCTGGTACCTATTGGCTCATAGAAATCATTTACTAAGTTTCAAATTTCAAATATGAGAATTATTAACCTTGTGATTCTAGGTTTACATATAGTGCTTTTTAGTCTATGGTAAAACTAATCACCAAAGCTTTGTGTTAATTCTCATTATGCGTTTTAAGTTTGTGCAACTCACTTTACTAGAGTGGCTTACAAGCAATTGATTTGTAATTTACAAACCACAACAGAATATCATCAGATTATCCTGCCACTTGTCTCCTAACAAAAACCTAATGCAACCTGTGGAACAGCAGTTTGGATGGTTAAAAATGATGAATGTTTATTCTTTTACTGGCGTTTGTGTATCTCAGCATTTTGAGATTTATTGTAAAGCAGTAAAAATGTTGATATAAATTTGAAGGCTTTAAATGCCAGAACGTAATCTAGCCCTCAATCTTTTAGCAGAGTTCATACCAAGTATTAGGTTGTTTACATGCTTGGCTGCCCAGCTAGAAAGTAAAATGGTTTGGCCTTTTCCTCCTCTGATATTGATCATGACTTTAACATTCCTAAGAATGTAGACAATACTGAATGTTTTAAATTGGAAGAGATTTTAATATGCAAAAATAATAAAATGTACTTTCTGCCCACTAACAAAATAAATAATATATCATGAACAAGTGGGATTAATACCAGGGATGCAAGGATGATTCAACATTAGAAAAACAATCAGTATAATCCACCATATAAATAAGAAAAAGGAAAAGAACCACATGATCGTATCAATTGATGCAGAAAAGGGATTTAACAAAATCCAACATCTAATCCTGATAAAAACCATCAACAAAGTAGGAATTGAAGGGAAATTCCTCAACAAAATTAAGAGCATATATACAAAACCAACAGCTAGCCTCACTCTCAATGGAAAGAAACTGAAAGCCTTCCCCTTGAGAACAGGTACCAGACAAGGATGCCCTTTATCACCACCTCTATTCAATATTGTTTTGGAAGCCTTAGCCAGAGATATAAGGCAAGATAGGGAAACTAAAGGCATCAATATTAGCAAAGAGCAAGTAAAAGTCTCTCTATTTGCAGATTACATGATCCTATACATAGAAAACCCCAAAGATTCAGCAAAAAACTACTGGAACTCACTGGAAGATTTAGCAAAGTGGCAAGATTCAAGCTCAACATGCAAATATACTAATAACGATACAAGATCTACATTCCTCTATACTAATAATGGCAATGCTGAAAAGGAAATTAGGAAAGTAATACCATTTACAATAGCCACCCAAAGGATGAAATACTTAGGAATAAATGTAACAAGAGAAACAAAGGACCTATACAAGGAAAACTACAAAACACTACTATAAGAAACCAAAAGAGACTTACAAAAATGGAAGAATATATCATGCTCCTGGATAGGAAGACTTAATATTGTTAAAATGTCAATACAATCCAAAGAATTCAACACTTATAAAGCAATCCCAATCCAGATTCCAAAGACATTCTTTAGAGAGATGGAAGAAACAATTACAAACTTTATATGGAAAGGAAAGAGACCCTTGATAAGTAAAGCACTGCTTATGAAGAAGAACAAAGTTGGAGGTCTGTCACTCTCTGATTTCAAAATTTACCATATACAGTGGTCAAAACAGTCTGGTACTGGTACAATGAAAGATATATAGATCAATGGAAAAGAACTGAAAATCCAGAAATTAACCCAACAACATACAGCTAACAGATATTTGACAAAGGGCCAAACTACATTGAGTGGGGAAGACACAGTCTCTTCAACAGAAGGTTCTGGAAGAACTGGAAATTGATATGCAAAAGATTGAAACAAGACCTTTATGTCACACCATATACAAAGACCACGTTGGCATGGATTAATGAACTAAATGTGAATCCAAGAATTATAAAGGTCATCAATGAAAAAGTATGGACAAATTTAAGGGATTGAATACAGGGCACACACAGATGAAAAAACATTACAAAAATTACACAAGCATAAGAAGACAAAATAGGTGATTGGAACATTCTAAAAATTAGAAATTTATTTGCATCAAACTTATTTGCATCATGAAAGGAGGAAAAAGGGAGCCCATAGAATGGGAAAAAATCTTTTGCAGTGACAATATCAGACAAGGGACAAATATCTAAAATCTTTAGGAAACTACAACACTTCTACAAGAAAAAGACAAGTAACCCAAATAAAAATTGGGCACAGGACATGAACAGACACTTCACCAAACAAGACTTTTGGAGAGCCAACAAACATATAAAGAAATGTTCACGATCACTAGTCGTTGTCGTTGTTTTTGTTGTGTGTGGTGGAGTCAGTTGTGACTCATAGTGACCCTGTACAGAGTTTCTGAGGCTGTAAATCTTTATGGGAGCAGAAAACCTCATCTTTCTCCCATGGAACAGCTGGTAGTTTTGAACTGCTGACCATGAGATTAGCAGCCTGATTCGTAACCACTATGCTACCAGAGTTCCTTTAGAGAGATGCAAATCAAAACAACAGTGAGAAATCATCTCACACCAGAAATAACAGAGAAGTTCAAAAATGCAGATGGTAATAAATGCTAGCAAGGATGTGGAGAGACTGGGACACTTATACATTGCTGGTGGGGAAGCAAAATTTTCCAACCACTTTGGAAAACAGTATGGTGCTTCCTCAAAAAGTTGCAAACAGAAATACCATTTGTTGATGTTGTTGCTAGGAACCATTGAGTTGGTACAGACTCATAGCAACGTTATGCACAGCAGAACAAAACACTGCC
>NW_006408540.1:27986834-27987346 GCF_000296735.1 Chrysochloris asiatica | reverse complement strand
CTCTTCACTTTCAGCAAGCAAGGTTGTATCATCTGCATATCGCAGGTTGTTAATGAGTCTTCCTCTAATCCTGATGCCATGTTTTTCTTCATATAGCCCAGCTTCTCAGATGATTTGATCAGCATACAGGTTGAATAAGTATGGTGAAAGAATACAAACCTGTTATATGAAGGAAAATGTCCAAGGTGCATTGAAGGAATCAGCAATGAACAAGGCACCAGGAATTGATGGAATAAAAATTGAAATCTTTCAAGAAAGTGAGGCAGCACAGTAGGTACTCTCTCATCTATGCCAAGAAATTTGGAAGACAACTATCTGGCAGATTGATTGGCAAAGATCCGGATTTGTGCCACTCCAAAGAGAGTTGACCCAACAGAATGCAGAAATTATTGGACAATACCTTTTTATCCCATGCGAGTAAAGTTTTACTAAAGGTAGGGTGAGCTCTGGTAGCGTAGTGGTTATGAATCGGGCTGAGAACCGCAAGGTCAGCAGTTCAAAACTACCAGCTG
>NW_006408540.1:27982440-27985140 GCF_000296735.1 Chrysochloris asiatica | reverse complement strand
ATTATTTGCTCAGCATATAGGTTGAATAAGTATGGTGAAAGAATACAACCTTGTCGCATACCTTTCTTAATTTTAAACCATTCCATGTTCCCAGGTTCTGTTCAAACAACTACCTCTTGGTCCAGGTACAGATTCCTCATGACCACAATTAAGTGTTCTGGAATACTCATACTTCTCAATGTTGTCCATCGCTTGTCATGATCCACGCAATCAAAAGCCTTTGCATAGTCAATAAAGCATAGGTAAACATCTCTCTGATATTCTCTGCTTTCAGCCATGATCCATCGGACATCAGCAATGATATCCTTTGTGCCATGGCCTCTTCTGATTCTGTCTTGAACCTCTGGAAGTTCTCTGTCAATGTATGATTATAACCATTTCTGTATTATCTTCAGCAAATCTTTACTCACATGGGATTCAAAGGTACTGTCCAATGATTTCCGCATTCCCTTGGGTCACCTCTCTTTGGAATGAGCACAAATATGGATCTCTTCCAATCAGTCTGCCAGATAGTTGTCTTCCAAATTTCTTGGCAGAGATGAGTAAGTGCCTCCTGTGCTGCCAATGTTCATAACAGCACTATTTACACTAGCAAAGATGTGGAGACAGCTTAAGTGTCCATCAATGGAAGAATGAATAAATAAACTTTGGTACATACACAGAATGGAATATTATGCTACCTTGAAGAATAACAAGAAAGCTGCAAGCCACTACTAACATGTATAATCCTTGAGGACATTATGCTGATTGAAGTTAGTCAGTTACAAAAGGACAAATATTGCATAAGGCCATTATTGTAAAAACTTAAGAAAATATACCCATAATAAAAGGGGAAATTTTGTTGTTGTTGGCTACTGGCAGGAGTGGGGTGGGGGTTTTGGAGGAGGTGGAGGGAGGTAATGGTAGAGCACAGGGTAGGGGGCAGACACATCATAGTTCAGGTGTTGGGGAAGGTAATACACAATAAGGGGGAGTGGATGGAAGAATAAGGTAGATAGAGGAATACTGAAGCAGGTTTGCATGGAATAAATGGGATGAAAGTTAATAGTAATACATGTTCAACCTTGGAACAACAGGGCTCTGTGATACAGGAATCGAGGCACAGTCTGAAGAGGGGGAATATACTAAGATGCTTGACTGTCTTATGAATATTGGTTTCCTTTGCCTACTATTATAAAATAGACACTTGAGTGGGCTAGAAAGGAATGTCGGGAAACATAATTACAGAAAGCTTGTAAGCCTGTCTTTAGCCTATAACTGATTGGAATACTTTAAAGGGGTTCTACAACTTGCCCAGTGAAATAGGCCTCTTGTGGCACCTTTGAAGTCTATAGGACCTTAGGTGGAATCCTGAACCCCATCCAGAACCTTCTGAGGTAGGACAATCCCCCTAGAAAGGACAAGTAGACCAACCTGGAAAGTCTAGAGCACCAGAATATACATCCTCAAAGAAAGATCATCAGGAAAAATCCAAAACAAAAAATAGCAGTATGACTGACTACTACAATAATAAACAAGTTGTTCACTGGGTAGCCATCAAGGCAAGCAATGAAGTTCCTTCAAGACAAACCCCCCTCTAAGACTGAAACTCAAAGGGAACACATGAGCAGGCATGCAAGCTTGCTGATGACCACGTTGATCTAGTAGTACGTGGAAGAGGGAGAAAGGTAGCAATGAAGAAATGGGTTGAGTTCAACCATGTTCCCTGGACTCCCATTGACCAGGAGATGAGAAAGAGTAGAGGAAGGGTTGGTTGGTCCAAAGTATGGTGAGACCTTTGGGCACCTGAGCCCATGGACAAGGACATAGCTATGGAGGGCCAGAGCTAAGCATCCAACCGATATGACGTGAGGGGAGATGCACAAAAATATGCAATGATAAAGGCATGAAGTGACTAGTTTACAAGTGTTCAAGGGGAAGTTTAGTTTAAGAATGTATGAGGGAAGATAGACACCCCACTGAATAGTATTAATCTTTTCTGGATGGGTCCGGTTGAAAGAGATGGGGATTAGAGTCTTATGATCTTATGACTCATGGAGTCCTGGTGTGGCGTTGTGGGTTAATGCATCAAATGGCAAAGTCATTTGAACTGCAGTGTTGTTGGTTCAAGCTCACCAGCTCCTCCTTGGAAACCCTATACAGGGTTGCTATGGGTCAGAATCGACTCGGCGGCACTTAACAACAACAACAAATTATTATCATGACTAATTGCGACCATCACTATTGCAAATGTAGAAGTTTTCTAACAAAAAAGGGGGATAGTTAATCTTACAGTCCATAAACAGAGGACCCTAGGACCATCAAGAGAGAAGAGCACAAGCGGAATGCGGGACCTTATCCAGAGAAGCAGCGATGCCAAAGACGGAGGCAGAGATGATGACATGGAAAGAGGGAAAAGTTGAGGACTCTAGACTTATGGAAAGAGCAAGGCTGTGTGCTGGTGGCCAGGAGGAAGGCTTACAGAGTGTGCCTTTTGGTTGTTTAAATGATTATATATTCCTGAGTGTTTTTTGTATACATTAAAAAAAAAACGAAACAAAAAAACAGGGAATAGAAGCAAAGACTGTTGAAGGGTGATGCATGGAGGGGATTATAATCATTGCAAAATGAGTGGAAAACCACTATTCTCCCATGTAAACGCAAATGACAATTTAAAACTTTACAAAAGAATTGCAAAGTATAAACTGAAATTTCATACAT
>NW_006408540.1:27978974-27979446 GCF_000296735.1 Chrysochloris asiatica | reverse complement strand
TGCATGGGCTAAATGGGACAGAGGTAAATAATGATATATGCACAACCTTGAAACAACAGGGCTCTGGGATACAGAGATTGAGATATGGTTGGAATGGAGAAAAGGGGGGAATAATGTTAAGATGCTTAGCTGTCTGTTGAATCTTGGCTTTCCTTGTATTGTATTATAAAATAGACACTGGAGAGGGAAAGAAAGGAATAGCCAGAAAGCTTGTAAGTCCATCTTCTGCCTATAGCTGATTGGAATACCTAAAAATGGGGCTATAACATGCCCTGTGAAGGAGGCTTCCTGTGGAGCCTCTGCATTACATAAGACTATAGATGGAAGCCTGACCCACATGTAGATCTTCAGAGATGGGAAATTTCTACTTGAAAGGACAAGCAGACCAGCCTGGAGAGGTTAGAAGAACAGAAGATACTTCTTGAAAGAAAGACCTACAGGAAAAATACAAAACAATACAGGCAGACTGACT
>NW_006408540.1:27969431-27978874 GCF_000296735.1 Chrysochloris asiatica | reverse complement strand
AAAAAAAAAAAAAAGGAATAGAAGCAAATACTGTTGAGTGATGATGTATGGAGGGGATTGTAATCCTTGCACAATGAGTGGAAAACCACTATTCTCCCATGTAAACGCAAATGACAATTTAAAACTTTACAAAAGAATTGCAAAGTATAAACTGAAATTTCATACATTTCTGAAAACATATTAGACCTTGTTATTTACTTGAAGTAGAGATCAAAGGAAAATTTATAACTATATTTATATGGTCCCTGAGTGGTACAAATGGTTAATGCACTTGGAGGCTAACACAGAAGCCAACTTGGCCTGAGTAAAGATGGAAAGCATAAATAGACTCATCTTCCTTAAAGAGAGAAAGTTTTCAGAGAATATACTCTGCTGTGATACATTAGGTCCTGATGGATCCACAGGGGAATTCTGGTAAACCTGCAAAGATGAGATACTTTCAATCCTACTTACAGTACTCCAAAGCATAAGAAAAGAAAAACTTCTAAATTCTTTTTATAAAATTGCTTTAAAAAATGCATTCTAAACTTGACAAAGACCATAAGCATATGTTGCTGTTGTTGTTGTTGTTGTTAAGTGCCCTCGAGTCTATTTTGACCCATATAGCATATGTATGTACATGCATATTCTCAACTATATATGAATCCTACTTATGAGTATCAGTGAAAAACACCTATATGTGTTAGTTGGATAAGCATTGGACTGCTAATCACAGGGTTGGTGGTTCAAACCCACCAGCAGCTCCCAACTTGACAGCACTCAGAAACAATAATAATACCTCATTTACGGAACATGGTGGCTCTGTGAGATAAGCACAGGACTGTGTACCCTTAGGTTGGCAATTCAAGTCTACCAATCACTCCATGGGACAAAGATGAGGTTTTCTGCTCTTATAACTATTTATAGTCTAGGAAACCCTGTACAGGGTCACTATTAATTGTAATCAACTCAATGGCACCTAGAAACATCTTATTAATATCTGTGCATTCTCTTAATATCTACTTAAAAGTTGATGTACTGAATAGTCTGAGGAGGTGCCTCTACATATACATATATTTTTTTCCCAGAAGTATCTTTTTTTTTCCCCAAGCGAAACTACATCCAGCTTTATTAAAGATACTTTTCATAAACAATTGTTGACAGTATACAACAACTTTCAAACTCCCTTCTTCAATGGACTACAAAAATCAGAAAGCCACTATAAAACCCAATGAAGTCTTCATCTGATGCTCTGAACAGGGAAAGTTTAGAATGAGGGTTGACATTTCACATTTAGCATATTGTTTAACAAAATTTCAGGAGCCGACCCTGACTTTCAGAAAATGAAATTCAAATGGCACAATTACCAATTTGAAGACTCACAATCTAAACAAAGAACCACTGCTCTCTTCAGGGGTGTCAATGAGATGGCACCCCTGGAAAGTCCAGATTGCCTGACACATGAATAACCAATTTTCTGATGTCAGGTCCCAACAGGCCTCTTAGGTCAAGTCTGTGCTTAAGGCAGAGAGGGTGAAGAGGATATGAAGATGCAAAACCAAATTGTACTGTTTCCACACCACACACATTTGTGCCAAGGAGGCTAAAGTGTGTTAACATCAGTGAATCTCTCCACCTGCTAACCAAGAGGGAGTGTCTCAAAACTAGATGGGAAAGGTGTTTGCGTCCACATCAGTTCAGCTTTGGAGACACTGTATTAGTGACATACATATACCCCTTTCCCCTAAAACAATGAAGAGTTTTTGTGTTAACAACATAGTTAAAAAAAAAAAAAGTAAAACAAAATTCTGCATTTTTATAAAATTTGATAAAAAATATTTCAAACTGTACAGTCACCAGATATACACAGTTATCAAAAATGCACACACTTCATTTGGCATCCCCAGCACCTTCAACTTTCTGTGTCTGGTCTGTTTTGGCATCTCCATTTTCTGCGGGGTTATTCCCATCCTTGTCAGCATCAGCTTTCACCTTTATCCCTGTGGTACCGTCTCTCTCTCCTTTGCAGAGGCCTTTTTAGGCTTAGGCTCCAGCTTTGGAGGAGGAGGTTTAGCAGATAACCTTGCGGATGTCCCCTGTGGCTCATCCTTCACCTTGGCTTTATCGCCCTTAGCATCCCCTTCAGACTTTCTCTTGGGCATGGTGGCTAAGCGCTGGCTTTGTTCGATCGGGGGTGGGCTCTGGGGGTGGGGGTGAGGTGAGGGGTGGTCTTTCTCGCCTCTTCTTCATACTCCTCCTCTGAAGTATCTTCCTTCCTTCACTTACTTTAGACTTCAGAAAGCTGTTTTCCAGATAGCCCACTTCATTATCTGTAAAAGGAAGCTCTTGATTTTGCAGTCCAGGAGCGGAGATCCCCGGAACCAACAAGGGAGAAAAGCAAAGTGCGGGACCCTGTCTGGGGAAGCAGTGGCGCCAGGGATGGAGGCAGAGACTATGACGTGGAGAAAGGGAGTGCCTGGGGACTCTGGACACAGGGAGGGAGAGGGGCTATGTGCTGGCAGCTGGGGGTGGGGGGTGCAGCCGTGCGGGGTGTTCCCTTCGGTTGGTTGATGATGCATGCAGGGGATTGTATTCATTGCAATGAAATGAAATACGATAGAATGAATGTAAAGATAATGTTCTCCCATGTAAACGAACACATAATTCATAATAAAAAAATTAAAAGCTCTTGGCCTTTTCACTGTTATTTCTGAGACTATTGAATCGACTTTCTTCAGGTCACTCCATCTATAAACGCTGAAGAAAATAAGTATCATAAGTATAATTTAATGCCGTTTGAGGATCTCATTTGATATAAATATGAAATTGGCAATTCTCTGAGTGTGATATTCATTTTCTAAAATTTCTTTAAGACATGGAATTTATTCCATTTGGACATTTAGTTAAACATCTCTTAAAACATCCCTTCTACTTTAAAAATAACTCCCAAAACATCTGTGAGAGGTTAAAATAAAGCTATTATTCAAACTAGGCAATCTGGTTTTCAGATAACATGGCAGGGGTAAGGGGAGGATACATTTAGATCTTAAGTGAAAATTCAGAGAATTTATCCAGCGTTAGAGAGATATCTGGATGAAAATAGCCAGTTTCTGTGGGTGAACACATGGAAATTCTAGAGCACTGATTGTGGATCTAAACAATCTGAAGTGTTTTGACAGCTTAAATCTTTTCTCAAAAAAAAATCACGATGCTGTTTATTGTCCAGTTGTGAGGACTTTCGTTTCCTTTACATTGTGGTTCAATGAAGTCTTTGATCTTTCTCAGTAAAATATATCAAGTCCTCTTCTCTTTCAACAAGCAGGATTGTGTCTTTTGCATATTGAAGGTTGCTAATCACTCTACCAGTCCTGATGCCACATTCTTCTTCATAATATTCAGCTTCTCAAATTTTTTGTCCAGCATGTAGATTGAAGAAGTATGATTGAAAGGATACATGCCTGACACACATCTTTCCTGATTTTAAACCATTAAGTGTCCCCTTGTTCTGTTATAACAACTACATCTGGGTCTATGTACAGCAGGTTTCTCATGGGCACAATTGAGTGTTTGGGAATACCCATTCTTCACAACGTCATCCATAGTTTGTTATGACTACACAGTCAAGTGCCTTTGTATACTCTACAAAGTACAAGTACATATCTTTATGGTGTTCTCTGCTTTCAGCCAAAATACATCTGCCATGAGCTGTGGTATCCCTCATTCCAGGTCCTCTTCTGAATCTGTTTAGAATTTCTGGCAGCTGCAATCCTTTTAAAATTACTTTCAGCAACAAATTTACTTGCATGTACTTTAAATTTAAATGATGTTGCTCAATGATTTCAGTAATTCTGTTAGTTCACCTTTATTTGAAATGGGCAAACATATGGCTCTCTTCCAATCACATTCTGTTGGTTATAGAACTGTCTTTCAAATTTCTTGACATAGACCAGTTTTCATTTCCAATATTGTTAGTTTGTTGAAACATTTGAATTTGTATTCTGCCAAATCCTGGAGCCTTGTTATTTATTAATGCTTTCTGTGATGATTGATCTTCTTCCTGCAATAACATTGGTTCTTGATCATTTTGGTACTGCTTTAAATGCCTGAGCATTGGTCAATTCATTTTTTTTTAAAGTTTTTATTGTGAATTGAGTGATAGTTTACAGGGGAGAACATCAGCTTTACATTCATCCTATCATATTTCATTTCATTGCAATGATTACAATCCCTTCCATGAATCATCATTCAACAGCATTTTCTTCCATTTCCTCTGTTTGTTTGTTTGTATTTTTATGTACATACATCGAAGCATTCAGGAATATATAACCATTCAAACAACCAAAGGGTACACCCCACAAGCCTGCCTCCTGACAGCCAGCACACAGCCCTTCTCCCTCCCTGATTCCAGAGTCTCCAACCACTTTAGTTCTCCATGTCATCATCTCGGCCTCCACCTGAGGCATCGCTGCTTTTCTGGATAGGGTCCCACCCTCCACTGTTTTCCCTTGATGGTCCCAGATTCCTCCACTTGGAGACTGCAAGATCAACTACTCCCCTCCTTTTGTTACAAAACATCTACCTTTACATTTGCCACATTCACAATCAGTACTGATAGCAATTATTCACTATTGAACCACAAGAGTCTTTTCCCATCTCCTTTCACCAGCCCTGTCCAGAAAGGTTGGAAATCACTCAGTGGAAATTCTAACTTCCCCCACACCGTCTGAAACTAGGCTCCCTCTTGAAAGCTTGTAAGCTAGTCACTTCATGCCTTTATATCCCCCACTCCCATTTTGGATAGCGAATGTCTAAGTTGCCCATCCCTATCAACCCTATGTACCGGGGGTGGGGAGGTGGGGTGGTGGTGGTGTGTGTGAGAATGATCCTTGTTGTAAAGATCCGTTTCCTAGTACATCCATAAGTATAGGTCAAGTTCATCAAATTGTAGTGCATTACACTTTTTTCACTCTTCTTTCGTCCTCTAGTCAAGTTCTGATCATCCAGCCATTGAAGCCAGGTCAAATCTGCAAGTTTGGGCATTCTTGTGCATTTCCCCTGACTTCATGTCAGCTGGATGCTTCACTCTCTACTCTGTGGCTATGTCTCTGTCCCTGGGCTCAGGAGTCCCAGATCTTACTATACTGCTGGCCAACCAGTCTCAATCCAGGTTGACAGGAGTCTATTCAATGTGGTTCAACTTAACTCACAACTTCGTTGCTGTTTTTTCCCCACTTCCCCTTATTGGTAGACCAATGTGGTCACCAGCAAGACCACATGCCTGCTCATGTATTACCCTTGATAATACAGGGGTTTTCCCTGAGACTTGCCTTGATGGCTCCCAGGTGAACAACTTGCCTGTTCTTGTAGTAGTCAATCAGACTGCTGTTAACTGTTTTTGATTTTTCCTGCTGGTCTTTCTTTCAAGAAGTATCTTCTGTTCTAGCTGCTCCAGACTGGTCTGCTTGTCCTTTCAAGTGCACATTTCCCACATCAGAATGGGGATCAGGATTCCAACTATGGTCTTATGCAATGCAAAGGCTCTACAGGAAGCCTCCTTCACTGGGCAAGTTCTAGCCCCATTTTAGGTATTCCAATCAGTTATAGGCTGATGATGGACTTAAAAGATTTCTATGGTGATGGTTCAGGCTAGTTCTTTCTATCTCCCTCAAGTCTCTATTTTACAATAGTACGCAAGGGAAACCAGGATTCAAAAGACAGCCAAGCAACCTAACATTATTTCCCCTCTTTTACCCACTCAAACCATGCCTCAATCCCTGTATCCCAGAGCCCTTTTGTTCCAAAGTTGATCATATAGCACTATTTACATCTGTCCCACTGAGCCCTTGCCTGACTGTTCTCCTGACTGACTGTTCTCCCATTCTTCTTGTTCTTCCATTCCACTTCCCCTTCTTGTGTATTGCCCCCCCCAACAGCACACAAAGTATACTATGTCTATTCTCTACACTATGTTCTAACTTCTCCTCCCACTCATATAACTCAATAACCAACAAAAATATTTTTTCATCCCTTTTAGTGTGGGTGCTCTTTCTTAAACTTTTACAATAATGGTCTTATGCCATATTTCTCCTTTTGTGACTGACTAATTTTACTCAGCATAATATCCTCAAGGTTCATTTATGTTGTGTGGTGGCTTGCAGCTTCCTTGTTATTCTTCAAGGTAGAATAATATTCCATTGTGTGTATGTACTAGAGTTTGCTTACCCATTCTTCCATTAATGAGCACTTAGGCTCTCTCCATCTTTTTGCTATTATAAATAGTGCTGCTATGAACATTGGTGTGCAAATATCTACTCGTGTTATGGCTCATATTTCTTGTGGATAAATACAAAATAGAGGAATTTCTGGACCATAAGGTATTTCTATTTCCAACTTTCTAATGAAGCAACATCAGTTTTCAGAGTGGTTGAACAATTTTGAAATCCCACAAGCAATATAGGAGGGTCCCATTCTCTCCACATCCTCCCAGCATTTATTGTTCTCTACTTTTTTTAATCTTTGCTATTATTGCTGGTGTGAGATGATATCTCATTTTGTTTTGATTTGCATTTCTATAATGGCTAGTGATCATGAGGACTCAGACACATGTAATGAGTCCTATATGCCCACTGCAATCAATTATGGGATTCAATGGATTAAGAGGGTAGTAGGATAATTTCTCGGTGCCATAGTTTTGCACTCAGTTTGCAATCTTGAAAGCTTTTACAGGCAAAATATTTAGTGATGATGGAAACATCTAAAGAAGTTAAAAGGAATACACAGTCACTATACACAAAAAGAAGTGCTGGTGTGGCGCTGTGGGTTAATGTGCCAGACTGCAAAGCCATTTGAACTGCAAGGTCGGCAGTTCAAGCTCACCAGCTACTCCTAGGAAACCCTATACAGGGTTACTATGGGTTGAAATAAACTCGATGGCACTTAACAACAACAACATACACAAAAAGGAGTCTTGGTGTGCCACTGTGGGCTAATGTGTCAGACTACAAAGTCGTTTTAACTGCAATGTCGGTGGTTCAAGCTCACCATCTGCTCCTTGGAATCAGCATCTTCCTAGGTCCCTTCTATCTATAGTCTGGTCAATTCTTTTGGCATATGTTGTTGTTGTTAAGTGTTGTCTAGTTGATTCCAACCCATAGCTACCCTGTATAGGGTCTCCAAGGAGCAGCTGGTTCATTTTATATCCATGTTAGAGTTTCAAGTTTTTACAATTACAATGAACTCTGCTAACATCCACAACTGAATTATGACATCCTATCAATATCTTCTTCCAATTCTCTTATCCAGACCCAGCAGGGCAGAAATGTTGTTACAGACTATGGCTAGAATAGACATTAGATAATTTACTGTACCACAATGAGGCTTGCATTTGGTCTTCAGTTCTTTCAGCTTGAAAAATGCTGAGTGTATTTTTCTCTTTTAGTTTTCTAACTCCAAGCACATTTTATTATAATATTTGACTTTTTCTTCTCAAGCTACCCTTTAAAAATTTCTGTTCAACTCATTGCTTCATCATTTCTTCTAATTGCTTTAGCTTCTCTATGCTGATGAGCATGTTTCAAAGTTTCTTCTGATATCTATTTTATTTTTCTCATGTATTTTTAATTACTTTTTGCTTTCTTCACATGTAATGTTCTTGATACTATCCCACAACTTCAGTTTTTAGTTCTTCAGTTGGTCTCTAAAATCAGGTGGGATATATTCAAAATGACATTTTGCCTTCCAAGGGCTTGTTTTAATTTTCTTCAGCTTCAAGCTGAACTTGCATATGAGCAAATGATGGTCTGTTTCAGAATCATCATCTGGCCTTGTTTTGGCTTCATTATGTTGAGTGTTTCCATAATCTCTTCCCACAGATGTAGTCAATTTGATTGGGGTAAAGGTGTATAAAAATATCTATGCTGATATAGACATTCCTTGGAAGCTGAGGTAGTAAAAGAACTAATACTTAGGTACTTTCTCAGAAACTGTTTGCTCAAGTGAAACATTTTTAGTTGCCTTGGAAACTTTAGATAAGAATGAACAATCTGAAAATTTCTATTGAGACTTCATTTCTATATCCTTATCATGAAAGGAATAACTTTTTAAGGTCAACTTATACCAATGTAAGTGTATTCTTTTCATATATTTAAGCAAATGTTTAGTCCCAGGAAAACAGACAAAAAAAGTTTTAGTTTAATTAGAGAAATGGTGAATTAATTTAGTAATTTAGTTTTGTTCAAATGGCTTTATAAATTTCTCTTTTACACAGAGTAGAAACTTTGAAAAATCATTTCTCCTGAGAGGCAGGGCTTGATGGGTGGAGGGTGCAGTGAAGTTCGCCATCAGCAATACCATAGAATACCAGGCAAAGCAGATCCAGGACACAACTCCAAAACTTGGAACCACAGAGATAGGAATATTTTAAAAGTTTGAAGGCTTATAGATTGTGGAACTTGAAAATGAAGTAAGAAATCACGTACTTTTGAATCTGCTGGGCTTGGAGGCCCAGAGCCGATATCTTGGGTTAGACCAAATGGCAAGAACAAGCAGAGGAGCAGAAACACCATGGAAAAATGCCACGGGAACCTTGGAGCAAAGGTGGACAATACACTTTGTCAGTTTTGCTCTGTTTTGATTTTCTTTTCTTCTTTTTTTCTGTATCTGGTCATTGGCACACCCACTGTTTGCCCACCTCCATTCTGGTGACTAGAGGGGGAGCTTGAGCAAGTGGACAACCCCCACCCTCACCACTGGTAGGTTCTTCTACCACACATGCACACAGATACTCAACCCAACAACAGGTCCTGGACATTTTATGTTTGTTTGTCTTTTGTTTTGTTTTTTAATAGGGGAAAGGCAGGACAGGGCTGTAGAGAGGGAAAGAGAGTTTTAAAACAAAACAGGCTGAAAATTAAATTAAAGCCTGAGGTATAGCATAACAACCAACACTGGCATATTGAAATTTCTCAGACAGCTTTGAAAGCAAGAAGCTGGAGAGAGGACATTAAATTCATACTCATATAGGCTACAGATTTTCTTTTTCTTCTCTCCCTCCTCTCCTTTTCAGCGATTACAGACTGCAGTATTCAGTCTAGTTTTTGTTGTTGCTGTTTTTTGTTTTTGGGTTTTTTGTTTTTTGTTTTGCTGGTGTTGTTTTGCGGTTATATGCTCCCCCTTCCACCTTTGGAAGACTCTTTCTCTCCATATATTACACAAGAAGAGTCAGAAAATGCTGCCATATAGCCAAGCTACAATCACACTCTATAAAACACCAAAACCCAGGCAAGAACCAATACCAACTGCCATATACCAGGGAAACAGACAACACCTGTGAAAGTTACTATGCGTTAAGCAATAAGAAGAGTGAAAAGGGAAGCCCACATCCTGATCACAGGATCAGGCCTTGGAAATGCCTGAGAAGGAATTCAGAAAAATGATTATAAAATGTTTCAAAACACTTTACAATG
>NW_006408540.1:27954178-27961871 GCF_000296735.1 Chrysochloris asiatica | reverse complement strand
GCTGTGTGCTGATGACCTGGGAGCAGGCTTGTAGTGTATACACTTTGGTTGGTTGATGATGCATGGAGGGGATTGTAACCATGGCAATGAAACGATATACGATAGGATGAATGTAAAACTAATGTTCTCCCATGTAACCTATCACATAATTCACAATAAAACATTAAAAAATACATTATTTCTCCCATTCCCTCACATTTTAAAATTCCAGTTTCTTTATTATAAGTCTCCTTATGAATATTTTAAACTCTCTTTACATTTTAATACTAATTCATAAATTCCTGTAAAAGGGTGATTTAATATTAAGTTTATAGAGAAGAGTGAAAATAGAGAAGTGAAGAGAAAACAATCTTTGCTAAGTGATTGAATAGCACCAAACACAAGTTTGCCTACAGTTTGCCATATTTTGTTGCCTAAATACAATCTGATCTCAAACAGAAAGATCATAAACTCATCTGTACTTTAAAATTAAATAGCTGATAATAGGTTAAAATCTTACTCTTGCTTCTTAGAGATGTATTTTAACAGGGAAATTTCCATACATAGAATTTGTTGTTGTTTTTGTTAAGTGCCGTGGAGTTGGTTCTGACCCATAGCGGCCCTATACAGGGTTTCTAAGGAGCAGCTGGTGAGCTGGAACTGCCGACCTTGCAGTTCAAACGACTTTGCAGTTAGTCATCATCAAATAGTTTGAGGACATTAGAAAGATGGAAAATTTGGAAGGTAAGGTAAGATTGTCTGTTCTGGACCTTAAGAACATACTTTTACTACTTAGTCTTCTCTTCTATATGCTTTAGATTTGCTGATTTGGGTCACTATCAGTCTGTGGTAACCTCAAACATCATACACCTGACCTTGTTACCCTTCAATTATATAAAGTTATATAACACTATTGAACCCAAAGTGAGTCTAGGAATTATTTAATCTAATTGCTTTTCATTGCACTAATCTTTTGTGAGGAAAAAAACACACAAACCTTTACCTTGAATCTTATATAGCTTATCTAATCAAAGCACTTTTACACACTAAATTAACATCAGAATGTGTTGGGACACAAGCGAATGCTCCAAAATGGCCACAGTAATATAAACTCAAACCATGTCTCCTATCCCTTCTCCTTGCTCCTGCTATCTAGGAAGGAGCATACAGTCCCCTGCTCCTGCTCTGCATACCAAATTCCTTGTTTTCATGCTTTAGTTATGCATATGCTAGGAAGGAGCTGATAGCCCCCTCCTCCTACTATGAATACTGAAACTGTGGGTTTTTCCTACCTTTACCTTGTTCTACTTACCACCCTTAACTGCCCTAATGTGTGGGAAGCTTGTATAGCCCAAGATATAAAACGACCCTAGTCCATGTCTCTCATGTGGAAAAACCTCATTGTCCAGTTGGCTGCGACTGAAGACAGTTTTCCACGTCCTTTGTCAGTAAGTTCCCCTGTTGACCAAGTGTCTGTTTAATTTTATTTTCTGTAATAAAGTAGTGTCTCTTGAATTGAGTCCTGGTCATTTTTTCAGTCTCTCAGCAATTATTTAGTAGGAAGGTTTTTCCCTTCTGGGCTTAAAGCCCAACAGTTTGAGAGCCAGTCAGGAGATAATACAATTCCTGTACTTCTAAGGTGAGGTGGGAGGAAAGAAGGACTCTGAGGGGTTAGTCCCAGGATGGCCATCTATATTTTGTCCCTTAGCACAGTTTCTAGAGACTTGGGGACCAGTGTGTGAGTACAGGGACTCCCTGAAAACATCACAAGGCTTGATAGAACTCCTACAGGTAGTTGGGACCCGTAATGCTAAGAAACACAGCAGGATGTTGAGTACTTCAGTAGCCTGGCATGTCCTATGTGCTGTCCATGCTGCTACAGAAGTGGAAATGGCGACACAGATAAAAGTACAGAGATTAAAAAGTGAGCTGCTTTTAGAACAAGCGGGGCTCGCATAGTGCAGGTAAGTACCACCGAAACCCTAGCCACCCATTTCCAAACATCTGATACCCCCATGGAGACTCTAGCCTGCCGCTTGACTAAACTGAAAGGCTGACTCATTCCACAACACGTACAAACAGTAATTATGAAGTCAGTTGAGACCCTAAGTGGTGTCCTCACTGAGTTAGAAAGGAAAAACTAGGAAGAAGAGATAGAGGTTCCTTATCTTGAAACCAGACCAATTATGATTAATAAATTAAAATGGATCAGTGCCACAGAGTGATGGCAGTTCATAATAATGAGGGATTGCACATATGCCAAGTTACTAGGCAACTCAGTACAAGCAGAAAGGGAGTCTGTGGCTGCTTGGCTCCTGCACATGTGGGACTCAGGGGTGGATGGGATAGTCCTCCCAGCTTTGCGATATCGAAAATGGCTTCTGTTATTATCCACCCTTCATTGAGACAGCACCTTTATGCTACTGTCAAAGAGAACCAGATAGTATCACTCCTAGTGTGAATGATTGTAGCCTGCAGAGCAGTCTGGCAGAATGAGGGAGACATTCTGGCTTCCAAAATACACTGGGCAGCTTTGGAGGAACTGCAAGAAGCAATTAGGGAACTTGGAATGAAGCATGCTGTGTATATTATGGGGGTCCAGATAATGAGCTTCTCACAGGGGGAATGAAGGATGCCAATTTACAATTGGCTTCTAACCAATGATATGGAACCTGCGAAAATGCAGAAGGAGGACTGGAGGCCACACAGAGAGCTAACCATTCATTGGTCTCCCAAGAACAAACAGACTGTGCCAACATTAGTAGACAACAGGGCTAAGTGCACCTTCAGTTACAGGTTGTTAGCTCAGGACCTAGGAAAATGGGCTAAGCACCCGTGTGTTCACATGTTCCACTATGTTATGTTAACTGGGCATTCTCTCTCTTACTCCAAGTAGCACAATTAGTAGCATACCTTAGCTCACAAAGATGGACCATTAATGGTACCAAAGTGCAGGGCCGTGGATCATCTGTGAAATTCTTGAGGGTGTTGTGTGGTTGGGTAAGACAAAGATGGTCCCTGAGGCTGTATCAAAGTCAAAGAGTTGAAAGTATTCCTGGGGATGCTGGGGTATTAAAGACCCTTTATCCCGTTTGGTACAGATCTTCTACCCCCTGTACTGTCTAGAGGCAGAGCAGTTCTTTATGAGGTGAAAGCAACAGTAAAGCCAGTGCAGGTTCTTGGGCAAATAGCTGTAGGGCAAGAGTGCGAATTGAATGACTACAGCTACCTAGAGGGGCATGTCTGGAGCCTGTGGCAATGGAAACAATGTCAACATATTCCCTTAGGATTTTGATCTCAGCTGTGGAAAGGTGCAGAAACTAGATAGATACAGCCCTTTACAAAAGCAACTTTGTGCAGTGTACAATAGCTTACAATGTGTAGAAGATAACAGAAAAGGGGTGCTATGATAGTATGAATGCACTACCCCATACAGGGCAGCTGGGCGTGGTCCAATCCAGCACATTGGTCAAACGGCATTCATATTTGCAACAGGTTAACTGTCCTCTTTACCAGCCTCTTGAGTGCTAAGTAACACCGGATTCTTGGACTGTTTACCTATGCCACTGACAGAAAGCACCAACTGGCCACAATAGAAACATCCACATTAGAGAGTCACATATTACAGGGCATTGGGCAAATTCCTGAGGAAGCCATGGTGGACTGCAGAAACTATGAGACTAGTTATGGAATAGCAAATATGTGGATCAGCCAGAGTATGGGGCAGAGTAGCCAGTGGACTGAGTTGAAGGCTGCTTGGATGGTACTGATGCATAAGCCTACCCCCATAGTCCTGCATACTGACAGCTGGACAATGTATAAAGGGCTCATATTATGGCTAACACATTGGAAAGAGCATGAGTGATTAGTGAACTGAAGAACTCTCTGGGTATGGAGCTGTGGGAGGACATTAGGGTAAGGACATTTTGTTTTCCAAGTGTCAGTTTATAGCTCTCTTACTCCACCATTGAATGCTCAAGCTAATGAGCTGGCCTGGCTGCATACCACACAGCAAGCACCAGTTAAACAAGTGGCTGAATGGGTACATTGAAAAATGGGACATGAAGTCCAAGATTGGGGAGCCAGTATGGACAATGTTTGGCACTTTCATCTCCCATACAATCCTGCTGCCATTGGGCCAATGGAAAGGATGAATGGGATCCTGAAACAAATCTTGTGGTCAGATATAAACTCGTTACAACAGTGAACCCAATGTCTACCAGAATCTCTATGGTGTGTCAATGGATATCAAAGACAGATGCAAACCAGTGCCTACCACCTACTTAGTCAGGGATGGCAGAGGGCCATGAGAATTCAAATATCTACCACACCACAAGTATCTGCAATTTGTCAATGCTTGGAAAATCTTATGATTTTCCTTTCCATTGCCTCAGGATCAAGTCACAGAGGAAGTTCCTTGTCTTCCTTCCCTGGGTATGGCAAACAGATCCCTGTTGGTATGGTTTGGGGCTCTACTGGGAGTAGAGCTAGAGGTAGGCTTACAAGTGTCACATTGGTTCAATTCTATACCACCAAAAACCTTGCATTTATATTGGTACCTGTCACCTCTTTGTCATTCTGTCCTTAGAGTATGCAGTGATATTTTTCCAGTTGTGCCACTATGATTTGAGAAATCAGTTAGACTATTGGGTATATGGAGAACTCCCCATCTCCACGGCTGGTAGGCCATAGGGAATTGCACTTGCTAATTTCAGTGCCTGGGACTGCTTGACAGACTCATATGAACAGTCTGGAGGCTGCTTCCCAACATTTACAGCTAAATGCTCTGTGCAACTTTTGTCTTGGGACTATAGTTACTCCCAGTTGTTCTGTCTGATATTGGAGCAAGTTAAAGTTACACACCCTCAAGACTATCTATATGGAAAGACTGTCAGTAGAACACATCCAACTGAACTATAAACCCCCCCTGGTGTGTAGAGAGCTCCTGCAAATAGCAGCCATAATATGGTTATTTCAATTAACTCCTCCTTATGGTTGGATACACACAGAAATGTTGTTTGTTGAAGCATTTCCCTCACTGAGAGGCTGTTTCTGGGTATATGGGTCTCATGTATGGCCCTATGTATGCTACAGTGGGACAGAAAAATGCATGTGGAGACAGCCCTATATCTCTAGCACCATTTACAAATGTTTTCCCATTAAACCCAGTAGCTGGGACACAGTGTACAGACAATATCATTGGGCCAAATGTACCTCCTAATGGTCTTACCACCTTGTAGCATTGGTTTCTGAGGTGCATCTATTGATGTCAAATAGCAAGTTGAAGCTATGATGAAGCATATAGCCATAGAATTAAATGAATCTCACCTTGTTGTGAGCTAAGACAGAGTAGATGTGTAAGATAGTGTTACAGAACCACATGACTGTTGTCATTCTCACTGTTGCTCAGGGAGGCATCTTTATTTCATTAATATTGAATAATGTATAAACATATCTGATTATCATTCCCTGCAGGAAATTCAGGGCCACATTTCTACAATCTAGCAGCTATCTACTGACCCTATTTCAAGCTTACTTAACAACTTACCCTCAGCATAGCATCTCATTCTCTTATAAATTGTTGGGTCCTTGTTCCTGTTCCTGGGGATAGTGGTTTGTTGTAGTATATATTGTTGCTGTGGTCTTTGGTTACAATTCTCCAATGCCCAGGCCTGAGGGATTGTGTGGAAGACTGGGGGTAAGATTGTAAAGGCCAAATAGGGATGTTGTGGTGGAGTGTAGGGACATAAGCCAAAAAGGTCACACTAATATCAACTCAAACCATAGCTACAATCCCTTCCCCCAATCCCACTTTCTAGGAAGGAGCCTGCAGCCATCACCTCCTGCTATGCTTACCTAAACTCTGTTCTGTAGGCAGGGACAGGCAGCCCTGTACCTTGTGATTTCCCTACCTTTTCCTTGTTCAGCATACAGCCCATAGATGTACTGCCATGTGTGAAGCTTTCACAGCTATAACCCCCCCCACACACACATGATATAATAAGGCCCTACTGCATGTCCCTCACATTGAAAAAAATTCACAGTCCAGCAGGTTGCTACTAGACACAGATGTCTGTGTCCTTTGTCAATAATTTATCCTGTTGACAAACCCTATGTTTTATTTTATTTTCTGTAATAAGCTTGTAATTGTTGTTCCTAGGTGCCTTCTAGTCAGTACAGACTAATAGGGACCCTACGTACAACAGAATGAAACACTGCCCAATCCCGCACCATCCTCACAGTAGCTACGACATTTAATCCCATCGCTATCCCCACTGTACCAATCCATCTTGTTGGAGGTCTTCCTCTTTTTCTCTGACCCTTCATTTTATCAAACATGATATCCTTCTCCAGGGACTGGTCACTCCTGACAATATGTCTGAAGTATGAAAGATGAAGTCTGGCCATCCTGGCCTCAAGGAGGACTCTGGCTGTACTTCTTCAATCACAGATCTGTTTGTTCTTTTGGCAGCCCATGGTACTTTTAATACTCTCCTCCAACACCATAAGTCAACTGCATCAGTTCTTCTATGGTGTTCCTTATTCACTGTTCAACTTCTGCATGCATATGAGGTTACTGAAATTACCATGGCTTGTGTCAGATGCACCTTAGTCCTCAAACTGACAACTTTGCTCTTCAACACTTTAAAGAGGTCTTGTGCAGTACATTTGCCTAATGCAACATATCATTTGAATTCTAAGTCAAGAATGCTTCCATGAATGTTTATTGTGGAGCTGAGTAAAATGAAGTCTTTGACAACTTCCATCATTTTTCCAGTAATATGGATGTTTAATGTTCCTATGGTGAGGAGCTTTGTTTTCTTTACATGGACATACAATACATACCAAAGGCTGCAGTTTTGGTCTTCATCAGTGTGTACTTCTTTTTAATTTTAATTGTGAATTGAGTGATAGCTTACATGGGACAACAACAGTTTTACACTCATCCTATTGTATTTCATTTCATTCGAATGATTAGACTCCCCTCGGCGCATCATCATTCAACAATATTTGTTTCTATTATCTCCTTTTTTTTTTTTTGGCTGTAGACAAAAACACTCAGTAATACATAATTATTTAAACAACCAAAAGGTATATTCTGCAAGCCTGTCTCCTAGTTGCCAGCACACAGCCTTTTTCTTTCCATGAATCTAGAGTCTTCCGATGCTCTATGTCTTTCTCCATGTCATCATCTGTGCCTCCCTCTCTGGTGTTCCTGCTCCTCTGGATAGGGTCCCACATTTCATTCTAGCTCTTCTCCCTTGATGGTCCAGGGGTCTTCTTTTCCTGGATTGTAAGATTAATTTCTCCTCCATTTTTGTTACAAAACTTCTGCCCTTACAGTTGTGACAATCACAATTCATCATAACAACTACTCACTATTGAATCGTAAGACTCTTATCCCAATCTCCTTTCACCATCCCATAAAGACAAGATGAAAACTATTCAGTGGTGATTCTACCTTCTCCTGTACACTCTGAAACTAAACTCCTTCTTGAAAACTTATAAGCCAGTCACTCTGTGACTTTATAGTTCTCCCAACCCCATTTAAGGTAGCCAATGTCTACATTGCACCACCCTATCAATCCTGTATACAGAGGAGATAGGATTGATTGTTGATATGAAGACTCCTTTCCTCTCAGTTGGTAAGGAGCTCTGGTAGCGTAGTGGTTACGAATCGGACTGCGAGCCTTAAGGTCAGCGGTTCGAAACT
>NW_006408540.1:27952721-27954078 GCF_000296735.1 Chrysochloris asiatica | reverse complement strand
TTTTGCCAAAGCCTACTCTGTGGTACAAAACATCCTAAAGGGAGTTCTGTTGACTGAGAACCAACAAGAACAGAAAACAACCAGAGATTGACGTACATGGCAGCACCTCCCAGAATTACATCAACAGAAGGAAGAGTCGAGAACAGAACAAAATTATAAGAACAAACTCAGAGAATCTGGGAGGTCAAACTATGAACAAAACAAGTACAATGTAAAAGAAGGTAAACACATAGGAACAGAGACCCAGATGGTGAAAAGGTCAGGTCGATTACAGGATAAAATAGACTACACTAAATGGAGAGAAAAGTTAATGAACTATAAGGGAACCTCAAAGAAAATTAACACTTCACAACATACCAAGAGAATGAAAATCCAAGAAGAATATGGAAACATTAAAACTATGAGAAAGCTTGTAAGAAAGAACACAAAAAGCATGAACTCAACAGAGGAAGACACAAAACAAAGAAAATAGCAACACCACACAAAAAGAAACATAATAGCAGCAATTAATCAATACCTATCAATAATTACACTGAATGTAAATGGATTAAATGCACCTGTTAAGAGAGGGAGGGTGGCAGAATGTATAAGAAAACATGATCCTTCAATATACTGTCTACAAGAGACACATCTCACACACAGAGACAAAAACAGATTAAAAGTCAAAGGATTGAAAAAAATATACCAAGCTAATTACAATAAAAAATGAACAGGGGTGACAGTATTAATCTCTGATAAAATAAACTTTAAGGCAAAAACCAGAATAATAGATAAAGATGACATTATGTCATGAGTAAAGAGACAATTGAACAAGATGAAATAACCATAATAAGTATCTATGCTCCCAATGAAAGAGTTCCAAAATATATAAAGCAAACTCTAATAGATTTGAAGAAAGAAATAGATAATCTGCAATAACAGTGGGTTATTTTAATACACTGCTTTCAAAAAGGGATAGAACAACCAGAAAGAAACTTGACAAAAACACAGAAGAACTAAACAACACAATCAGCCACTGGACCTCATAGATTTGTACAGAGCATTCAACCCAACAACAACACAATACACATTCTTTTCCAGTGCACATGGAACATTCTCCAGAATAGACCATGTTTTAGGCCTCAAAACAAATCTCCATAAATGTACAAATATCAAACTACTACAAAGCATCTTCTCAGACCACAATGCTATCAAATTAGAAATCAACAATAGGAAGATGAAGGAAATCAAGTCAAATACATGGAAACTGAATAATACTCTGCTGAAAAGTGAATGGGTAGTAGAAGAAATTAAACATGAATTCACAAAGTTCCTAGAAACAAATGAGAATGAAAACACAACATACCAAAATCTTTGG
>NW_006408540.1:27950998-27951670 GCF_000296735.1 Chrysochloris asiatica | reverse complement strand
CAAAAGATTGAAACAAGACCTTCACCTCACACCTTATACAAAAACCAACTCAACGTAGATTAAAGACTAAATGTGAATCCCAGAATTATGAAAGCCATCAATGAAAAAATAGGGACAAATGTGAAGACACTAATTCAGGGAATATACAGACTACAAAACATTTTGAAAACCATACAAACAAAAGTAGACAAAATAAGTGAGATATACTAAAAATTAAAAACTTATGTGCATAAAAAGACTTCACCAGAAGAGTAAAAAGGGAACCCACAGAATGGGAAAAAAATCTTTTGAAATGACACATCAGACGAGGGACTCATTTCTAAAATATATAGGAAACTACAACACTTCTACAGGAAAAAGACAAATAACCCAATTAAAAAGTGGGCACAGGACATGAACAGACACTTCACCAAGGAAGAGAGCAGGGCAGCCAACAAACATATGAAGAAATGTTCACAATCACTAGCCATTAGTGAGATGCAATTGAAAACAACAATGAGATATCATCTCACACCAACAATAACAGCAAAGCTCAAAACAGTACAGGACAATAAATGCTGGCAGGGATGTGGAGAGACTGGGACACTCCTGTATTGCTGGTGGGACTGAAAAATGGTCCAGCCTCTCTGGAAAGCAATATGGCACTTCCTCAGAAGGTTGGGGATAGAAATA
>NW_006408540.1:27948372-27950898 GCF_000296735.1 Chrysochloris asiatica | reverse complement strand
GTCACTCTCAGCTCTAGCCCTCCATGGCTATGTCCTTATCCATGGGATCAAGAGTACCCAGGTCTCACCATTCTTCGGACCCACCAGTACTTCCTCTTTTTTCTCTCATCTCCAGGTCAACGGGAGTCTATGTAAAGTGATCAAACTCAGCCCATGTCTTCATTGCTGCCTTTCCCCCTCTTCCACTCACCAGTAAGCTTACATGACTACTTGTGTGTTCCCTTTGCATTTCAGTCTTGAAGTGGGGTTTGCTCTGAAGGGATTTGATTGGTTGCCTTGATGGCTCACTTGTCAACAACTTGCTTGTTCTTGTAGTAGCCAGTCAAACTCCCATTTTTGTTTTTTATTTTTGCTGCTGGTATTTCTTTCAAGAAGCATCTTCTATTGCTCTACCTGTTCCAGGTTGGTCTTTTTCTCCTTTCCAGTGTGAATGTCCCACTTCAGAATGTTCTGGATGGAGCTCAGGATTCCACCTAAAATCCTATACACTACAAAGGCTCCACAGGAAGCCTATTTCAATGAGCAAGTTCCAGAACCCCTTTTAGTTATTCCAATGAGTTATAGGTTGAAGATGGGCTTATAAGCTTCCTGTAATCATGTTTTGTGATATTCTTGTCTATCCCAATCAAGTGCCTACTCTGCAATAGTAGAAAAGGGAAAACAATATTCACAAGACAGTCAAGCATCTTAACATTATTACATCTCTTAATACCCATTCAGACTATGCCTCAATCCCTGTATCACAGAGCCCTGTTGTTCCAAGGTTGTGAATCCATTACTATTTACCTCTGTCCCATTTAGCCCATACAAGCCTGCCTAAGTGTTCCCCTATCTATTTTGTTCTTCCATCCTCCTCCCACATCTTGTGCTCTATCTTCCTCTCCCACCCACGCCTGGTAACAAAGACTTTTTTTCCCCCCATTTTAGTATGGGTATCTTTTCTTAAGCTTTTACAATAATGGTCTTATGCAATATTTGTCCTTTTGTGACTGACTAATGTCACTCTGCATAATGTCCTCAAGGTTCATCCATGTTATGAAGTGACTTGCAACTTCCTTGTTATTCTTCAGGATATCATAATATACCATTGTGTGTATGTACCAAAGTTTGTTTATCCATTCTTCCATTGGTGGGCACTTAGGCTGTCTCCATCTTTATGCTATTGTGAATAGTGTTGCTGTGAACATTGGTGTGCATATATCTGCTCGTGTTATGGCTCACATTTCTTGTGGCTATACACCAAGTAGAGGGATTACTGGATCATAAGGTATTTCTATTTCCAACTTTCTGAGGAAGTGCCATATTGTTTTCCAGAGTGGTTGAACCATTTTGCATTTTCATCAGCAATGTAGCTGGGTCCAATTACCTCCACTTCCTCACTAGCATTTATTGTCCTCTGCTTTTTTGAACTTTGCTGTGATTGCTGGTGTGAGATGACATCTCGTTGTTTCCATTTGCATCTCTCTAATGGCTAATGATCATGAACATTTCGTCATACATTTGTTGGCTGCCCAAATCACTTCCTTGGTGGAGTGTCAGTTTATGTCCTGTTCCCATTTTTTAATTGGGTCACTTGTGTTTTTCTTGTAGAAGTGTTGTAGTTTCCTATAGATTTTAGAAACTAGTCCCTTGTCTGATATGTCATTGCAAAATATTTTTACCATTCTGTGGGCTACCTTTTCATCTTTTGATGAAATCTTTTAATTTTATTCTGCCTGAATCATCTATCTTGTCTTCTTTTGTTTGTGCAATTCTCACAATATGTGTGCCCGGTATTAGAGCCCTTAAATCTGTCCCTATTTTTTCATTGGTGACTTTTTATAATTCTGGGATTTACATTTAGGTCTATAAGCCATGCTGAGTTGGTGTTTGTATATGGTGTAAGATAAAAGTCTTGTTTCAGTCTTTTGCATAATTATTTCCACTTCTGCAAGCACCCTCTGTTGAAGAGACTATTCCCTCTGCATTCAATGCACTTTGGCCCTTCATCAAAGATCAGTTGGCTGTATGAGGATGGGTTAATTTCTGGATTCTCGATTCTATTCCATTGATCTATGTATGTTTCATTGTACTAGTACCAGGCTGTTTTGACCACTCTAGCCATGTAGCAAAATTTGAAATTGAGGTGTGAGAAGCTTGCAACTTTCTTCTTCTTAAGCAGTGCTTTCTTTATCCTAAGATTCTCCTTTCCATATAAAGTTTGCAATCATTTCTCCACATATTTAAAGAATGTGTTGGAATCTGGATTGGGATTGGGTTATATCTGTAAATTGCTTTGGGTAGTATTGACATTTTTACAAAGTGTTTCTATCCAGGAGCATGGTATTTCTTCCATTTTTGTAAGTCTCTTTTGGCTTCTTGTAGTAATGTTTTCTAATTTTTTTTTAATAGGTCTTTTGTGTTAGATTATAAATGGTTAGATTTATTCCTAAATAGTACATCCTTTAGAGGGGTATTGAGAATACCATTATTTTCCTAATTTCCTTTTCAGCACTCTGATTATTAGCACAGAGGAATCCAACTGAT
>NW_006408540.1:27945265-27946457 GCF_000296735.1 Chrysochloris asiatica | reverse complement strand
TCTTCTTCTTCTTCTCCCCTTCTTTCTGCCTTCTGCTTTCTCTCTCTGGCAGAGGTTACCTTCCTCTTCCTAACCCTGAATAAAAGTCTCTAGATGGACTGTCTGGTGTGCAGTGTGGTTAATAAGTGGCACGGGTTGTTGCTTTCCTTTCATTGGTGTCAGAAGTGGCGCCCTAACCGGCTCATTTCAATATGCCCTCCCAGCGCCCGCGATCATCTTCCCTGATGCCTTCTTAGCACCCATCACCCGCAAGAGTTAATTCTTCAGCCCTCTGGCTTGGGTAAGTCCCCTTTTGTGGATGCCCTGGGTGTGGAGATTTGGACTCTGGTAACCAGGACATAAAACTCCGTCTGGGACACAGACCAGATGTCAGGTTCTGTGTCTCTCGTAGTGAGTTCAGAACTCACCGGAACAAGTCCAGGACTTGTCTGTTCCGCCCCCACCCACTGGAGGGACGCCTCAGAGGGTGGTGCGGCCTCCTTTTACAGACCCCCTCCTTGTGGCAGGGACGCCTCCACTGGGAGCCTGGGTCTCCATACCTCAGACCGGGTCTGAGATGCTAGCACTGTCTAAACCTCAAGAGACGTCTTAGGTTCCAGGCACTGTTCGTTGTCTTATTACTGCTTGCCATGGGTTCTGGGTCCTCCATACTGGCAGAGTCCCCCTTAGGGTGTTTGCTCTGAAACCTTGAGGGCTTAGACCTTGAATCTAAGCGTCTTATATGTCTATCTACTCAAATTTGGCCTGAATACAAATTAGACAATCAAAATACCTGGCCACCTAATGGCTCGTTTGAATCAGGTCTAATCCAAGACCTATTTAACTTTTGTGAGTGCCAGGGAAAATGGTCAGAGATCCTGTATATGCAGGGCTTTTCTTACCTTTGACTTTCTCTTTGTTCCATTGTTTGTACTCCATCAGCCAATTTGACCCAGCTGGAACCTTCTCCCTATCAAAGAGTTCCATTGCTTGTCCTTTTGACTACATCAGCTAATTTGACCCAGCTAACGAACCCCTTCCATATCAAAGAGCCCCTAGTGCACCTCCACCCCTCTCTTTGGTCCCTCTTTCACCTTCTCCAGGTCCCCAGGAACTTTCCTTACCATCTTCTTCTTCTTCTCCTCCCTCTTCCCCTCCATATGAGCAGCCTTGTACTCGTTCTAAATCTCGAATGTTAATGGATCCTGAGTTT
>NW_006408540.1:27903719-27926055 GCF_000296735.1 Chrysochloris asiatica | reverse complement strand
TTGTAGAGATATTTCATACAAACTTTCTCCTAGGGAGGAGGATGTTGCTGTTGTTGTGAAGTGCTGTCCAGCCTGTATAGGGACCCTGTATAGGGTTTCCAAGGAGCAGCTGGTGAGCTTGAACCACCGACCCTGCAGTTCAAATGACTTTTCAGTCTGGTACATTAACCACCAGGGAGGAGGATAGAGACTGAAATTCCTGTTGCTTCAATTCCTATACCTGCTGCTATTCCTAGGCTGACAAGTAAGGAGATAAGTTGCAAGGCATGTGTGTTTCGGCTCAAGGGGATGTTTATTAGGATGAATATAGGTTGATCTTCAAAAAAAAAAATAGGTTATGGGTGGTGATATGTATGATAGAGTTCATGCACCAGTCCAATTAGTAGGTAAGTAAATGTAAAGGTTTTTTCTGCATAGGAAAAATACTCCTTGTTGAGGGTTAATACATCCTTGGATTTGGAAAGTTAAGAAATTTTGGGGCCTGTCCACATGTACTGATCTTTCCCATGCTGACAGGGAAGTTCCTAAGTGGGTAGCTTCTAAAGGTTGGAGGAAGATGGAGTAGGCAAGGCTGGAGGCTTGCTTCTAGTGCTAACCTATGGGTTTGAGTATGCAGATGATATCTCATTGTTGTTTTGGGCCTTTCCTATTGGTCCTGTGGTGAGTGTTGTAGGGTACCAGAGGGGTTGGATGAATGTTTGGATACCCTGTAGGATGTTTTCAACTTATAATGGCATGTTTGTGATGATCTGTTTAGAGGAGAATATTGGACCTTTTTGGAGTTTGAGAAAGCCATATTCATAAGGGGGCTGGAGTGGCTGGAAAAATTGATGAGGTAGATGCTAAACAAATCCAGGAAGTATCATTTATGTGTTGTGGTAGAGCTTGGTATAGGAGGGAGGCTAATAGGTTTATTAAGTGTTAAATTGGTGATGGGTGAGGGTTGGTTAGAACAGGATGAAGAGTAAAGAGAGCGAGAAGGAGATTTGCTTGGTGGAATAAAAAATGCATGACAGAAGAGTGTAGGGGTTTGGGATTACTAGGAAAGTAGGACAGACAGCTTGATTAATCTGACAGAGGTCTTGGATGACTCTATATATCCCACCGGGTTTTGGTAGTGGGAGAAATAGGAATGTTGTGTGGAGAATGGATAGGTATGAGGATGTGGACTGCAAGGAATTGGGAAACAATGGGTTGGAGGTCATGGAGATCCTCAGGACTAAGGGGGTATTGAGGGACAGCGATTTGACACATAGGATCCTTTAATGAAATTTCATAGGAGTGCGGTGATGGGAGATGACAGGGATGTCAGTATTCCAAATTATGGGATTATTTGGTGAAGTTTCATGGGGATTTACACAGGGATCAGATGTCTGTGCTAATAGAAGGTTGGGGTGTGTCTTAGAAATTCAATTTGTGTAAGCTATCATGCCCTAAAAGAGGAACGGGACATTGGGGCATTACTAAAAATGAATGAGTTAAATCTCCATAGGAACAACTGAAGGGTGGTGTTTGCTTGAGAGTGGCAGGTATGCCTTTCATTCTGGTTACTGAGACTGAGGAAGAGAGGTGTGCACTGCTAATTTCTGTTAGAACTGAAAGACTCACCCCAGTATCCAGTAGGAAAGAGATGGTCTTACTGGATACCATCCCTACTACCCTGGGTTCTGAGCACATATTTGCTGTGAGGGCGGAGAATCCCAGGCATCAGCCAGTTTTCTGAAGAGAGCTCTAATAAGGATGAAGGGTATTTCACCAGTGGTTGGGGGCTAAAGATTGGACTGAACCTGACCTGGGAGGGCGTCCCTGGCTGGGACAGTCCATCTTCCAGTGGCCCCATTAACCACGATTTGGGTATGACTTGGTTGGTGGCCTCAGGTTAGGGCATGCTTTTGCCCAGTGTCCAGCCTGCCCACATTGAGAGCACATTCCAGGGAGTATTGTGCTTTTTCCTGCTCTGGGCTAGGATGAGTGTGAGGTGGCAGACACTAGGTCTAATGTTGAATGTGGAGTTTTTACTTTTTGGTTCCTCTGTTCCTCATCTCAGTTCTTAAAAAAACATTTAAGAATGCTTTTTTAAAATTTCACTATGGGGTTGAGGACCTACCTCTAACTTTTGTAATTCCTTCTAATATTGGGTGCAGACTGGTAAATAAACTGAAAATAAAGGAAAGTTTGACCTTCTCTTGATTCTGGGTTCATGTTGGTATACTTTATCATGACCTCTAAAAGGTGGGAACGAAAAGGGAAGGTTTTTCATTGGGGCCTTGGGTGACCACACATAATTGATCATAATTGATAGCCTTATGGGCATTTTTATCCATTACACTGTAAAATAAGTAATAGTGTAATCCCTTTGTTGGGTGCCTTCACTTCCATGTTGATAATTCCAATTAGGCTCTCTACAGAGAGAGGGCATCTGCCACTTCACCACAGGGTGAAGGGTGGGGGCCTGCTCATGGAAGACATTAGCATTGACTTCTGCTGCTCTCCATATGAGTTCCTTTCCCTCTGTGGTCAAGGTGTAAATATCATGCCAAGTTAAACTAAAAGACTGGGTTGTACAAAGGAACTCCTTGTGGAGCTTGACTGGGTTTTCAGAAAAGGATCCTAAGCATTCTTGGATCTGGGAAAGATGGGACATAGAAAAAGGAACATGCACTAGGGTAGGGCCATTGACCCCAGCTACTTCCCTTAAGGGGAGGATAGTTGGTGCTGTCCCGGGATTCGGGATTGGGTGACTGGAGGCAAGGGAGGAGAATCTTAGGAAGGGACAATGGGTGGAGGAGGAGGGGGAGGTGTAAAGGCTGGTTCAAAGGGTGGGGGATATTCATTTGCAGGATCAAAGGGAGATTCAGGAGGAGTCAGGTGAATTTGGTGAGCTGAGGATGGGGAGTAGACGGAGAAAAGATTTGGAAGTGGGGAACCTGCCATTTTGCCATTTCTTTACAGAAGTTGTCAATGTCTCTGAAAATTTGGAAGTCAAAAGTGCTGTTTTCTGGCCACTGACTAATTGCAACCAGGCTATAGTGCAAAAATCAATTAATTATATTTCAGATTGATTTCTATTAGAAGTAATTTCTTTCGGTTATTCAGAAGACAGCCTAGAGGAGAGGGGTGGTTTGCAAGGCCCCAGCTTCCCTTTTGGGTGGGTCAAGGAATCACTGCCTAAGGCAGTGTCTGCCTTCCCACAGGTGAGAAGGGAGACTGCCAGAGGTCTGACTATTGGACCAGATGGCCTGGAGAGGGTTATGGGCTTCCCTGCGTCCTCTGCCAGGAGAGTCCAAGTGATCCTCTGGGGATCAGGGGACGAGGCAGAATCTCCTGGGATCCTCAGGAGAGAGTGCCGGGGGCTGACTTATCCAGACCCAGGAATTTGTGACCGGTGTTGGATGAGGAAAGATCTGGCAGAATGGCCTCTGAGATCTGGATCTGTGTAAAAGAAAAAAACAGACTACTTGGAAGTGAGCGGTTGGGGAAAGGGACTTTACAAGAGTTTTGAGAACCACCAGGGGTGCCCTAGCCTGCCTTACAATCCTCATGAAAAGGTCCGGCACCCCTCACAGTCAGCTGCAGAGGAAGAGAGAGAAAGAGAGAAGAGAGGAGAAAAGCAGGCTACTCATATGAGCAGTCGGAGAAAGAGATCCTAGACTCAGGAGTTTTGAGAGTTCGCTGGGGTGTGCCCCAGTCAGAAGCTCACAATCCTCCTGAACTGAATCTACAATCTCTCGCATTCTGCTGGAGAGAGAAAGAGAGATGGAGAAAAGTGATGAGGAGAGCAAAGCTAAATAGCTAGGACAGGTTGGGAGGAGGTGGAGTTTAGAATGGACTAGCTGTGTGGGGGATGAGGCCTTTGTGAGGCCTTGCCAGAGGGTGGGATTTAGATGGGGCTAACTGATGGAAATGTGAAACTTAAAATGTAAGGAAAATAGACGTTTAAGAGAGTTGTGGTGGTTGATAGAAAAGAAGACCTCCGACCACTTTCTGTTCCGTTGGAGGAATTTCTCTAGATCTCTGAGAATTCCATAATATAAGGTTTTCAAAGCATAAAGAGGTGTTTCAGTTTAATTTCAGATTGTAAATGAGATTTTTGAAAATTGACCAAGAGACACCCTAATGTGGTTTCTTTTTCTGTTTTTAAGATATGGGTTCCCATGATTAAAGGGAGAGGTAAGAAGTGGGTGGCCGAGGCACACGATGTTTCTCTACAGGGCATCCCAAGGAGAGAAATATTAAGGCCGGAGACAGGAGGGAGAGCCAAAAGTACAACCAGAGTGTCCCCTGTATTGTTCAAGTGGCGGGTCCCTGAGACATATAAGAAAGGCCTGCCAAGGCCTTATGTTTGGGGTCCGGAGGAGGTGTTCTCTAGGTACCTTAAAGAAAAACTCCGGAGTCCAGCTTACCTTCCCTGTGGGAACGACTAGGGAGGAATCAGCCGGTGGTGGATGGTTGGAGTTGGTCTGGAACGTGGTCCTGTGTTTTCTGGAGCCAAGAAGTTAGGAAGGAGAAAAGGGAGACAACTGCCCAGACAGGCGACCAAAGTTGTGAACGCTGCAAGTCAATTTAGAAGCTATGGGAGAGTAACCCCGGCCAAGCCTCCTCAATTGGACTTGGTTTTGCTCACAACTCTGAGATGTCTCAGAATGAAAAGTTAATCTCACATCTAAGGATTTGCCCATCTAGCTTCCGCCAACTACCGCACCTTAGATAGTGAGGAGAGGAAGAGAAGAAGGTGTAGGGGAACGGGGCAAAGGCAACCCAGAATCCACCGGGAAGCTTCGGCTTACTCTCCCAGGCCCCACGTTGGGTGCCAAAATGTAAGGAAAAGAAAGAGACGAAGGAGAAAGTCTTGACTTCAACAGCAGGAAGGTTTATTGAAAGTAAACCTGGGAGGGGGTACTCCTACATCACCAAAGGAGACCAAGAGCCCATCTGTTCTCTTACAGACTGGGGAATTTAAAGGCCCTGTGGTCTGGGTACAGTTCTGGTGAGTTTACAATGGGCGAGGGTATGGAGAATTGGGTAGGGGTATGGAGATTTTCCTGAAACCTGAAATTTCAGGTGGGGGGAGGGTCCCCAGGTGTAACAAAGATCCAAGCTTCCCAGGAGATCGAAAGCTCCAGCAGGACCCCATTCAGTGTCAATTGGGTGTAGTTGCAATGCCATTCTGTTGATCAGGCGCAAGTTCCTTCATTCTCAGTCCACAGAACTCCCTTTAGGATGTTTTGTAGCACAGGGTTGGCTTTGGCAAAATCCCTTAGCTTCTGTTTATCCTGGAATGTTTTGATTACACCCTTGTATTTGATTGATAGTTTTGCTGTATAAAGGATTCTTGTTTGCTTTTTTTTTTTTCAGGTTTTTATATATGTTTCCCCATTGCCTTCTTGCTTTCATGGTTTCTGCTGAGAGATCCAAGCTTAATCCGACTTGCTTGCCTTTTTGTATGTAACACTTCTGCTTTCCCAAGCTGCTTTCAGGAGTGTCTCCTGATCTTTGATTTTGGAGAGCTTGATTATGATATGTCTCAATGATTTTCTTTTGGGGTCTATCCTTCCTGTGGTTTGTTGAGCTTCTTGAATGTTTATATGTTCACTTTTCAGGATGTGAAAGAAATATTCTTCCAGCAGTTCTTCAACTATTTCCTCTGTGGACTTGTGTGATTCTTTTTGTTATGGAATGCCAATAATTCTTATGTTATTCCTCTTCATGTTGTCCAACATGAATCTTAGACCTTCTTCAGATTGTTTTATCCTTTTTTCTGTTTGCTCTTCTATCTCAGTGGTATTGAGAGATTTGTCTTCCAGATCACTGGTTCTGCCTTCCATCTCATCTATTCTACTCCTTTTCCCTTTCAGAGTATTGTCTATTTCTGATATTCTATTATTGATCATTTGGATCTTTTTCTGTAGGTTTTGAATTGTTCCCAATGCTGCATCTATCTTCTTTGATTGTTTCTGTAGTGTTTTCTTGACTTCCTTGTATTTCTCAACTCCATTGGAAAGAGTTTTGAAACATTTTATAATCACATTTCTGAATTCCTTCTCAGGCATTTCCAAGGCCTGCCCTTCTTCAGAATGGAGTCCAGGTCTACCTCTATGTCATTTGTCTCAGACATTTTATCTTGTATTTTGACACGTGCTGATATGTTTAGTGTTTATTGGTGGCCTTAATAAATTGAGTATGTGTTTTGATTTTTTTTATACTTTCTAATTGCTTCCTGGTAGATGTGATCAGGATGTGGGCTTCCCTTTTCACTCGACTTATTGCTTAACTCAGAATAACTTTCACAGGTGTTGTTGTCTGCCTCCCTGGTATATGTCAGTTGGTACTGGTTCTTGCCTGGTTTTTGGTGTTTTATAGAGTGTGATTGTAGCTTGACTATATGGCAGCAGTTGTTGACTCATCTTGGATAATACAGGGAGAGAAAGAGTCCCCCAAAGGTAGAAGGGGAGCATAAAACAGCACCAGCAAAACAATAACAACAACAACAAAACAAAACTAGATTGAATACTGCAGTCTATAATCTCAGAAAAAAGGAGAAGAGGGAGAGAAGGAAAAAAAAAAAATCTGTAGCCTAATATCAGTATGACTTTAATGTTATCTCTTCAGCTTCTTCCCTTTCAAAGCTGCCTGAAAGATTTCAAGATGCCACTGTTGGTTGTTATGCTATACCTTAGGCTTTAATTTAATTTTCTACCTGTTTTGTTCTTAAACCTTCTTTCCCTCTCTACAGTCCTGTCCTGGTCTCTCCTGATTAAAAAAAAAAAAAAAAAAAAAAAAAGTTCAGGGTCTGCTCTTGGGCTGAGTATCTGTGTGCATGCGTGGCAGAAGAACCCACCTGTGGTGAGAGTGGGGCGTATCCATCTGCTCAGGCACCACCTCTAGTCACCAGAATGGAGGTAAGCAAACAGTGTGGGGCCAATGACTCGATATTAAAAAAAAAAAGAAAGAAAATCAGAACAAAGCAAAACCAACAACGTGTATTTTCCACCTTTGCTCCAAGGTTCCCGCAGAGTTTTTCTGTGGTATTTCTGCTCCTCCTGGTCTTGCCATTTGGTCTCGCCCAAGATATCAGCTGCTGTCCTCCTAGTCCGGCAGATTCAAAAGTACATGATTTCTTACTTCAGCTTCAAGTTCCACTAGCTATAAGCCTTCAAAAATTTAAAATATTCCTAGCTATGTGGTTCCAAGTTTTGGAGCTCTGCCCTGGATCTGCTTTGCCTGGTATTCTGTGGTATGGCTGACGGCAAACTTCACTGCACCTCCACCCTAGCCACCATCTTTTAACTTTTAATTTGTTTTTTTCTTTGTATGTAAGGTGTGTCTCTTGCAGGCAACATATTGAAGGGTCTTTTTTTCTTATCTATTCTGTTACTCTCTGTCGCTTCACTGGTGCATTTAACTCATTGACATTCAGTGGAATTATCTTCCCTTTTGGTTTTCTAACTCCAGGTTTTTGAACTTTTCTTTATAAAATTTGTCTTTGTCTTCTTGAGCTGCCTTTTGAAATTTTCTATTCAGTTATTTTACCTACTCATTTCTCCCATTTGTTTTAGAATCTGTACACTGGAGGGCAATTTTCAGTCTCTTTTGACATTTAACATCCATTTTATTCTTTTCCTTCTTTCTGGTCTTCTTAATGAGGCTTTGCTTCTTCCTTTATTATGTTCTTCTTGTCATCTCACTTCTGGTCCTTGGTCTTATTTTCTAATGCATCAAATCTGTTCTTGTGAAGATCTTTAAATTCAGTTAGGGATATGCTCAAGGTCATATTTTGGTTCTCATGCACCTGTTTTAATTTTCCTCAGTTTCAGCCTGAACGTGCATGTGAGCAATTGATGGTCTGTTCAACAGTCAGCCCCTGGCCTTGTTTTAACTGATGATATGGATCTTTTCTAATGTTTCTTTACACAGATGTAATCAATTTGATTTACATTTATTCCATCTGGTGAAGTCTGTGTGTATACTCCTATTTTTTGTTGTTTTAAAAATTATTTGCAATGAACAAGTCATTGCTCATTCAAAATTCTATTATGGAATCTCCAGCATCAGATTTTCTATCATCATGGCAATGTTTTCCAACTACAGAGCTTTCCTATTTGTTTCTATGTTTTTATTCCAATATCCAGTAATTACCAATGCACCTTGATTTCATGTTTCATAAATTTCAGACTAAGGAAATTTGTAGAATTCTTCAACATCACTAGCTTTAATTGGTATGTAAATTTGAATAATAGTTGTATTAACTGACATTCTTTGTAGGCCTTTGGATATTATCCTATTAAAGACAGGGTTGTACTTCAAGATAGATTTTGAAATATTCTTTTTGATGATAGATTTTATTTGGATATTATCCTATTAAAGACAGGGTTGTGCTTCAAGATAGATTTTGAAATATTCTTTTTGAGGAATGCAACACTATTCCTCCTCAAGTTTTCATTCCTGGCATAGTAAACCATGTGATTGTCAGATTCAAAATGGCCAGTACCAGTCAATTTTAGCTCACTAATGCCTGCTCCCGTAAAGATTTACAGCCTCAGAAACCCTGTGTAGGGTTGCTATGAGTTGGAACCGACTCCACAGCACATAACAACAACAATGCCTAGAATAATGATGTTTTTGTGTTCCATTTCATTTTTGACAATTTCCAACTTTCCTATATTCGTACTTCTTACATTTCTTGTTATGATTACAGTTGTTTCTATTCATTTTTAGTTGTGCCCAATCAGCAAATAAAGGTCCTAAAGGCTTTACTCCATTCATGTCATGGTGGTCAACTCTATTTTGAGAACACCGCATATACCCTGTCTCATTCTGCGTGCCTTTCAACCTGAAGAGCTCATATTTTAGCACTGTATCTGACAATATTCTGGTGCTCTTCATCATGTTTCAATATTCAATATTCTGGTACTATGTGACAGTGTTCCACTGCCATTTATAAAGTTTTCAGTGACTAAATATTCAGATGTAGTCCAACTCTCCTTCTTCCTAGTCTGCCTTCATCTGGAAGCTCAGCTGAAAACTGTCCACCACGGGTGATCCTGATGGTATGTAAAATATCCATGGCATAGTTTCCAGAATCACAGCAAGATGCAAGCCACCACAGTGTGATAAACTGACAGATTAGTGGTGGGAGCTGGAGTTAGAAAACCAGAGAGGAAAGACACACTTTGCATTTCTCAAGTTGAAATAATTTAATAAAGAATCCAAGCTCTGAGTTGCTATATTGCAAGATTCTTTTGGCAAAATATTAAATGATGCAGCATTATACTTTAAATGGAGCATAAAAAAGAGGATGTATAGGACACTGTACTAAAAAGAATTACTAGGCATTAAACCATTCAAGAGGTAGTATATGTTTAAAAACCAATGATACTGAAGGAATAAGTCCCAGTCACTCTGAAGGCATTAGCAAAAAAACCTAAGGCTTCCAGCAATTAACAGAAATGCTTCAACAAACTGATGCAGCACTGGAAACATTCAATAGTCTATACCTTGGAATTTGGAAGACAGATGCTTGTTCTACCAACTCGAAGAGATCCAATTTTGTACCTATTCCAAAAAGGGTGAAACCAATAGTTTGTGGAAATTATCTAACACAATCATTAATACAATTGCTGAAATCAGAAGAATCTTGGTTGAAAGCAGAGAATGTGAAAAAAGATGTTTACTTGTGTTTTATTGACACTGCAATGGCATTCAAATATGCGAATCATAACAAACTAAGAGAAGAATGGGAATTCCAGAACACTTAATTTGTTCAGGCAAAACCAAGAGGCAGTCATTTAAACAAAAGAAGGAGGTATTGGATAGTATAAAATCAGGAAAGTAATGCATCAGGGTTGTATCCTTTTACTGTACTTAATATGTCTGTATGCTGAACAAATAATATGGAAATCTCAACTATATGAAGAGAATATGGCATCAGGATTGAAGGAAGGCTCATTAACAACATATGATTTGCAGATGACACAACCTTGCTTGCTGAATGGGAAAAGGACTTGAAACACTTAATGTTGAAGATCAAAGATTATAGCCTTTATGAATTACGCTTTAATAAAAACAAAGTCTCACAAATGGACCAATAAGACCATTGTGATAAAGGAAGAAGAAAAGACTCAGGTTGTCAAGGATTTTATTATAGGTGAATCCACAATCAATGCCCATGGAAGCTATTAAGAAGTGAAATGATGTATTGAATTTGGTAAATCTGAAGCAAAAGGTCTGTTTAAAATGTTAAAAAGTAATAATTCCACTTTGAGGATGAAGATTGGCCTTCCCCAAGCTATGGACATTTCAGTTGCTTCACATGCATAAGGAAGCAGGACAATGAATAAGGACTACTAGAGAAGAATTAATACATTTGAATATTGAATATGCTATGGTCTTCAGAAGAATGAACAAATCTGTCTTGGAAGAAGTACAGCCTGAATGTTTCCTAAAAGTGAAAATGTCTTATGCTTTGGACATGGAGAATGACATTATGCGTTGTAGTGAGTCAGCAAAGAAGAGAAAGACCCTCAGTGAGATGCGTTGATACAGTGTCAGCAGCAGTGAACTCAAACACAGCAACGGATGTGAGGACTGGGCACTGTTGTAAAGGTGTCATTATGAGTTGGCTCTGATGACTCACTTAACAGTAACAAGAAGTATGGTGTAGTAAGTTAGTCAGTAACAGATATGAAGAACACCCAGATAAATTAATGGAGTCTCCTCCCTTCGATTGATCTATTGTTAAAGCTGAAAGGTCCAAAATTATTCCATCTGCACTAATAGATGTTTAAAGTGATGGAAAATTGACAGGATCAGTTTCAAAATGAAGTTCCCAAAATCTGTTTCAACTGAAGAATTATTTATTTCATATCTCCTATGGTGTGGAATCTGGTATGGTGTTTTGGATAAGCACTGGACTGCGAACCAGTGGTTCAAACCCACCAGCTACTCCTCTTAGTCAGAATTGACTGACAGCACAAAAGAACAATCACAACATGTTGTTATACTTCTTGGCTATTAAACTTTTGAATTATGCTTGCATCATCAACCTCACACAAAATGTTTTTCCTATCATATTTTACTTTGTGTGTGGATTGCAAATATTAATAAAGTAAGCTTAAACCAGTGGAGTCGCTAGGGGACTCAGAGAGTATGGATGACACTGTGAGAGGGAGATACAACAAAATTATCCCAGAGACAATTTCCAGACTGGGCCTTGTCACAGAAGGAGGGGCCTGCAAAGCTGGGTCATCACTAGAGTGGTTTCATTCTTCACCCAGTACAGTAACTTGTCACTATTAATTCTCCAACACCCCCACCCTTGTCTCCAAATGTGTTAGCTCATCATTTCTCAGTCAGGGTATGGGCATGGGGAGAGCATGTTCTTCATTCATCCACCAGGAAAAGGGAGGAAGTGTGAGGATCCATAGGAGTGGGGCAGGTCTCGGTAGCTCATCCACTGAGGAGGCCTGTATGTTGACCTTGAGCATAACAGGGGGTAGGGGTGGGGTGTTTTGACACAATTAGTTATCACACTTTGTGACACCAGCCCTAAAGATGCCCTTCCTTAACTCATTAACATAGAGATGTGTTATTGTTATTATTTTAACCAATATCTGCATATTTGAGTTTCGTTTACTTAAAATGAAAATAATTTGATCAAGGCAAAAATGTATAACTCTGTGTGTCTTAGTCTGAAAGCACTGCTAAAACTAGTCCACCATGCGTGACCTTGCTCGTATTTGAAAAACGGGTGGCATAGCTTCCAGCATCATAGCAACATGCATGTCACCAGAATACAACAAACAGACAGACAGATGATGAGAAGGAATATTAAATGAAGTTAGTTATGAATGGAATTTTTTTGTGGATAATGACTAGGTTCTTAATTGTCTGAAACAAATTCACCCAGTCCTACATCATTCAGTATACAAATGATGGAGAATATCTGCATACAATGATATATGAATGAGGGAACTATGCATATGTAATGATTTATGAATAAGGGAGAATACATTTGTACAATGATATGCAAATGAGGGAGAAAAAGAAAGACATGATGTCAATACTATGAAACATGTCAGAGGAGAGCGAAAGCAGTATACAAATGAAAGAGTGTCCTAATGAGTGAAATCAGACTGTTGAAATGGTTATTTTAAATAATTCACTTGATATGGAAAAATTCAATCACAATTTCTCATTCACATGTTACTGTTCTATATCAGAGTATAACAAACAAAAAACTGAGATAGAATGAAGCAATTGGGTTTTCAGCTATAAATACTAAAAACAAGCCAAGATGTTTCATTATTTATTCAGGTTTTATATAATTTCTGCTTTAAATTATTTTATATAAGAAATAGTTATTACTCTTCAATTGTTTTGACATTTTAAAATGTGCATAAGATATTTAAGAATTTGTTCATATTAATTTCACATTCGTTATCATTTTAATCAAAATGGTATGTGTGCTTCTTGAAAGATTCTGTACTGCACTTTCTCCACTAGATGTCTCCAGAGAAGTACAAGTAAATTCAGCTAATAAATATTGCTAATAAGAGCTGAGTTTAAATTTCAGAAGTACCCATCCAATTCAGGGATATTGATTGCACTATTGAGATGAAGTGATTTGACAAATCTGTCATTTGACAGGCCTTTAAAGGAAATGAAAGTATTAATTTATAAAGAGAATATGGCATCTAACCCCTTATTGATCACAGAGTTACTTCTACACTGTTTCTAAATGAATTCACATTAAATGGGTTATCATTTATGTTTGCTTTAGGGCTATTCCTCATATTTGCTCTGAATATTATTTCATTATCTTAGATATGTGAGGAGAGAACATGCCTAGAATCGATGTTTTATTCTATGGGTTAGCAGAGGTTTAGAACTAGCTTGATGAAAATAACTGCTACAGATCATTCAAGCTAAGGAAAACCTGATTTTCAAAAACTGCTTTTGACTTAACTACCAATGTTTATTGAATTCGTGTCTGAGGTCCAATCCTACACTGTAGAGCAAGTTTAAAGCTGGTTACAAGTTGGTGACAGTGGCATGATATAGCAGTGACTTCACTGTCACCAGAAGCTACTATGCTTGTTACAAAGATTCACTGGGTAATTTGTGAACTTCCAGTAAATTACCATTCTGGTGTCAAGAAACAAATGTCTGTCTTTCAGGCACATTATTTTTCTTTTATTCCATAATAAATCATTTGTTTTTCATTACTTACTCAGATTTTCAGGTTAGACTTCACAACCATGGAATTCAGACTTAATTGCTGTGATTGTAATCTTCTTGTAGTCTGCTAAAGAACAGTGAATTATGTGCCAACTCAGGAACAGGGTCTTTTCATGAAGTAGAAGAATAAAGCTCCTGTGTGGGGGAGAGAGAGAGATTGACCCTTGATAAGGACTCTGAAAGGGAAAAATTGTGTTCCTCCCAAGATCCATGTTTCCTGCCCCCCCCCCCGATTTTGAAACTATTTCTATCCTTCATCCTACCCACAATGTCAGCTATATGTCACAGTTTAACTACTAGCCTCCCTGAGTCCAAGATAGTGGCCAAAGTAGTTGCCTGAGCTTTCCCCCACTTTTCAGCATACAGTGTCACACTTCTGGGTTGACCTCAGCTGTTTTAGCTGCAATGTCCCTGGGTTGGCCACATAATTCACTGACTTCTATCGGTTTGGAAGAAGATAAAATCATGGCAATTGAGTCATTAATGAAAGTTATTAACGAAAATTTGTTATGTTTATCCTAAAGTTTTTCTTCACTTGGAATGTTTTCCCACCTCTAAATTTACATGTAGTTTTATATGGACACTTTAGCATACATTTTCAAGATTCTTCTTGATAGAATTATTTATTTTAACTAAATATTTGTTAAATATTTATTAAGCACCAGCAGTTGATGACTTCCACAGAACTTAGATTTCCAAATATGATTCTCAGAAAGAATAGATTTACGATCTCTTACAATTTGAAATTCTGAAAAGAAAAATTGAAGACTTTCATATTTATTGTGTGAGCACAATAAGCAAAAAACAGAAAAATAAATTTGCATTGCTCATCAGAAGGGAGAGGTAATCTTTAGAAATATAGATACGTTTATTTCTGCACTACACATTTCATGTGACTCTTTATCCATTTTAGATCACTAAATGTATGAGGATGAGTGGAAGCCATTGATTCCAGTGGCAGAAAATGAAGGCCGTGAGAAACTGTTAAGTGCCATTGAACTGGATACGACCCATAGCAACCCTGTGTAGGGTTTTCAACGAGCAGCTGATGAGCTGGAACTGCAAAACTTGTGATTCAAACAATTTTGCAGTTCAGCTCATTAACCCACAGCACCATATCATAAAAAAAAAAAAGTTCTTTAAATTAATCAATATGATTTCAATTAATGCAAATGTCAGGGACAAACCATACAGCTTGGCAAGAAAGTTTTGATTCTGTCTTTGACCCAATACTCAGAAACATTATTTGTTATTATTCTGCACTGAACTAAAGTGATCTCTTTTTACTCTTGTTACATCTTATCCAAGGTATCTCTTGTCTTTATCTCATCACAACAATTCCTGGTGGCATAATGGTTGAATGCCCAGTTACTAAAGGAAAATTTCATTTAAGTCAGCCCAGCAGCTCCAAGGGAAAAAAGATCTGATCTCATAAAGATTTTTGTTGCTGTTAATGCCATGGAGTCAGTAATAACTCATAGTGATTGTATAGGGTTCCCAAGGAGTTGTTGGTGGGTTTGAACCACCAGTTTTGTGTTTAGCAGTCCAGTGCTTATCTTATGGTGTCACATTAGGACTGCACCTAGGACATTCAAAGGGACAGTTCTACTATGCCCTGCAGAGCCACTATGAGTCATAATATACTGAATGGCACACAACAACAGTACCTGATCCTTTTGTCTCCAGTCAAACCACTAGAGTTGAGTAAAATTTAGCATTGTGTACAGAAATGCTTCCAAACAGTTTTAGCTACGTAAAAATGGAAATGAGTTGTATTAGTAGAAGTAAACATCTCATTAAGATTGTGCTATTTATAGTGGTAATGCTGGAAATATTTCTGTATTTTTAGCTTGATTTATTGTTCTATAATTTCAAACTTCTATTATCATGTCTTAGGTTGTTGTTTAGTGCTGTCGAGCCTAGTGGCCTTATGCAGGGGTTCTGAAGAGTAGCTGATCAATTTGAACTGCCAACCTTGAATTTCAAACTGACCTTGTAGTCCTGTGCTTATCTTACAGCACCATACCAGGACTTCATGTCTTAAGATAAGTAAGCTATATTATATAAGCCATTGGTTTTGTTAGGTAATTCCAAATTGGTTCCAACTCATAAAGACCCTAAGTACAAAAGAACAGACTATGGCCCAGTCCTGGGCCATCCTCACAATTGTTTCTATGTTTGAGCCATTCTTTGCAGCTTCTGTGTCAATCCATCTCACTGAAGAGCCTCCATTTATTCACTGATTCTCTACTTTACCAAACACTATTTTGCCTAACCAATCAACAAATGGAAAACTTTTATATAATATGTTATCAAGAATAATCTAAAAGAGAACTGAGGCAGTGGGGGGAGATGGCAGCGAACACTCCACAGCGGGCGTGGACCGTGGAACAACTGCGCAGCTAGGCTGCCCAAGAAGGACATTACCAAGTTTCTGCAGGAATACGGTTCAGACTCGTTTCTTGCAGAACATAAGCTACTAGGAAATATTAAAAATGTGGCCAAAACAGCTAACAAGGACCATTTGGTTACAGCCTATAACTATCTTTTTGAAACTAAGCGTTTCAAAAGTACTGAAAGTATAAGTAAGGTGTCAGAGCAGATGAAAAATGTGAAGATTAATGATGACAAACTTAAAGAAACCAAGTCTGAAGAGGTTCTTGAAGAGGGTCCACCAAAATATACAAAATATATTATTAAAAAGGGAAACAAAACCAACTTTCCCAAAAAGGGAGATGTTCACTGTTAGTACACAGGAACACTTCGGGATGGAACTGTTTTTGATACTAATATTCAAACAAGTTCCAAGAAGAAGAAAAATGTCAAACCTTTAAGTGTCAAGGTTGGAGTTGGCAAAATCATCAGATGATGGAATGAAGCACTCTTGACTATGAGTAGGGGAGAAAAAGCTCCACTAGCGATTGAACCAGACTGGGTTTATGGAAAGAAAGGAGAGCCTGATGGCAAAATTCCACCAAATGCAAAACTCATTGTTGAAGTAGAATTAGTGGATATTGATTGAAATGGCAACAGTTCAAGGTCTAAAGACAAGGTCGGTTTGCACTTGAAGAAATTTATGTAACTAATTAGAGCTGGTTACTTTTGTGTTTGAGGGAGGAGTTAACTAGTAAATTCAAGGAGTTTCATTAAATCCTGTTGACTTGATGCTCAACTTTTGAAGAATGCAATCTCATTATAAATCCTTAAAGTGTAAAATATTTTACAACAACTGTAAAATATGGTTAAACAGAATTGATTTTTGTTTTTATCTCATGTTATAATCTAAAAGGCTCAATACAAACATCCACAGACTTGGGGAAAAAAAGAATGATCTAAGAGCTACTTTAATGACATTAAGTAGAACTAATGAATTTTGGGCAGGTATTTTATATTTGTAAAATTGTCTTTCGATATGATTTGATAGAGGCTACTGGTCAACATACAAAGAATATGAAACTGTTACTTAAAGACAATCAGAGAACCACAGATGGAAGTGGAGTAGCTGCATACAGAGAGCCATAATTGATTGATACTCTTCTTTCCACAAGGATTCAATGGAAGGGATATAGTTCTACTTTTATGCTAACTTCTATTCAGCTCTTCTTTTGAATGACTCCTTCATTTTTTTCTACATTAACATAAAGATTTTAAAATTGAAAAGAGGGTTCTAAAAGAAGTTTCTGAATTTGTTGTTTCATCATATACTTTCTTAGTAAGCTAGCAGCAAGTTGGAGAATCATTTTGACGTTTAAGGCAAAATTGCACAGCTAGTTTAATATAACTCTTCTGACACCAAATCCTCTCTGGTCCAGTCCAGCTTCCTATGAAAGTCCTTTCAATTGGACAATATGGAAAGTCCATGCAAAATTTATCCATATCACCAGCACGAAACAACCCTGATGTACCACTACAGTAACAAACCATTAGTTTGTAACAATATGCTGTTTTAATTGCACAAAAAATGTTGACAGTTTGAACCCACTAGTTTCTCCATAGAGAAAACATATGGTAGTATGCTTCCGTAAAGATTTACAGTCCTGGAAACCTTATGGGGCAGGTCTACTCTCGCATAATGACTTGCTATGAGTCAAAAAGGACTAAAAGACAATGGGTTTGCTTTTTTTTTGGTCTAATGCTATGTTAGCATGTAACTTGTCTATTCAAGGAGATTGATTATAATTTTAATTTCACATAGCTAATTATTTCTAGCATTCATATTTATTTTATCCAAAGCTTCTGTACATTTGACATGGAGTGGTGAGGGTATTTCCTTGGCTAAGGATTATATAGAGTCCTGGTGGCACTGGGGCTTAGGCATTGGGTTACTAACTATAAAGTTGGAGGTTCAAATCCATCAGTTGCTCCAAGGGAGAAAGATGAAGCTATCTGCTCTCATAAAAATTTACTGTCTTGGAAACCTAATGAACAGTTCTACCCTGTTCTAAATAGGGTTGCTATGAATTAAAATTAAATCAATGGCAGTTTGTTTGGTTTGGTTTTAGGGGTTATATAGCTTGACATCAAGAGACCTTAGTTACTCTTGGATAAGACCAAAAGTCTTTAAAATACAGATGGAGTTGTTTTAAAAATTGTCCTTAATTAATCTATTTCATTAACAAATTGAAATCTTTCAACAAATTAGTGAAACACTGGAATCACTCACTCGTCTATGAAAAGAAACCTGACTAACAGAATGGAAGAGATCTACATTTGTGCCCATTCTAAAGAGCAGTGACCCAAGGTAATGCAGAAATCATAGTACAATATGATTAATATCACAATCAAGTAAAATTTTGTTAAAGATAATTTTTAAAATGTCTGTAACAGTACACTGACAAGTAACTGCCAGAGGTTCAAGTTGGACTCAGATGAGAATGTGGAATGATGGATATCACTGCTGATTTTAGGTAGAAAATATCAAAAAGATGGTTGCCTGTGCTTTATTGACTCTGTAAAGGCTTTTTTGACTGTGTGGATCATGACAATCTATGAGGAACATTCTGGAGAATGAGTATTCCAGAATACTTACTTGTGTGTATGAGGAACCTGTACATAGACTAAGAGGCTGTCGTACAAACAGAACAAGGGAACACTTGTTTAGTGTTTAGAATGGTTTAGAATTAGGAAATGTTTACACCAGTGTTAAATTATTTCAACATACTTAGTTAATCTATATGCTGAACAAATAACCTTGAAAACTTGATTATATGAAGAAGAACGTGCATCAGGACTGGCGGAAGATTCATTAACAACTTGCAATATGCAGATGATACAACCTTAGTTGCTGAAAGTGAAGAGGACTAAAAACACTTACTGATGAAGATCAAAGACCACAGCTTTCAGTATAGGTTGCACTTCAATGTAAAGAAAACAAAAGTCCTCACCACTGGACCCATAAATAACATCATGATACATGAAGAAAATATTGAAGTTTTCAAAGACTTCATTTTTCTTGAATCCTCATCAACACTCATGGAAGCAGGAATCAAGAAATCAAATTGCATATTGCATAAAGCAAATATGCTGTGCAAGACCACCTTAAAATGTTCAAGAGCAAATATGTCAGTTTGAGGACTAAAGCACACCTGACTCAAGCCATGGTATTTTCAATAATCTCATATGCATGTGATTGTATAATGAATAAGGAAGATCATAGAAAAATTGATGCATTTGAGTTAATGGTACTAGAGAAGAATACTATAGGTACCATGAACTGCCAACAGAATAAACACATTTGTGTTGGAAAAAGTATAACCAGAATGCTCCTTAGAAGCTAAGATGACCAGACTTTGTCTCTCATACATTGGACATATCAGGAGGGACCAGTCCCTAGAGGAAGACATCATGTTTGGTAAAGGAGTGAGTCTATGAAAACCAATGCGATGGATTGGCATAATGACAGCAGCAATAGGCTCAAGTGCCGCAGCAATTGTAAGTATGGTGCATGACTGGGTGGTGTTTCATTATTCATTATTCATATTGTTTCATTATTCATAGGGTTGCTATAAATCAAACTGGCTCAACAGTAACTAACAACAAAACCAGCAAATACTTTTGCTGGAGATTATTAATGGATGTTTTTTTCCAGAAACTTTCAACATCATGTGACATATGTGATGAAAACACAATAAAGTACACATATTTCTCCTTTCTGCTTCATTTCAAGAGTTCGGGCAGCATGCCAAAAGTATACTTACATTAACTGTATTCCTAGTACTCAGAAAATAAGACTGAAAAATATTTTTAAAACACTTAAAAAACACTTTCCATAAAATGTACATTACAAAAGAATAAAAATGTGAAGACTCAATGAATCATTTATTTTATGATGACATTTTGCTTTATTCATATAAAAAAAAAAAGAAGCTCAATATATTGAGTAAGCATAACTAACACAAGCAGATTTTAGCTCCCTGCTTGAAGTTGCTGATGTTTCTTGGAAGAAGTTCAGATTCTGAGGTTAATACAATGCTCCCTCCCACAGCTCTGACATGTATATAAACTTAGATCTCCAAAGTCCACTGCCAGATCTCTTCGTGGACTGATTGCAACAGAGACTGAAAATGATTCCTTTTTTATCCATATTTCCCCTACTTTTGCTATTCATTTTTAACCCTGCAGATGCTAATGGTCATTATGACAAGATTTTGGCTCACAGCCGTATCAGGGGCCGGGAACAAGGGTAAGTCCATTGTTTATTTTTTTTATAAACCTTTTGTCCCTACTTAGCTCGTTATATATATAATTTTGAATAAAACTTATGTATATCACAGAGCTTCTTTTATAAAACTTACTACAAATTATTAAGAAAATATTTTTGTGTGATTTTGCTTATTACAATGTAATATAAAAGATATGAACACTGTGACATATATGTATTTTATACTTTAAAAATCACTATCAACATATTTAAGTTACTTTGCTTTTGATAAAATATTACATAATTTTAATTTAACAAAATATAACAAATAATTTACTAAAGGTGTCATTTATTTGTGTTTTTATTTTCTTCCAGAAATCTGGAATGAGATTTCAAAAGTAAAGTATCTATGGGTAGAGGCTATGATGATGTGAACAGTTTGCAAATATCTCAGATCTTGTTCAAGCAAACTTGTATATGAATGCATATGAAAATCTAGTAATGGGTAATGTAATTAGTTCTCTTAGTTTTTAAAGCTTTTAATCTGTTTTTAAACTCTGCATCTCAAAAATTTCAAAAATAATTAACAGAATAAGTTCAACTGCAGATTAACATTATAAAGAGTTATCAGGTATATATAAACAAGTTTTAGTAATCTTTTGAAGTGATCTCGGGTCTTCTATGCTTTAGAGGGAGTAATGTTAATAAAGTCCCTTGCCTTACAGTGAAAATAAGGCTCCCATCTCTTTAGAAGAAGAAAGCACTTTAAACCCTGGCATAAAATATTTTAATCTATTCATTGCATTCATATATATTTCATGTGCAGACATACTGCTTGTAAAATCATTTTAGCAATCATTAAGACATCCTGTCTTCTGTAAATATTTATCTAGAAAATTGCAGAATATATATCTTTGAACATGCTAAACTTGTTTCTTTTGCCTTCTAATTTATTGTCCCAGAGAACCCGAAAGTCATTCCTAGTCCCCAAATGATTACATGTTTGGTTTAAAAAGCAAAGTCAGTGGAATAGCCCCTATTAGATATAAAAAGAGCTTTGTTGTTATTAAGTCCCAGTGTGTTGACACCAACTCAGTGACCTTAATTATGCACACCAGAACGAACACTGCCCAGTCCTGTGGCAACCTCACAATCATTGCTATGCTTGAGCCCATTGTAGTTGCCACTGTGCCAATCCAGGATTATGTTCAATTTAATGCTTCTGTTGTTGTTGCTGTGAAGTACCGGCGAGTCGGTTCTAATGGATAGTGACCCTGTATAGGGTTTCCAAGGAGCAGCTGGTGAGCTTGAACCACCGACCTTACAGTTCAAACAGCTTTGCAGTCTGGCTTATTAACCCACAGCACCACACCAGGACTCCTAAATGCTTCTAGAATGTTCCTATTAAGCTAACTCTTTGTCACACTGAAGTTTTACTTTCAGGGATGTAAATTTTTTTCTCTTTCCCTCTCTCTTCCACAGATTAGTTTTTTCAATGATTCAGCATGATGGGATTAAGAAATAGATTTTCCAAAGCTAGAAATCACATCTTTGAAAATCAAATCCACATGTTACTATATATTTCTTTTAACCGCTTGACTGTAGATATGAAAAAACCAGTTAGCTTTAAGATATTAACTCTTTTCCTTCTCTCTATCCTTCAGCCCAAATGTCTGTGCCCTTCAACAGATTTTAGGCACCAAAAAGAAGTATTTCAGCACTTGTAGGAACTGGTATCAAGGTGCCATCTGTGGAAAGAAAACGTAAGTCTCATGATTTTCATTATGTGTCAGTCTCAAGATTACATTTCAATATATACATCCTTTCTTGGGTATACACTCCATTCTTTTTGAAGATGCTCTTAAATATTGTGAAGTTGTTGGTTTTTTTTAATTGTTGTTTTTTAAAGAAAGAATTACATTTTTGAATAAAGAAATGCTGTCAGAATCTCCACTATTACTAATGGAACTCGAATTTCCCATTGAATCCATGTCTATAGTTCCATGTATAAAATACAGGAAACTCCAAAAATAGGGAATGTCCTTTTCAATTCTTTTGGTTTTGCTCCCTTCAATTTTAGGCATCAATTAACCTCTGGGTCTCAGTTTCCTCACTTCTTTATTGAAAATTGTAAATCAGAAACAGTGGCTCAGAAGAACAGATTGATAAGAAATGCCAGTTTTTGAGGCAAATAGTAATGCTTGTCTCCAGTCATTTGGAAATCATTCAAGCAATTTCAGGTTACTGCAGTTTTCATCAAAGCTTAAAGCTGGAAAGGACCTGAGTTTATCTTTTTATTTACTCCCAGGCTCCTTTTCTTACACTGACAGTTACTCAGATACCCACAACAGTTATAATAGAAGTCTTTGTTGTTGTTGTTGTTAAGTGCCGTCGAGTCGGTTCCGACCCATAGCGACCCTGTACAGGGTTTCCGAGGGTGTAAATCCTTCCGGGAGTAGA
>NW_006408540.1:27820629-27903619 GCF_000296735.1 Chrysochloris asiatica | reverse complement strand
GTTGTTGTTGTTGTTAAGTGCCGTCGAGTCGGTTCCGACCCATAGCGACCCTGTACAGGGTTTCCGAGGGTGTAAATCCTTCCGGGAGTAGAAAGCCTCATCTTTCTCCCGCGGAGCGGCTGGTAGTTTCGAACCACTGTCCTTAAGGTTCGCAGCCCGATTCGTAACCACTACATAATAGAAGTCTAGTTTTATATTTAATGTTTCAATAGCCAAAAGTATGATTAATGATATGCGAAGCCAAGTAAAAAAGTATTGCTACTAGGATCTATTTCATGCATACAGGGGTTTATTTAAAAGAAAACCTATTTAAACATGCCTCTTTGATCAGTGAATGGTTGCAGACAAGTTTTATCTCAGTGATTCAATTGTTTTATTCTGGCATTGTTGTTGTTGTTGTTGTTGTTAAGTGCCGTCGAGTCGGTTCTGATAGGTGCCATTAAATCAGTTCCAAGTCATAGCAATCCCATGCACAGCAGAATAAAACACAGACTAATCTGGTTCTAAAACATCCTCACAATTGTTGTTAGTTTTTAACTCGTTTTTGGCTCCATTATGTCTTCCTTTTTAATTTTTGGTCACCCTCTACTTTACGAAGCATTATGAATTTCTCTAGGGACTAGTTCCTTTTGACATGTACAAAGTCTTGCCATCCTTGCTTTTACAGAGCATTCTGGCTGTACTTCTAAGACAGATTTGTTTGTTCTTCTGGCACTCCATGGCACTCTGAATAGTCGTCACCAATGCCACAATTCAAATGCATCAATTCCTCTACAGTTTTCCTTGCTCATTCTTCAACATTCACATATGCATGAGCTGATTAAAAATACCATGACTTGGGTCAGGTGTTTTGGTGCCTTCAAACAACAACAACAAAACAAATTAAAAAAACAGGTCCAATCTAAACAGTAACTTCTGAGGAGATCTGTTGGTCCAGATAAAATCAAGAGTGAAATGCCAGCTCAGAGAGCTATGACAACTGTTTTCTTAGGATTTCAAGGATGTAGTCTTGATAGGGTTTTCTCGAAAGACTCAATACAATCATGAAGAATTATTATGAAGTATTTTTTGAAAAAAATAAAAAGTGCACTGGCAATGAAAAGGCTAAGAAAATTACATTGGGGACTTTTTTGCCCTCCATCATGATTATACACCTGGTCATTCTTATAGGGTAAAAGGGATTGTTCTATAAGAATGTTGTAGGAAAACCTTACCCTATCTAGCCTACAGCTTTCAGACTTTTGCTCCCTTTCAACCTTCATTTTTATTCACCAAATTCAAAGACCATTGTTAAGGATCATGATGTGTGTCCCATAAGGATGCCTGAAATGACAGATTAATGTGATAAAACTCAAAGACTATTTTTGGCAAATATATAATAGATGGAAATACTGCCTTCAGAATTGTAGGTGGAGTCCTGGTGTGGTGTTGTAGAATAAACAATGGATTGCTAACTGTAAAGTCAGCAGTTCAAACTAACCAGCTACTCATCAGTAACTCAAATAGATCAGTAAGAGTTGGGATCCACAGTTTATTGTATTGTGGTGGCTTGCATTTTGCTGTGATTCTGGAAGTTATGCTACCACTATTTCAAATACCAGCAGGGTCACCCATGTGTCTCAGATGAGCTTCCAGACTAAGACAGAAGAAGGAGTAATGGAGTACTTTCAATTATTTAGTCACTGAAAACCTTATAAATAGCAGTATTTTATGAGATAATATCAGAATATTGAAAATGATGAAGAGAACTAGAATATTGTCAGATGTAGTGCTGAAAGATGAGCACCTCAGGTTGGAAGGCTCCCAGTCAAAATATGACTGGGCAACAGCTGTCTCCTCAAAATAGAGTTGACTGTGATGACGTGAATGGGTAAAGCTTTTGGGACCTTCATTTGCTGATGGGGAATAACCCAAAATGAACAAAAACAGCTATAAGCATCCACTAATAATCAGAACATGAAATATACAAAGTATAAATTTAGGAAAACTGGAAGTTATCATAGATGAAATGGAACACATAAACATTGATATCCTAAGCTTAGTGAGCTGAAATGGACTGTTATTTGCCATTTTGAATCTGACAACCACATGGTTTACTATGCCAGGAATGACAAATTGAAGAGAATGGCATCACATTCATCATCAAAAAGAACATGTCAAGATCTGTCTTGAAGTACAGTACTCTCTGTGACAGGATAATATTCATAAGCCTCCAATTTAAAGCAGTTAATACAACAATTCTTCTAGAATACGCACCAACCACTAAATTCAGTGATGCTGAAATTGAAGAATTCTACAAGTTTCTTTAGTCTGAAATTGATCAAACATTAAATCAAGATGTATTATTAATTACTGGTGATTGGAATGCAAAGGTTGGAAACAAAGAGGAAGAATCAATGGTTGGAAAATATGGCCTTGGTGACAGAAAGGATGCTGGAGATGGCATGATAAAATTTTGCAAGACCAACAACTTCTTCATGGCAAATACCTATTTTAAACAGCATAAAGACAACTATGCACATACATATCACCATATGGAATAAGTATAAAACAAAATGAATATATATGTGGAAAAAGACCATGAAAAAGCTCCATATCATCAGCCAAAACAAAGCCAGAGGCTAACTATTGAACATACCATCAATTGCTCATAAACAAATTCAGGCTGAAGCTGAAGAAAAATAAAACAAGTCCATGAGAGTCAAAATATGACCTTCAATTTATCACACTTGAGTTTAGAGATCATCTGAAGAATAGATATGATTCATTAGACATTAGAGATCAAAGACCAGAGGAGTTGCAGGATGACATCAAGAACATCATACAGGAAGAAAGCAAAAGGTCATTAAGAAGGAAAAGAACAAAATGGATGTCAGATGAGGCTTTGAAACTTGCTGTCTAGCATAGACATGCTAAAGCAAATGGCGTAAGTGAGGAGGTACAAGAGCTGAAGAGAAAATTTCATCAAAGGGCAGCTTGAGAAGACAAAGTCAAATATTATGATGACATGTGCAAGGATCTGGAGTTAGAAAACTCAAAGGGAAGAACGTGCTCAGCATTTCTCAAGTTTAAATGTCTGAGAAAAAAAAAAAAAAAAGTCAAGGCATGAGTTGCCAATGCACTTATTTGTGCTCATGAGGAGTCTGTACATGGACCAAGAGGCAGTTGTTCGAACAGAACATGGGAACACTGAACAGTTTAAAATTAAGAAAGGTGTGGGACAGGGTTGCATTCTTTCATCATACTTATTCAACCTATATGCTGAACAAATAATAGGAGAAACTGGGTTATAGGAAGAAAAACATGGCATCAGGATTGGAGGAAGACTCCTTAACAATCTGCGATATGCATATGATAAAACCTTGCTTGCTGAAAGTGTAGAGGACTTAAAATATTTACTGATGAAGATCAAAAAGCACAGCCTTAGGTATGGATTGCATCTCAATGTAAGGAAAACAAAAATCCTTATGACTGGACCAATAAACAACATTCTTATCAATGAAGAAATGATTGAAGTTGTACAAGGACTTCATTCTTGGATCAACTATCAACACTCATGGAAGTAGCAGTCAAGAAATCAAACGATGTATTGCATCAGGCAAATCTACTGCACAAGAAAGACCTTTTTAAAGTGTTGAAGAGCAAAGATGTTAGCTTGAAGACTAAGGTGTGCCTGATCCAAGCCATGGTATTTTTAATAGCTTCATATGCATGCGAAAGCTGAACAGTGAATAAGGACGACTGTAGAAGAATGGATGCTTTTGAGTTATGGTGCTGGAAGAGCATATTGAAAGTGACATAGGCTTCCAAAAGAATCAACATGTGTGTTGGAAGAAGTATAGCCAGAGTGCTCCATGGAGACCAGAATGGCCAAATTTCATCTCTCATACTTTAGACAGGTTGTCAGGAGGGACCAGTCACTGGAGAATGATATCATATTCAGTACGGTGGAGGGTCAGAAAAAAAGAGGAAGACACCCAGTGAGATAGACTGGCAAAGTGGCAGCATCAATGGGGTCAAACATGGCAACAACAGGGTCAAGTATATGAGGTTGACCCAGAACTGGGCAGTATTTCATTCTGTTGTGCATAGGGTCGCTATGAGTCGGTACCAACTCCATGGCACCTAACAACAACAAATGGGCAAAATATTGCATGATGCAGAAACCCTCAAAATCAGATGGAAGGAATACAGAGTCACTGTTCCAAAAACAAATGGTTGATGTTCAACCATTTCTACAGGTAGCTTATGATCAAGAGCCAATAATAACCTCATATGCATGCAAAATTTGAACTGTGAATAAGGAAGACTGTAGAAGAATTGATATATTTGAGTTATGGTGTTGGAAGAGAATGCTAAAAGTACCATGAATTGCTATAAGAACAAACAGATCCATGTAAGAAGAAGTAAAGCCAGCTTGTTCCTTGGAAGCCAGGATGGCCAGACTTCATTTCTCATACTTCAGCATATAATCAGGAGGGACCAGCCCTTGGAGAAGGATGTCATGTTTGATAAAGTGGAGGGTTGGAGGAAAACACCCATTGAAATTGATTGGCACAGTGGCAGCATCAATGGCCTCAAATGTAGCAAAGGCTGTGAGGTTGGCCCAGGACAAGGCAGTGTATCGTTCTGTTGTGCATAGAGTCGCTGTGAGTTGTTACCAACTCAGTGGGATCTAACAACAAAAACTGATGGAGGATATGTTTTTTTGGCAGTAGAATTTATTTTAATCAACTTTTATAAAAGACAAATATATTATTTTTTGACAATCTCCTTGCTTTTCAATACACTTTGTCCATCTGTCAACAAAATTTCAAATTCTCTTACTAAAAAATTGGTTTAGGCTGAGCTTCAAGTCACAAATGCATCATTATCTTCACTTCTTCATCAGAGGTGAATCTTCCATCTCGAAGAGCTGCTTTCAGGGCACCAAACAAGTGAAAGTCCAATGGAGCAACATCAGGACTATAGGGAAGATGCTTTAACACCTTAAAATGAAGTTTTTGCAGTGTCAATAGTGTGGGCAGAGGTGTGAGGACATGCATTGTCATGCAAGACCACAGTGTCCTTGGATAGCAGTCCTCTGCATTTAATCGAAAGTATAGGCTTCAGCTCTTCAGAGAGCATCCCATGTAATTAACATTGTTGATTGTGGAACCTTTTTCCTGATAGTGTTCCAATACTGGCCATTGAAAATCCAAGAAAACTGTAAGCATAATTTTTCTAGCTAATGGCTGACTTTTCAATTTTTTCTTGGTTGGCGATTGAAGATGTTTCCATTCCATACTTTGCCATTTACTCTCGGGTTCCTAGTGATGAATCCAAGTCTTGTCACAAGTAACAATTTTTTTTTAATGTTTTATTTTGAATTATGTGATAGTTTACATGGGAGAACATTAGCTTCACATTCATCCTATTGTATATTGTTTCATTGCCATGGTTACAATCACCTTCATGCATCATCAACTAACCAAAGGGTATACCCTGCAAGCCTGCTCCCTGGTCGTCAGTACATAACTCCTCTCTGTCTCTGGGTCTAGAGTCCCCAGCCACTACATCTCTCCACATCATTATCTCTGCCTCCATCTCTGGTATCACTGCTTTTCTGGGTAGGGTCCCACTCTCTGCTCTTCTCCCTTGATGGTCCCAGGGACCTCTGCTCCTAGACTGCCAAGTCAGTCACTCCCGTCCTTTGGGTGCAAAACATCTACCTTTACATTTCCAGTCCTCACAGTCAGTTCTGATAACAGTTATTCACTATTGTATCACAAGAGACCTATCTGCATCTCCTTTCATCAGCCCCACCCAGACAGATTGGATACTACTCAGTGGAGAGTCTAGCTTCCACCTCACCCTCTGGATCTAGACTCCCTCTTGAAAGCTTGTAAGTCAGTCACTTCTTGTCTTTGTAGCTCCACCCCCCCTCCCCCACTTTGGGTAGCCAATGTCCAAGTTGCCCAAGTTGCCCTGTCTACTCTATGTATGGAGGGGGTGGGAATGATCCTTGCTGTAAAGATTTGTTCCCTATTTTGAGCTACTGCTTCCATAGGTGTAAGTCAAGTTCATCAAATTGTATTAGATTACTCTTTTTTTCCTTTTCTTTCTTCTTCTAGTTGAGTTCTGATCATCCAGCCATTGAAGCCAGGTTAAGTGGGTATTATCTGCAAGTGTGGGTGTTCTTGTGCATATGCCCTCTCTTCTTGTCAGCTGGATGCTTCATTTTCCACTCTAGTCCTCTGTGGCTATGTCATTGACTCTGGGCCCAGGAATCCACAGGTCTTGCCATACTGCTGGCCAGCCAGGTTTCCACCAGGGTTCACAGGAGTCTATTGAAAGTGATAGGGGCTTAGCTTGCAGCTTCATTGCTGTTTTTCCCTCACTTCAACTTATCGGTGATCAACGTGATCACCAGTCTGAGTGCATGTCTGCTCGTGTACTCAAATTGAGTCTTAGTCTTGGAAGGGGATTGCCCTGAGGGGACCTGACCACTTGCCTTGACATCTCCTGGGTGAGCAACTTGCTTGTTCTTGTAGTAGTCAGTCTGGCTGCCGTTATTGTTTTGTTTTTTCCTGTCAGTCTTTCTTTCAAGAAGTATCTTCTGTTCTTCTAGTGGCTTCAGGCTGGTCTTCTTATCTTTTCAAGTGGAAATTTTCCACCTCAGAAGATTCTGGATGCGGCTCAGGATTCTACTTTTGGCCTTATGCAATGTAGAGGCTCAGAAGAAAGCCTCCTTCAGTGGGCAAGTTTAAGCCCCATTTTAAGTATTTCAGTCAGTCATAGGAAGAAGACAGACTTAAGAGCATTCTATGGTGATATTTCTGGCTATTCTTTTCTCTCCCGCTCAAGTGTGTAATGTATGTAAGGGAAAACAAGATTCAAAAGACAGCCAAGCATCTTATCATTATTCCCCCTCTTTTGCCCATTCCAATCACTCCTCAATCCCTGTATCCCAGAGCCCTGTTGTTCCAAGGTTGTACATACATCATTATTTACCTCTGTCCCACTTAGCCCATGCAAACCTGCCTAATTGTTTTCCTGTCTGCTTTGTTCTTCCATTCCCTTCCCCTTTTTATGTATTGGCCCCCTCCCCAGAACCCAAAGTATCCTGTGTCTATTCCTTGCCCTGTACTCCACCTTCCCCTCCCTCCCCTAACCCCAGTCCCATATCCCGTTAACCAGCAAAGAATCTCCTTCCTCCCTTTAGTATGGGTTCTTTTTCTTCATCTTTTACAGTAGTGGGCCTGTGCAGTATTTCTCCTTTTGTGACTCACTAACTTCACTCAACATAATGCCCTCAATGTTCATCCATGTTATGCAGTGGTTTGCAGTTTCCTTGTTATTCTTCAAGGTAGCATAATATTCCATTGTGTGTATGTACCACAGTGTGTTTATCCATTGTTCAATTGATGGGCACTTAGGCTGTCTCCATCTTCTTGCTATTATAAATAGTGCTACTTTGAACATTGGTGTGAATAGATCTACTCATGTTATGGCTCATATTTCTTGTAGGTAAATACCAAGTACAGGAATTGCTGGGCCATAAGATAGTTCAATTTCCAACCTTCTGAGGAAGCACCATATTGCTTTCCAGAGAGGTTGGACCATTTTGCAATCCCACCAGCAATGCAGGAGCATCCCAGTGTCTCCACATCCTTGCCAGAAGTTATTGCCCTACTTTTTGTATCTTTGCTTTTATTGCTGGTGTGAGATGATATCTCAGTGTTTTAAATCACACCTCTAATGGCTAGTGATTGTGAACATTTCTTCATGTTTGTGGGCTTCCAAGATCTCCTCCTTGGTGAAGTGTCTGTTCATGTCCTGTGCCCATTTTTTTAAATTGGATTATTTTTCTTTTTCTTGTAGAGGTGTTGTATTTTTCTATATATTTTAGAAATTGGTCCCTTGTCCGATGTATCATTGCAAAATATTTTTTTTTGCATTCTGTGGGTTCCCTTTTTACTCCTTTGTTGAAGTCTTCTGATGCACATAAGTTTCTAATTTATAGTATGTCCCACTCATCTATTTTGTCTACTTTTGTTTGTGTAGCTTTCAAAATGGTTGGTAGTCTGTGTATTCCCTGAATTAGTGCCCTCACATATGTCCCTATTTTTTACATTAATGGCCTTCATAATTCTGAGATTCACATTTAGGTCTTTAATCCATGCTGAGTTGGTTTTTGTATAAGGTGTGAGGTGAAGGTGTTGTTTCAATCTTTTGTATATTGCTTTCTAGTTCTGCCAGCACCATCTGTTGATGAGGCTATCATCTTCCCATGCAATATAGTTAGACACTTTGTCTAAAATCAATTGGCTGTATGTGGATGGATTAATTTCTGGATTCTCAGTTCTGTTCCATTAAGCAATGTATCTTTCATTGTACCAGTACCAAGTTGTTTTGACCACTGTAGCTGTGTAATAAACTTTGAAATTGGGGATTGAGAGGTTTCCAACCATATTCTTTTTAACAAGTGCTTTGCTTATACTGGACCTCTTTCTTTTCCATATAAAGCTTGTAATTGTTTTCTCCATCTCTTTGAAGAATGTTGTTGAAATCTGGATTGGGATTACATTATATGTGTAAATTACTTTGGGCAGTATTGACATTTTCACAATGTTTAGACTTCCTATCCAAGAGCATGGTACATTCTTCCATTTTTGTAGGCCTCTTTTGGTTTCTTGTAGTAGTGTTTTATAGTTTACTTTATATAGGTCCTTTTTTGCTCTGGTTACATTTATTCCCATATATATCATCCTTTGGGCGGCTATTGTAAATGGTATTGCTTTCCTAATGTCCTTTTCATTACTGTAGTTATTGGTATGGAAGAATCCAACTGGTTTTTGATGTTGATCTTATATCCTGTCACTTTGCTGAATATTCCAATGAGGTCTACTAGCTTTTTTACTGAGTTTTTGGGGTTTTCTACATGTAGGATCATATTGTCTACAAATAGAGAGAGTTTTACTTCCTCTTTGCCAATTCAGATGACTTTAATTTGCTGTCTTGTCATAAAGCTCTTGCTAAGACTTCCAGCACAGTATTGAATAGGAGAGGTGACAAAGGGCATCCTTACATGGTTCCTCTTCACAAAGGGAAGGCTTTCAGTTTCTCTCCATTGAGAGTAATGCAGGCTGTTGGTTTTGTATATATGCTCTTAATTATGTTGAATAATTTCCCTTCAATTTCTACTTTGTTGACGGTTTTTATCAGGATTTGATGTTGGATTTTGTCCAATGCCTTTTCTGCATCAATCAATATGATCATGTTATTCTTTTCTTTTTTCTAATTTATATGGTGGATTACATTGATTATTTTTCCAATGTGGAACCATCCTTGCCCCCCTGATATGAATCCCACTTGATCATGGTGTATTATCTTTTTTATGTGCTGCTGGATTTTTCTGGCTAGGATTTTGTTCAGGATCGTTGCACCCATGTTCATGAGGGATATTGGTCTATAATTTCCTTTCTTAGTGATGTTCTTCCCTGATTTTGGTATGAGGGTTGCTTGCTTCATAAAATGTATTAGGAAGTTTTCCATCCTCCTCTATATTTTGGAATAATTTGAGTAGAATTCGTGACAGCTCTTCCCAGAATGTTTCGTAGAACTCACCAGTGAAGCCATCTGAGCATGGACTTCTTTTGGTTGGGAGATTTTAATGACCTGATTAATTTCTTTTTTTGTAATTGGTCTGTTCAGGTTTTCTACTTCACTTTGTGTTAAATTTAGGTAGGTCGTGTTTTTCTAAACATATCTTGTAAGTTTTCAAATTTGTTGCAGTACAACTTTTCATAGTGTTCTGTTATTATCGTTTTGATTTCATTTGGTTTCATTGTGACATCTCCCATGTGGTTTCTTATGCATGTTATGTGTGTCTTCTCCCTCTTTTCTTTTGTTAGTTTTGCTAATGGTTTGTCAATTTTATTAATCCTTTCAAAGAACCACCTTCTTGTCCTGTTGATTCTTTCTATAGATTTGCTGTTTTCTGTCTCATTTATTTCTGCTCTGATCTTTATTATTTCTTTTCTTATGGTAACTGTAGATTCCCTCTGTTACTTGGAGATGCTGTGCTCATATGTTAATTTTGGCTCTTTCTTCTTTTTGGATGTGTGCATTTATTGCAATAAATTGTCTTCTCAGCACCGCTTTTGCCTGTCCCAAAGATTTTGGTATGTTGTGTTTTCATTCTCATTTGTTACTAGGAACTTTGTGAGTTAATGTTTTATTTCTTCTACTACCCAGTCGCTTTTCAGCAGAGTGTTATTCAGTTTCCCTGTATTTAATTTATTTCCTTGGTCTTCCTATTGTTGATTTCTAATTTGATAGCATTGTGGTCTGAGAAGATGCTTTGTAGTATTTTGATACTTGAAAATTTATGAAGGTTTGGTTTGGTTTGTGGCCAATACATGGTGTATTCTGGAGAATGTTCCATGTGCACTGGAAAAGAATGTGTATTGTGCTGTTGTTGGGTTGAATGCTTGTACACTATGAGGTCCAGTTGGCTGATTGTGTTATTTAGTTCTTCTGTGTCTTTGTCAGGTTTCTTTCTGGTTTTTGTATCCATTTTTGAAAGTGGTGTATTAGAATAGCCCACTATTATTGTACATTCGTCTATTTCTTTCTTCAAACCTATTAGAGTTTGCTCTATATATTTTGTAGCTCTTTCTTGGGAGCATAGATATTTATTGTGGTTATGCCATCTTGTTGAATTGTCCCTTTAATCAGGAGATAATGCCCATCTTTATTTAGGATGCTGATTTTGTCTTAAAGTTTATTTTCTCAGAGATTAGTTCATTTTGATTGCAATTATCTTGGTATATTTTTTCCACCCTTTTACTTTTAATCTGCTTTTGTCTCTGTGTGTAAGATGTGTTTCTTGCAGACAGCATATGAAGGACCTTATTTTCTTATCCATTCTTCCACCCTCTCTCTCTTAACTGGTGCATTTTACCCATTTACATTCAGTGTAATTATTGATAGGTATGGATTAATTGCTGCCATTATTTTTTGGTGGTGTTGCTGCTTTCTTTCTTATGCATGTCTTCCTGTTCTGAGTTCATGGTTTTTGTGTTGTCTTGTGAGTTTTCTCATAGTTTTAATGTTTCCATGTTCTTCTTGTGTTTTCATTTCCTTGGTATATTGTGAAGTGTTAATTTTCTTTTAGGTTACCTTATATTCCATTATTTTTTCTCTCCATTTAGTTTTGTCTATTTTGTCTTATAATCTATCTGACTTTCTCACCATCTGGATCTCTGTTCCTACGTGTTTACCTTCTTTCACATTGTATTTGTTTTGATCATAGACTGACCTCCCAGATTCTCTGGGTTTGTTCTCAGAGTTTTGTTCTGTTCTCGACTCTTCCATCTGTTGATTTACTTCTGGGAGTTGCTGTCACATATGTCAATTTCTGTTTGTTGTCTGTTCTTGTTGTTTCTCAGTCCACAGAACTCCCTTTAGGATGTTTTGCAGCACAGGGTTGGTTTTGGCAAAACCCCTTAGCTTCTGTTTATCCTGGAATGTTTTGATTACACCATCATATTTGATTGATAGCTTTGCTGTATAAAGGATTCTTGGTTGGCAGTTTTTTTTCCTTTCAGGAGTTAATATATGTCTCTCCATTGCCTTCTTGCCTGCCTGGTTTCTTCTGAGAAATCCAAGCTTAATCTTATTTGCTTGCCTTTGTATGTTACACTTCTCTTTTCCCTAGCTGCTTTCAAGATTCTGTCCTTATCTTTGATTTTGGATAGCTTGATTATAATATGTCTCAGTGATTTACTTTTGGGATCTATTCTTCCTGGGGTTTGTTGAGCTTCTTGAAAGCTTATCTGTTCACATTTCCATATGTTAAAGAAATTTTCTTCCAGCAGCTCTTCAAGTATCTCCTCTGTGGACTTGTGTGAGTCTTCTTGTTCCAGAATGCCAATAATTCTTAAATTATTCCTCTTCATGTTTTCCAACATGAATCTAAGAACTTATTGGAATTTTTTTTATCCTTTTTTCTGCTTGCTCTTCTATCTTAGTGATATTGAGAAATTTGTTCACTAGTTCACTAGTTCTGACTTCCATCTCTTCAATTCTACTCCTTTGTGCTTTCGGTGTATTGTCTATTTCTGTTATTCTATCATTAATCATTTGAATGTCTTTCTGTAGGTTTTGAATTGCTTCCAGTGCTGTATCTATCTTATTTGATTGTTCCTATAGTGCTTTCCTGACTTCTTCCTTATTTTTCTCAACTCCATTGTAAAGTATTTTGAAACATTTTATAATCATTTTTCTGAATTCCTTCTCAGGCATTTCCAAGGCCTGCCCTCCTTCCAGAATGTAGTCCAGGTCTTCCTCTAGGTCATTTGTCTCAGACATTTTATCTTGCTTCTGGACATATGCTTATATGGTCATCTGTTTTTGCTTCTTGGGCGTGTTTAGTGTTTAGCTGTCGCCCTAATACTTAATTGCACATTTTGGTATTTTTCATGCTTTCTGATTGCCTCCAGGTATATGCGATCAGGAGGTGGGCTTCCCTTTTCACTCTTCTTATTGCTTAACTTATAGTAAGTTTTGCTTTATAGTAAGTTTTGCTTTTAACTTAACTTATAGTAAGAGTTGTTTTCCACTCTAGTGTATGGCAGTTGGTATTGGTTCTTGTTTGGATTGTGAAGTTTTATAGGGTGTGATTGTATCTTGACTATATGGCAATAATTGCTGTCTCTTCTTGGGTAGTATAGGGAGAGAAAGAGCCCCCTAAAAGTAAAAGGGGGAACAAAAACTAAACAAAAGAGATAATAAAAATAAAAAGCAAAGGGGAAAAAAAAACAAAAACAAGCACCCAAAAAACAAAAACAAAACAAAACAAAAACAACAGATTGGATGCTGTAGTCTATAATCACAGAAAAGGGAAAGGTGAAAAAGAAGGAGAAAAAAAAAAATCCATAATCTAATATGAGTAATATGAGTATGACTTCAATGTCCTCTTTCATATTCTTACCTTTAAGCTGTCTGATAAATTTCAAGATTCCACTGTTGGTTGGTATGCTGTACCTCAGGATTTAATTTCTGGCCTGTTTTGTTTTTAAACTCTCTCCCTCTCCACATCCCTTGTTTTGGCCTTTTCCCTATTAATAAACAGTTCAGGATTGGCTGTGGCCATTTTGAGTGGCCTGCTGGTAGCACAGTGGTCACGAATTGGACTGCCAACCTCAAGGTCGTCATCTCAAAACCACCAGCTGTTCCACAGGATAAAGACAAAGCTCTCTGCTTCCAAAAAGTTCCACAGCCTTGGAAACCCTGCTCAGGGTCACTATGAGTTGGAACCAACTCCACGGTACTTAACTAGCAAGCAAACAGTTCTTAGATGCTGAGAGGATCTGTGTGCATGTGTGGTGGAAGCACCCTCCAGTGGTGGAGGAGACGGGTGTCCACTCATTCAGGTGCCCCCCTCTAGTTACCAGAATGGAGGTGTGCAGACAGCTAGAAGCCAATGAACGGATACCAAAAAAAACAAAACAAAATCAGAACAAAACCAAGTCAACAAGAGAATTTTGTCACCTTTGCTCTGAGGTCCCTGCAGGCACTTGTTTGTGGCACGTCTGCTTGCTCCCCCAACTGGTCTTGCTGTTTGGTCTCACCCAAGTTGTCAGCTCTGGGCCCCTGAGCCTGGCAGATTCTAAAACATGAGATTTCTTACTTCCACTACAAGTTCCACTAGCTATAAGCCTTCAAACTTTAAAAATAATCCTACATATGTGGTTCAGCATTTTGGAGCTCTCCCCTGAACCCACTTTGCCTGGTATTCTGTGGTATTGCTGATGGAGATCTTCACTGCACCTCTACCCTATCGGCCATCAAGGCCCACCTTCTCATTTGGATGCTTTTGTTTAATAAATATTTCTGTGATTTTGTAACAATAATTTTTTTTCTTTGCCCTCATATAATTTAATATAAATTATAAATTTCATCAATTAATTAGATTTGAAAACATTATTTTTTTACCTAATAAACATGTCTTTTTATTTTACATACTAATAAATGCTTGTGGGGAAGAAATACAATCTAGAGCACATGAAGGTTGTGAATTATTCATGTGGTCCAAATCTTTCATTTAACAGTGATAGAGTAGAGCATTATCTAAGATTAGTTTCTCAAACAGAAAGGTTACATGTATCATTCACAGTCAAGAAATAAATCAAAATGGCTTCTCTCTGCTCCTCTGTCTTTGGACCCACCCCTATATGAGGAGTACTTTGAGAACCAGAGGGTATGAAATAGATGAAGGGATTAGAAGATAATTCAAAATATGCTTTCAAGATAATAATATTATTATTACTACTAATTATAGAATCTTTTAACCTTAAAGTACTTTTGTTTCTTAATCTGCTAAAAACAGATGTAATACCTATGTTATAGAATTTAGAAGGAAAAAATAAATAATGAATATTAAATCACTAAATTACTATAATTACCGTAACAATTGTGCTTTTAATTAAGTGATTGTAAACAAATGTAAACAAATATATAAATGCATAGGATTACTATTACTTCCAAATAAGAATGATTCACATAAGGTATATAGCATTAACCTGACTCTAACTCTCATGTTCAACAACTCCTTAGACTTTTATCACATGCTCATTCACTTCTATTGGCTTAATATGTTTTCAGTGATCTTCAAAAAAGAATGTTGTGGTGAAATGTATATAACAAATATTTATTATTTCAACCATTTTTATGTGATAATTTAATGACAATTATTGTTACTGTCTTGTACAGCTATTCTTGACAACTAACCATTTCTAAATGTTTTAGTCACTTGAATAATAGGAGACAAATTTTGAATTATAAACTAATTAGATAAGAAGGTCTTACTCTCTGAAATATTTAGAGGACACTTTTATTGCATCCTGCTTAGCAATTAGAGAGGTGTTGTATAATCTTCCTTTAACTAAATATAGTTGAGATGCCAATACTTGTGCAAAGCCTACACCAAGAAACTTTCTTGTTTTCCATTTAAAGAAAAAATTCCTATTCAGAAGCCTGATTTTTACCACAAATACTACAATGTCCTTTGTTCAAGTATATTTTGCTTATTTTCCTTAAGTAGTTTCAATCACAAATTTACATCTATGCTTTGAAACAGATACAAATGGTAGCTTCTAGTTGCCTAATAAATCAATAACATTGACAGTAAGAATTCCTGTTTATCACCGACTTGTAGCTGCTAAAATTTCCAGCACCATCTTTAGGACTCTAGGTATCTATTAACAGAAATCAGTGCACAACTGGTTGAACAGTTTCTTTGGAGATCTTGGGAAGCAAACTGGGCAAGTCAAATGAAAAACCTAAAACTTTGCTATATTATTCACAATATAGATTGGTCCAGCAGTATAGTACTCTGTAGCTTTGGAGTCCTGGTGTGATGCTGTAGGATAAGCACTGGACTGCTAACTGCAAGGTCACTGGTTCAAACCCACCAACTACTCTTTGGTAACCCTACAGAGGGTTGTATGAGTCAGAACTGACTCCATGGCACTTACAAAAAACAGATTTGAATTTGTATTCAAATTTCCTTTTGAATACACTGTTTTACTTAAAGTAATTGCAATCAGGCAATTACTTTAATTTAGACTCTGGATTAAAAATAATGTTTTCTAGAATATTGTACTTTAATATCTCAAAGAAATTTATTTAAATTGTTTATTCAAATTGTTTATAAAAATCAATAGAAGCTTTTAAAGGTATTCTATAATCTGATAAAGTTAATTCAAATCAAAATAGTATTATTTATCTTAATTAGCAACATTTCATCTACATGAAATGGTTTAGTGTACTTTCTGATGTATCTAAAATCCTATTAATTAAAATTTCTAGATACTTGTAGCTTCAAATTATTACAAATGCATCATTTTGAGATTCTTATGTACACTACATTCATATGTACAGGTATTGTAGTTACTATAGCTATGTCAAATATTTGTGTAAACAAAGGTCCAAATTAACTAAATGACTTGCTCAAGTCATATATCTATCAAGTTGCAGAGCTGAGACCTAGACTCCAGTTTTCTGGCTCTAGATCTTGAAACTTCTCCCACAATGATTTGACACTGTAGAGAGAAATTAAACTAATTTGAATATCTTAGCATCATTAAAAAAGCAAAATTCCTGATTTATAGACTCTCAATAAAAAAATTATGGCAATAAATGATAAATTTAGGTAAAACAATGTCAAAAATATCCTATTTTGTTCCCTATTTTAATATCAACTTTATTCCAACTTACAGGACTGTATTATATGAATGTTGCCCTGGTTATATGAGAATGGAAGGAATGAAAGGCTGTCCAGCAGGTAATACCTCAATTACTGAATTAAATAGGAACTTGTTTTATTGAAGGAAAAATATTTAGGTAGCTTTGGAGAAGTCAATTGTGTGTGTATGTGTGTGTGGTTGGCACCATGATAAATCCAAGATCTATTTCCACACATGATGGGTTAATAAAAAATATATGGTGACAAAATTATGGTAACAAAATATTAAAACATTGCTTTAACTCTAGATGCTGGTCAATACAACTGGCATAATCAGTCAGAAATTTAAATTTGTTCAACTTTCCTTCAAGAATAGAAAACCTTCTTATGAGATATGTGTATTTGAACTTGGTTAGAAACAATTAGCTGCTGCTTGGCAAGAGATTATTTTCTATAGTTGAAATATAGTTTACATATTATTTTTTATATTGAAATTTAAAGACCCCTGTAGTGTAGTGGATTACAAGATGGGCTGCTAATCAAAAGGTCAGTAGTTTGAAATGACCAGCTGCTTTGTATGAGAAAGATGCAACTTTCTGCTCATGCAAAGACTTACAGCCTCAGAAACCCTATCCAAGGATGCTATGTGCCAGAACTGATACAGAGGCACACAACCACCACCACCACCATATTGAAGTTTTACTTATAATACTGCCAAATAGAGAGGAAAAAAGAGGTTCATCTATTTTCTCTTTGAAATAACAACCTTTCAAATACCTAACAGTAATTAACACACATTTCTTTCTTTCAACTTTTCAACTTTACATGCACATACATATACACACACTTTGTTCATGCCATTGATAACATTATTAGCTTATATAGTAAATTATTAGCTTATAATTTATAGTATAGCTATTATTAGCTTATATAGGAAATTTAACTATAGGTCTTTTTAAACATGAATATTACTAAGTCCTGGTGTGGCATTGTAAAATAACTACTGTACCACAAGGTTGGTTTGAACCACGAGGTTGACAGTTCAAACTAACCAGCCTCTCCTTAGAAATACTATCTAGGGTAAGTATGAGTCAGAACTGACTTGATGGCACTTAACGACTACATAATCCAGTTAGATCTTTTTAGTACTTAAATTTAGGTCTTAAGTTACATATTAGTTTTACGTTGTTTTCCTCATTCTTTTGAGGTCTTTTAAAATTCTGATCTTATAATTTTTAGTTGCCTCAGCTAGTCTGGGGTATTCACAAATAAGTAATCCCTCTCAAAACATTATTCAAATCATACCCATTTTCAAATATTATAATGTCAGAGTCAAAAGTAAGTTGTTTGGACCATACCATGGATATCTCCTGGAGCAGATATTAATACATTAAACATTTCCTGAAGTACAGAACAGATATTCTGGAAGTACTGGCAACTTTGATCTAGTTTCTTCCAGACAACATGATGAAAAGAAACAGGTCTAAATACTTATGTTATGGATCCAAAGCTTTAAAATTTATATCCCTATACTGAACAGGGAGTCCTAGTGTGGCACTGTAGGTAAAGCAATGCATTGCTAACCAGAAAGTCAGAAGTTCAAATCCACCAGCCACTCCTCAAAAAACCTATAAAGGGTTGTTATGAGTTTAACTTCACTTGATAGCACTTAACAACAACATACCTAACAGTATCATACAATTAAAGCATATCATGCCAACACTAATGAAATTGTTGCCTTTGCCATTCTCAGTGAGAAGTTAAAAGCACCTTTTCATTTTTCAAACAAATGATGAGATATTTATGATAATTGACATATCAAAATTCAGATATAAATAGATTACTTCAGGATGATAAGTGAAAATATATTTTCTCTCAAAATGAAAGGTATATTAAATGAGTCTTTTACTAGATTTTAATATTTCACCATCAATGGCAACTTTCATGTACTTTAAATACTAAATGTCAATTAAATTTATTGAAATTTGTTGTTGTTAGGTTTTATTGCATCAGTTCTGTAGATGTCATCGCATCAGTTCTGATTCAATGACACTTATGCACAACAGACCCTATGCACAACAGAATGAAACACTGCATGGTCCTGAACCACCCTCACAACTGTTATGTTTGAGCCCATTGCAGATGCCACTATGTCCATCCATTTCCTTGGGACTCGTCATTGTTTTCTCTGACACTCTACTTCACCAAGCATGATATCCTTCTCCATGGACTGGTCCCTCCTGATAGCATGTAGGAAGTATGAAAGACAAGTTTTGCCAATCCAGCCTCTCAATAGAATTCTTGTGGTCCTTCTAATACAGATTTGTTTGTTCTTCTGGAAGTACGTAGTGCTTTCAATATTTTTCTACAATGCCATAACTCAAATGCAGCATTCTTTTATGGTGTTCCTTTTTCATTTTCCAGCTTTCCCATGCATATGAAGCTATTTAATATACCACGACTTAGGTCAGGCACATCTTAGTCTTCAAGCTGATATCTTTGCTCTTGAACACTTTAAAGAGGTCTTGTGTGGCATATTTGCCTAATGCAATACATCATTTAATTTCTTGACAGATACTTCCATAAGTGTTAATATTGATCCAAGCAAAGTATTTCAATACAATAAAAAATGTATGGAGTTTAAATGACTGTGGTATAATTTTCTGTAAATATTATCCTATATACTTATTAATGTTTTGATTATTTCAGTTATGCCAATTGACCATGTTTATGGTACTCTGGGCATTGTGGGAGCCACCACAACACAGCATTATTCTGATGTCTCCAAATTGAGGGAAGAAATTGAAGGAAAGGGATCATTCACCTACTTTGCACCAAGTAATGAAGCTTGGGAGAGCTTGGATTCGGTAACTATGATTATTCTCATAACTAGTTTTATCGATGTTATTGTGTCATTTTAATTTATTTATTAGAAAATATTATTGAGAACTTTATTTCTTCTTACTGTGTTTATGGGGAGCACAGTGGCTCCATAAGATAAGTACTGGAAACCAAAAGGTCTATGGTTTGAGTATGCCTGTGGCTCCAGGGTAGAAAGATGAGGCTTTCTGCTCCTATGAAGATTTAAAGCCTCAGAAAAACTATACATGGTCGCTCTGAGTCAGAACAGACTGGATGGCACTTAACAATTGTACTTGTCTTTGAGAATATGTTACTAGGGGACGGGAGGATACAATCCATAAATAAAATAATTCTCCAGCAGGCTCATAGACTAATAAAATAAAGGCAAGCAAGAGTATACTAAAAAGTCACTTATTATCTTACTTTACTCCTTTCCTCTGTATTTGTTTTTGTTGTGAATAAATATATGTAATGGTACAGGACATATAGAAAGATCAGAAAATACTAGAGTTTAAAAATTAATGGTAAGATGTATTATATACAAAACCCCAAAACCAAAATCTCTGCCATTCAGTTAATTCCAACTCATAGAGACCCTACAGGACAAAGTAGAAAGATCTATCAGGTTTCTGAGTCAGTAAATCTTTGTAGGAACAAACAGTCTCTTTTTTCCCTAGTAGCATGGTTTCTGAGTTTGCAGTGCCAACCTTGCAATTAGCAGTCTAACACTTAACCCACTATACTACCAGAGCTATAGTACATGGTGATGGTAGTGGTTATGTGCCGTGGAGTTTGTTTCAACTTATAGTGACCTGGTATAGGGTTTCCAAGGCTGTGAATCTCTACAGAATTTCTACAGAAGCAGAAAGCCTCATCTTTCTCTCACGGAACCACTGAGAGTTTCAAACTGCTGACCTTGAGGTTAACATCCCAACTCATAACCACTATGCTACCAGAGCTCTTTGAGCTATATTGTATAGACATATTTAATTATGTATTCTGATTTGTGTTAATATATATGTTGTTGTTGTTGTTAAGTGCCGTCGAGTCGGTTCCGACCCATAGCGACCCTGTACAGGGTTTCCGAGGGTGTAAATCCTTACGGGAGTAGAAAGCCTCATCTTTCTCCCGCGGAGCGGCTGGTAGTTTCGAACCGCTGACCTTAAGGTTCGCAGCCCGATTCGTAACCACTACGCTACCAGATGGATGGATTTAAGAACTTGTGTGTGAAGATTTAAGTGAAATCATACATGGAACATTTGATTTTCAGGTATTTCTTTCATAGGTAGATTTTTTACTGAGTCGGTTCTAGCTTATAGTGACCCTGGATATGGTTTCCATGGATGTAATGGCTGGTGGGGTTGATCCACCAACCTTGTGGTTAACAGTGTTTAACCTACATGACTGTAGGTTGATTTATAGCATATTAAATGATGACTCAGTTGCAAATCTATAAAATCTGTCTTCTACTTTATTTTAAGACAATTAGATAATTACTACTGGAATCTATACAGGGTCGCTATGGGTCGGAACCGACTCGATGGCACACAACAACAACAACAACAACTGGAATCTAATAATACTGAGACATCATATCCCTCAATTGGCTCTGCTACTCTGACATCTTTGTTAAGCGAATTTAAAAGCTGCCAGTTTTGAGTGGAGTCCAAAACAGAAGAAGGCTCTGCACAAGGTTCAGGCTTCCATGCACGCTGCTCTGCCACTTGGGCCATATGATTCAGTGGATCCAATGTTGCTTGAAGTGTCATTGACAGACAGAAATGCAGTTTGGAGTCTTTGTCAGGCCCCTATTGGTAAATCACAGTGCATACCTATAGGATTTTAGAGCAAAGCCCTGTCATCCTTGGCAGATAACTGCTGCCCTTGTAAGAAACAGCATTTGGCCTGTTACCAGGTATTAATAGAGACTGCATACTTAACCATGGACCATCAAGTCACTATGTTTCCTGAGTTGGGTGTTTTCTTGCCCATAAAGTCAAAAAGATGAACATGTATAACATATATACATGTTTACAATGTATAACAGCATGCCATCATTTTAGATGGTAGTATTATTATGGAGTATTATTAAGGAGCTCTGGTAGCGTAGTGGTTATGAATCAGGCTACTAACCTCACAGTCAGTAGTTTGAAACTACCAGCTGTTCTTTGGGAGAAAGATGAGGCTTTCTGCTCCCATAAAGATTTACAAACTCGGAAAACCTGGACAAGGTTGCTATGAGTCAGAACCAACTCCACAGCACATAACAACAACAACAAATTATTATGGTATTGGGTTCAAGGAAGACATGAAGAAACAAGTAAATTGCATTAGAAAATGGCCCAGATGCCGATGCTTTTAACTTCTGTCACATTACCTTCTTTCTTGTAGTACGCATATCATAAGAGGGAATTGAGTAAAAAATAATTTTTTAAAAAACAACTAATGCCTGGTTGATATACATGACTGCTCATAGGTTTGGTTTACAAATGATTCTGAAGCACTGCAGCCCCTTTTTGTGACCTTTTTGAAGGATAGTGGTAAAGGAAAATCCTAGAATTCTGAGCAGTGTACCTGGTTGTTCACTTTGCTTGGAAGGAGAAATGGCCAGCAATGCAATTAAATACTAATTAATGAGCTGTGGCCAATGATTTCAAGGGCTGATCAGGGACGTGGTTCGAAAATTGTTGATAAGCAAATGTAGAGAAAAGGTATGTCTTTTCTGACTGGGCCAAAGAAGAGAATGTATTTGTGTGTTAAGTAATGCTCCCCAAAGTGTAACCTTAGCAGAGGAAAAAAATCAAGTGGATGTGATGACTCATCTTGTATTAACCAGTCATCCTATTTCCCCAGACATTCATGCCTTTGCCTAAGGGGCTCATAATCAAAGTGGCTATGGTGGCAGATATGGAGCTTATGTCTAGGCCTCTACTCACCAAGCTGTCTTGGCTGCAGTCATTGTTAAGTGCCCAATCTGTCAGTAGTAGAAACCAGCACTGTGATTTGGAACCATTTGGAGTCTGTGATTTGGAACCATTCATTTTGGTGATCAGCCAGAAACCTGGTGCAGGTTGATTACATTGGACCACTTTCATCATGGAAAGGGCAACGTTTTGTTCTTACTAGTATAGACATATAATCTGTATATGGATTTGAACTGCATAGATGGAATGCTTCCATCAAAACTACAATTTGTGGATTTACAGAGTGCCTTGTTCATCATCATGGTATACCATATTAACAAAGGCCAGTTGAGGTGCTCACTTAAGGCAATAGGTGATATAGAATGAGTGGTTAAAAAAAAAGTTGTTCTAAGTTCCAGTTACAGTCATGTGATAAGTTGCAAAACTGAAGACTTTGATTTTTATATTTCTTCTCGACAAAGACTGTGCAGTAAGCCTATTTCACTGGGCACACTCTAAAACCCCTTTTAGGTATTCAAATTAGTTATAGGCTGAAGACAGGCTTACAAGCTTTCTGTAATCATGTTTCCCAATATTACTTTCTATCCCACTCAAGTGTCTAGTTTGCAATAGTAGGCAAGGGAAAACAATATTCATAAGACAGTGAAGCATCTTAACATCATTCCCCTTCTTTTACCCATTCATACCATGCCTTATCACAGAGCCCTGTTGTTCCAAAGTTGAACATACATCACTATTTACCTCTGCCATATTTAGCTCATGCAAACCTGCCTCAGTGTCCCCCTATCCACCTGTTCTTCAATTCCCATTCCCCTTCTTATGTATTGCCTTCACCAACATCTGAACTATGGTATATCTATCCCCTACCTCTGCTCTACCATCCCTCACCTCCTGGTAAACAACAAAGTGTTTTTGTTTTTTTTCCTTTTAGTATGGGTGTCTTTTCTTAAGCTTTTACAATAATGGTCTTATACAATATTTGTCCTTTTGAGACTGACTAATTTCACTCAGCATAATGTTCTCAAGGTTCATGCATGTTATGCTGTGACTTGCAGCTTCCTTGTTATTCTTTGAGGTAGCATAATATTTCATTGTGTATATGAACCAAAATTTGTTTATCCATTCTTCCATTTATGAGTACTTAGGATATCTCTATCTTTTTGCTATTGTGTATAGTGATGCTATGGACTTTGGTGAGCATGTATCTACTCATGTTATGGCTCATGTTTCTTGTGGATACATATCAAGTAGAGGAATTGCTGGATCATAAGATATTTCTATTTTCAACTTTCTGAGGAAACACCATGTTATGTTCCAGGCCATTTTGCATTCCCAATAACAGAGGGTCCCAGTCTCTTCACATCCTTGACAGCATTGTTCTCTACTTTTCTGAACTTAGCTGTTATTGCTTGTGTGAGATGATATCTCATTGTTGTTTTGATTTACATCTATCTAATGCTAATGATCATGAATATTTCTTCATATGTATGTTGACTGCCTGAATGCCTTCCTTGGTGAAGTGTCTTTTCATGTTCTGTGCCAATTTTTAATTGTCTTTAGAGGTGTTGTAGTTTCCTATAGATTTTAGAAATTAGTGCTTTGTGTGATACGCTGTTGCAAAAGAATTTTTCCCATTCTGTTGGTTCCATTTTTACACTTTTTGTGAAGTCTTTTGATGCACATAAGTTTCTAATTTTTAATATGTCCCAATAGTCTATTTTGTCTTCTTTTGTCTGTGTAATTTTCACAATGTTTGTAGTCTGTTTATGCCCTCAAATTTTCCCTATTTTTTCATTGATAGCCTTTATAATTCTGGGATTCACAATTAGGTCTTTAATCCATGCTCAGTTGGTGTTTGTATATGGTATTAGGTAAAGGTCTTGTTTTATCTTTTGCATATCGGTTTCCAATTTTGCCAGCACCATCTGTGGAAGAGTCTAGGTCCTCCCCATTCGATGTACTTTGGCTCTTTTTTCAAAGATCAGTTTGCTGTATGTGGATCAGTTAATTTCTGGATTCTCAATTTTATTATATTGATCTATGTATCTTTCATTGTACCAGTAGCACACTGTTTTGACCACTGCAGCCATATAGTAAATTTTGAAATCAGGGAGTGAGGGGTTTTCAACTTTGTTCTTCTTGATAAGCAGTGTTTTGCTTATACAGAGTCTTGTTCTTTTCCATATAAAGTTTGTAACTTTTTTTCCATCCATAATGAGAGTTGATATAATCACTTTCATGATAAGATCTACTATGATAAGTCAATCCATTGAAATGGAGTTTCCTCAAGATTATGGTCTGTTTCCAAGAAATATGACTGATCTGTCAAAGTGCTTTTTCTTTTGCTTGATCTGAATCCAGCGTTTTACTTGTCATCTTCTGACCTCTGCCAGTTCTTTGGACATGAGGAAATGGCCAGATGTATAGCTTATTTTGGGTTCCATTAGCTTCTGCAACCCATGAGCCAACAGCCTATAATCTTGCCTGCTGATCTTTGGTTCACCAGTCACTGCAGCTTGTGAGAGAGCAGCCTGCTGTCTGAACTGCCAATATTTGGACTTTCAGCCTCCATGGTTATGTGAGTTAAGAGAAATGACTTGCCAGACTCTACAACTGCGTTAACCTTTTCCTTTATTTAAATCCTTAAGAGAGGGCTTCAAAAAGTTCATGGAGAAATTGAATTAAAAGATAATGGGATTTTTCTATGAAATTGTTGAGGTCTCTTGTGACTATATAAGCCAGATAAATGAACACCTATAACTTTAAATAAGTACTGATAGGATAACCTTTAGAAGTGAAGATGGTGAAACTTAATCTCATGTACTTTGGACATGCTATTTGGAGAGACAACATTCCATGGAAAACATCACACTTAGTAAAGTAAAGGATCAGTGTAAAAGAGGAATCTTTGCAATGAGATGGACTGGCATGGTGGCTGCAACAATGGGCAACATAGCAATTATTGTGAGAGTGGCACAAGATTGGTCAGTGTTTTGTTCTCTTATACATAGGGTTACTATGCACTGGAAATTACTCAATGATACAAAAAAATAAGATCAAACTGGACAATTTTTGACCTCCCAATACTCACCATATAGCAGTAACTGTACATGGAATGATATTCACTACATTCCCACCTGTTTAAATCCTACCTACTCTTCAATGTTTATTTCCAAAAGTACTTTAAGAAGACTAGGGCTTTCTCATTTTACTGCTGAAAGGTTTTTTTTTCTCTCTTTCAATCAATATCTTATTATGCTTATTTATCTGCTGCTATATGATAAGCACCTTAGAGACACATGCTTTATCTTCCTTATTGTATTTACTGTAGTTTCCAGTGCAGTAGCATATATTATATGGTATTGTTGTTGTTGTTGCTGATGTTGTTATGTGCCGTGGAGTTGGTTCCAACTCATAGTGACCCTGTACAGGGTTTCTGAGGACATAAATATTTATGGGAGCAGAAAACCTCATCTTTCTCCCGTGGAACAGCCAGTAGTTTTGAACTGCTGACCTTGTGGTTCACAGACTGATTTGTAACCACTATGCTACCAGAGGTGAATAGATCAAAATTTATAGAATGATTGAATTTTGTATCCATTATAAAATAAATACAAAATATTTTTAAAAAACAAATTATTATACATAAATAAAATGTCATCTTTGTTTTATTTACCACTCAAAGGTATTTTGCATACCTGATAATTTCATATCTCCCTAAGCTTTAAATTAATATCAAGATTGTCTCCTCATCAGTACTCTTGTTTAATAAGATTGTGTGCCCCAAATAATACCTAATACTTGATTAGACTCATTATTTTTGTAACTGAGTACCTGATTTTTTAAAAATTCCCTTATTCCATTGAAGTAATATAACTCTGAGCTATTTATGTCAAAATGCAATGAAACAAAAATAAAAACAGAAAAATAAAATGATTAAGGGATGTTGTTAAGTGCCGTTGAGCCAGTTCCAACCTGGTTCCAAGCTGGTTTCTAAGGAGATTAACTGATAGGAGAATAAAAAATCATGTAATTCTAAGAACTTTAATAATTAATCACAAGAAAGTTAACTTCTATCACTTTCTTTTTCTCTAGGATATCCGTAGGGGTTTGGAGAGCAACGTTAATGTTGAATTATTGAATGCTTTACATAGCCACATGGTCAATAAGAGAATGTTGACCAAGGACTTGAAAAATGGCATGGTCGTTCCTTCGATGTATAACAATTTGGGGCTTTTCATTAATCATTATCCTAATGGGGTAAGTTTAAATAATATAAATTGCATTTCTGAATTAACTGTTTCTAAGTTTTGAAACTTGTATATAATGTTCCAAGAAATTATAAATGTAGTGAGAACATAGAAGTGCACATCATCACTTTTCTCCAAATTTATGACATTTAAATTTATAATTCAGTGATTGATCACTACTAAAGAGCAATTGAGAAAGAATAATTAAATTAACAATTCATTGACAGTATATTTAGATTCTTTTAAAAAGAAATTTATCAGGTTACAGATGAGCTTCCAGATGAAGACAGACTAGGAAGTAGGTGTGATGAACTACTTCCGAATATTTAGTCACTGAAAACCTTATGAATAGCAGAGAAACACTTTCAGATATAGTGCCAGAAAATGAGCCCCACAAGTTGGAAGGCACTCAAAGTGCGACTGGGGAAGAGCTGCCTCCTCAAAGTAGAGTTGACAATGATTAAATGAATGCGAGTAAAGCCTGTGTGAGAAAATCCTGCAGGACCTTCATTTTCTGATGGGGCACAACTCAAAATGAAGAGAAACAGCTGTAAACATCCATTGAAAAATCAGAACATGGAATGTACAAAGTATGAATCTGGGAAAATTGAAAGTTGTCAAAAAATAAAATGGAAACCATAAACATTGACATCTTAGGAATTAGTGAGCTGAAATGGACTGGTATTGGCCATTTTGAATCTGATGACCATATGGTTTAGTATGTTGGAAAAGACAAATTGAAGAGGAATGGTGTTGCATTCATTGTCTAAAAGAACATATCCAGATCAGTCATGAGGTACAACACTGTCTGTGATAGTATAATATCCATGTACCTAAAGGTAAGCCCAGTTAATACCACTATTATTCAAATGTATGCACCAACCACTGAATCCAGTGAGGATGAAATAGAAGAATTCTACCAACTTCTTCAATCTGAAATTGTTCAAACATGCAATCAAGATGTATTGATCATTGCTGGTGATTGGACTGCAAAGGTTGGGAACAAAGAAGAAGGATCAGTACTTGGAAAACACAACCGTGGTGATAGAAAGGATGCTGGAGAATGCATGATAGAAAGGATGCTGGAGAATGTTCATTTCAAATACCTTCTTTAGATGGCTGTACACATGGACCTCACCAGATAGAATACATAGAAATCAAATTGACTACATCTGTGGAAAGAGACAATGGAAAAGCTCCATATCATCAGTGAAAACAAGGCCAGGGGCACACTGTGGAACATACCACCAATTACTCATAAGCAAATTCAAACTGAAGCTGAAGGAAATGAAAACAAGTACATGAGAGCCAAAATATGGCATTGAATATATCCCAACTGAATTTAGAGATCGTCTGAAGAACAGATTTGATACATTAAACACTAAAGACCAAGACCAGAGAGTTATGGGATGACATCAAGAACATCATACATGAAGAAAGTTAAAAAGTCATTAAGAAGACAAGAAAAAAGGAAAAGGTCAAAATGGATATCATTGGCTAATGTCCAACGGATCTTGTCTGAAAACAGAGAATGCCAGAAAGATGTTTACCTGTGCTTTATTGACTACACAAACGCTTTTGATTGTGTGGATCATTACAAGCTATGGGCAACAATATTCCGGAACACTTAATTGTGCTCATGAGGAATCTGTACCTGGACCGTGAGGCAGTTGTTCAAACAGAACATAGGAACATTGAATGGTTTCAAATTAAGAAAGGTATGGGACAAGGTTGTATTCTTTCACCATCCTTATTCAACTTGGATGCTGAGCAAATAATCCAAGAAGCTGTGTTATATGAAGAAAAACATGGATTAGAGGAAAACTCATTAACAACCTGTGATATGCAGATGATAGAACCTTGCTTGCTGAAAGTGAAGAGGATTTAAAACATTTACTGATGAAGATGAAAGAGCACAGCCTTCGGTATGGATTACATCTCAATGTAAAGAAAACAAAAATCCTCACCCCTGGACCAATAAACAACATTCTTATCACCGAAGAAAAGACTGAAGTTGTCAAGGACTTCATTCTTCTTGGATCAACTATCAACTCTCACAGAAGCAGCAGTCAAGATATCAAATGACGTAATGCATTAGGCAAATCTGCTGCACTAGACTTTTTTTAAAAGTGTTGAGGAGCAAAGAGGTCAGCTTGAGGGCTAAGGTGTACCTGACCCAAGTCATGGTATTTTCAATAACCTCATATGCATGCAAAAGCTGGACAGTGAATAAGAAAGAGTGTAGAAAAATTGATGCTTTTGAGTTATGGTGTTGGAGAAGAATACTGAAAGTGCCAATGGCTGCCAAAAGAACCAATAGATCAGTTTTGGAAGAAATGCAGCCAGAGTACTCCTTGGAGGCCAAGACAGCCAAACTTCGTCTCTCATACTTCGGGCATATTGTTAGGAGGGACCAATCACTGGAGAAGGATATCATGTTTGGTAAGGTGGAGGGTGCGAGGAAAAGAGGAATACCCCGCAATGAGATGGATTGGCCAAGTGGCAGCATTGTTGGACTCAAGTGTGGCAACAGTAGTGAGGCTGGCCCAGAATTGGGCAGTGTTTTGTTCTGCAGTGCATAAGGTCGCTATGAGTTGGGACCAACTCAATGGCACCTAACAACAACAGTGTATTTAAACAATTTTTTCTACTCATACAGAAAAATAATTAGAAAATATACACTATTCAGCCTCTGACTTATCTACTGATTGTTGTTGCTGTTACGGGCCATCAAGTTGGTTCCGACTCAAAAGAAGCTAATGGGTTTGTACTGATGACCTTGTGGTTTGCAGTCAGTGCTGATCCTACAGCACCACAGCAGGAGTCCAATATTCGAATAGGGTTCTTTTATCTTTGTGGGAAACTGCCAAAAGGAGGATCATAGGGCTCTGTCAAAAATCAAATTTCCAGGACAAATAGGGTGAATGATGAGGCAATATTTGGAACAAAACTGATTTTATTTAAGCTATGATTATTTCTCTCTCAATTAATTTTAGGACTAATTATTTTTATGCAATTCACTGACTACATTTAAAAAATAGCTTGTCACTATCTATATAAAAGAAAGAGAATAAATATAATGATTATTGCTTTTGAAAGAACAAGTCAAAAAAAGTTTGTGCTTTATGATTTCAGATATGTTAAGTGGGTTCTCAATTGACTTCCTTTGCTCTTGCAGCTTCTTTGTAAGACATAGCATTATACACGTCTTTACTTCAGCACTAGCATACAGAATGTTAAGTCCTTCATGTAACATTTACTAGTACATGTGAGGGGCTTACACTGCCAGTGGTCATTGAACAACTCTGATTTTTGCCCTTGATTCTCTCAAACTAATTATAGGTTGTCACCGTTAACTGTGCTCGAATTATCCATGGAAACCAGATTGCAACAAATGGTGTTGTACATGTTATTGACCGTGTCCTTACACAAATTGGAACCTCCATTCAAGACTTCATAGAAGCAGAAGATGATCTCTCATCTTTTAGAGTAAGTATAAGATGTGTGGTGCTGTGGGTTAATGTGCTAGACTGCAAGGTTGGTTTGAATTGCAAGATTGGTTTGAATGGCAAGGTTGGTGGCTCAAGCGTATCAGCCACTCTTTGAAAACACTAAATAGGGTTTCTATGAGTGGGAACAGACTCAAAAGAACTTAACAACAACAATATGATGTAACAGAAAATTGTCTTCAAATAATGAAATTCCTCCTCTTTTCCTGTGGATCTAAGAACAGTAAAATGTTATTAAACAGATCTGGCAAATGTAAAAAAATATATTTAAAATATATATTTTTTCATTTGATGTAGGAAAATCATCTCTTCATATATAATGGTAATTTTTATGTGGACATTATAAATAAATAATGGTTAATTATGTGACTGTATATACTTAGTGCATTTAGAATATGCTCATTTTAGTTATTGCATGGCTATTGATACATTCACACAAACATTGGCAAAATTCCTATTCTTGAAAACATACTTTAGGGATAGTTGGAAGATACAGATAATTGTGCCAAAAAAGGAATATTTAAATCTATAAAAAAAGTAAAATTTTTAGTCATATAATCGACTTCCAAATGTCAAGCTAGGTTAAGTATTCTATCTGTCAGGGTTTTCCCTCGACATAGTTGTGTTGTTCACGAGTGTTTGGTTCACGAGGAGGGGAGATCCAGCGGTGATAGGGATAGCGAAAGAATACACAGACAAACAGAAGGAGGGAGACAATGAGGCACTCCAAAGCCAGGGTGGATGCATCAACTGGTGGGCAGGCTTGGGAGTACAGGCATCGTGGCCTCTGCAGGCAGCAACTCACTGCCCTGCAATCTTTACTGCATGCCTTCCAACCAGTAATGCACCGCAATCTTTACTCCATGCCTTCCAACCAGTAATGCACACCTGGGGAGGCTCGGGCCTCTGCTTTATTCAGGGGAGGAGCTTCACACCAAACTAGGAGGGACCAAGGCAAGGCACAGCTAACATCAGTACTTTTCCAGACATTCAGGTAATTTTACATCATACTTCCCTGGTTTGAATTCCAGGCCAGCAACTTGGTTTCTCAGGCCCAATTAACATATCTATAGCCCCTGAGCACAGTTGGGGGAAGGTGAATTCTGCAGGAGATGCCCAGGTGAATGGGCTGCATCTGGAAAAGGGATTAGGGAGGATGGGTTCTTTGTCTATAGAACAAAGAACCGAGAAGTAGCTAAGATATTTTTAGTTAATCCTTTGGAGAAAGGTTTAACCTTGCAACCTTTAGTCTCTGCTTTAGGAAAATATCACATTTATTTGTGGATTTTCAAAGACTCCGTGTATTAATTTAATATATATAACTGAATATTAAAATGAAAGCAATTTGCCATTAACTGCCAGTGGCCTCATTTGTTACACTCGGTCCTAGAGGGCCTCGAACCTCTGACCAGTCTTACACGGTCCGCAACACTACCATCTTTTGGATTTGTAATGTGCAAGCCTCTAAATTGCACATTTGTGTTTCAGGCAGCTGCCATTACATCTGATATATTGGAGACCCTTGGAAGAGATGGTCATTTCACGCTCTTTGCTCCAACCAATGAGGCTTTTGAGAAACTCCCACGAGGGGTCCTAGAAAGGATCATGGGTGACAAAGTGGCTTCTGAAGGTACACTCTTCTCAGAAATCTCCTAGAATCTCAGGAAAAGAAGAGCATTAAAGAAAATGACTCATTTGTACCAATATTATTAGCTTTGAAAAGAAAAGACAAAGAAAAGCGTTTATTCAGAGGTGGAAAATATAAATCTTAAAAATTAGTCCTTGAAATAGGAGACAGCAAGTAATTCTTAATGATGAGGAAATCTTAAAGATCATATTCTTTTGGTGTACTGCTTTCAAGTAAATAAGTGACTGTCATTGAAAAAGATTAGCAAGAAATGAAAATAAGTATTAACTCATCAACATTTTATATTGTAAGCATTTTATGTAACATTTTTATATTCTTAATGATAAAGGATATTTGAGTTGAGAAAAGTACATGATTCTTATGGGCCCTTACTTATGAATATACAGAAGAATTTGAATTCTTTCTAATCTCTCTAGTCTCAAATAGATGTTATACTGTGTCTAGCTGTTTCACTTACTTGACTTGTCTCAACCGCATTTAACCAATTTAAATGAGAAAATTTGAAGACATAGCTGTTGTTATAATACGGTTGAGTCACAGATTACTCCAAATGTCATTCAAAAAATTATCTTGATTTTGGTTACTTTCTAAATTTCATCTTTTGGGAAATGTGTATCTCTTTCTTGCAACTTCTATATTCTGTTATGAACAGTTGTTGCAAAACACTGCTTAGACATTTTGGAACACTTATCATTATCAAAGGAGTGGTATAAGTAGTTAACAAAGTTGACTGCTAACCAAAAGTTTGGTGATTAGAATTCACCCAGAGGCATCTCAGCAGAAAGGCCTAGCAGGCTAAAGTTGACAGCCACTGAAAAGTGCATGGAATACTGTTTTACTCTGAAAAAAATGGGGTCACCATGAGTCACAAACAACTACTACTAGCAAATAGCTTTCAGGTCTTATGAAACAGCAGTTCTTATTGCTTTCACATCATTATGTTTCATTATACTTCATTCTCATAGCTAAAACTTGATCTACTACAAAAACCTGCCTTTTTTCCAGTACTCTTCAAATGATTTCCTAAAGCTGATCTTCACTTCTTTCTACTGTCTCTGCTGTAAAGTTGATGAAAAACAAACCAACAAATAACAAAAGTTCTGCAAATCTATGCAGTTAAAATTTATAAACGCCAATCAATCCTTAGATCTTAGATATTTATCAAATTTCTTCATAATACCTACTTCCATAATGAAACATACCTTTTAAGGATAAATATAATTCCCCTTGATATGAATGATTTCTCTTTTGAACTTGTTCTCCAGCTTTGATGAAATACCACATTTTAAATAGTCTCCAGTGTTCTGAGGCCATCATGGGTGGAGCAGTCTTTGAGACCCTGGAAGGAAACACAATTGAAATAGGATGTGATGGTGACAGCATAACAGTAAATGGAATCAAAATGGTGAACAAAAAAGACATTGTGACAAATAATGGTGTCATCCATTTGATTGATCAGGTCCTAATTCCTGATTCTGGTGAGCAACAATTTCACATTCTCTCACTTACTATTATTTACCAATTTTGGTTCCTCAAGGATGAATCCCAATAAGTATATGAAATATAAATATGCAGTATAAAGAATGGAATGTAAAGTACAAACACAAAATAAACAGTGAGCTTGGTACCAAGTAGTTAGGCTGTGTATTCATGAACATCACATAAATGAAACTTTGGCTTCCCAACTTTTTAAAGTCCTGGTGGCACTGTAAGATGAATACTGGACTGCAACCCACAAGGTCAGCAGTTCAGATTCACCAGCTGTTTCATATGAGAAAGATGAGATTTTCTGCTCACATAAAGATTTACAGCCTTGGAAACCCCATACACAGTTGCTATGAGTTGGAATCAACTCAATGACAATGGGTTTTGGTTTTGGTCTGTCAGTTTGTCAGAATGTGGTAGCTTACTATGATGCTACAAGCTCTACCATCAGTATTTCAAAAATCAGCATAGACTGGTTTGAGCAGAGCATCGACACTAGGAAGAAAAGATGGATTATCTACTTCTGAAATATTAGTCAATGAAAGCTCTATGGATCATAATAGAACATTGCCCAATACAGTATTGAAAGATGAGACACTTAGGCTGGAATGAACTCAAACCACGATGGCCTAGAGAATGCCAATGATCATGAAGATATGCTGGGCAGAATTGTATCCTGTTGTTCTGAGTAAGAGCCTACTAGATGTCAACTAACAATAGCAGTAATATTTATAGGTTCTTACAGTAAAAAGAGTTCTTCTTGGGTAAGCAAAAAGGATACAACCAAATAGCTTTCAATAAATGGAAGAACTATGGCACTCACAGGGGGAGAGAGAGAGAAGAGACAGGCAACAGAGGATAAAGAAAATTAAAAATAGGAAGAAAGAAAGATATTCTCTTTTTTACATTTTCCATGGTTACCAATCCTACAAAAGGGAAACAAACTCTCTTTCTAGGAAAGGGCGTGATGTCACCACTTGGATGTTGTTTTCAATAGCTTGTGATATTAGAAAATGTCCTAGAATAGATTTACTAGTTTTATGATGATTATCATAATACTGATGACATTGTTGGGATAATGGTGGTTTCTTTTACAGCCAAGCAAGTGATTGAGCTGGCTGGAAATCAACAAACCACTTTCACAGACCTAATAGCCCAATTAGGCCTGGCATCTTCTCTGAGGCCAGATGGAGAATACACTTTACTGGCACCTGTGAACAATGCATTTTCTGGTACGTCCTAGACCTTGTTTCACTTCCTCCCACAACTTTTTAATTTACCATGATTACTTGCAACGAAAAATAATAGATAGTTTACCAGGTGTTGATGTTGCTGAATAGGCTATATATACATTAATATGTTATGATGATGATGCCTCGACTAGACTGTACTTAATTTCAAATATCTAAATATAATGAATCCTGGTGTGGTGCTGTAGGATAAAGCATTGGATAACAAGATCAGTCTGAACTGCAAGGTGAGTGATAAATCCCACCAGCCACGTCTCAGAAACCCAATATGGGGTGGAACTAACTTGATGGTACTTAACAGCAACAGCTATAATGAATAATACACTATAGGGAATAAAATTTTGTGATAAAAGGAGTTCAGTTGTTCTATGAATCTACTCACATTTTTAATGATATGAATGTATGAATAAATCTTAAGAAAAATAAATCTGACTTGTTTATTTGTTATAAACATGACACCAATATAATAATTAATACATAGGCATATTTGTATCTCACAATTTAGAGGGTGTGTTAAATTTTAAATTAAAATGAGACATTATTGCACACTTATATATCATATGTGTGACCCATACAAATATTTAATGTAGTAGATTCTATTTAAGGGAAGTGTCATTTTTTTTCAGAACAATATCTCAAGTAAGAATATTTAAGTTGTTAGGTAAAAATTTTATAATTAACAAAGGCAGGTACAACATTTTTATGTATTTTCCAAATGCTAAATTATGAGAGTGAAAATTATTTGTTGGTAAAGTAATGAAAATTTCTGAGAATGCTGTTTTTCTCTTAAAATATTAATGATCCTCATTTAACAGGTTGTGTGCTTTCTCCTTCCAGTATTAAAGATGAGTTTACTAATAATTCATTGATAGTGAATCTTATTGTTATTAAGTGCCATCTGTTGGATATCTGGACTCCTGGTGTGGCGCTGTGGGTTAATGTGCCAGACTGCAAAGCCATTAGAACTGCAAGGTTGGCAGTTCAAGCTCATCAGCTGCTCCTTGGAAACCCTATACAGGGTTGCTATGGGTTGGAACTGACCCGATGGCACTTAACAACAACATCAACAACAACTGGATATCTAATTGTCATAAATGGATAGATGTGATTAATACATAGCTAGTTGTCTGGAAATTTTTTGCCAGCAATAGAATTCAGCTGTTGCCAATGACTACCATAAAACTATGTAGCCTGTATTGGAATTAAATCCAATATTTAGATTGATTGAAATTAGGTTCTAGTCATTTGATATAATAGATCATAGAGTCTTCAATTGATTAATAGAATTTCTAGCCTTGAATTAGTTGACTCATACATTAAAAGTGTGTAGTATCCATAATATCAGTAGTTGTATCCATTTTCATGTATTCCTCTTCTATGGAAAAAATTACACACTTTCTAAATATAATAATGCTATCTCTTTATTTGTAGATGATACTCTGAGCATGGATCAACGTCTTCTTAAGTTAATTTTGCAAAATCATATATTGAAAGTAAAAGTTGGCCTTAATGAGCTTTACAATGGACAAGTACTTGAGACTATTGGAGGCAAACAACTCAGAGTTTTTGTTTATCGTACAGTAAGTGAATTGGAGGAAAACATAATATCCACTGATCGAAATGTTAAAACATAGACACTTTTCAAAGAATGTTTTTATTACACATGTTTCTAAAAAAAATTATTTGTGGTTTTAGTAGCAAATATTCATAGGAAGATAGGGAAATAGGTCACTTGGGTGAAAATACACTATTAAGAAAATTCATTAAAATGCCTTTGTTCTATTATAGTTTTTAAGAATATATAAAACATTATTTTGATTTCAGAAAGCACCCAAACTCTTCAAAAACAAGCCTTTGTTTCATAGAGCACTTTATAGATCACAATGTAATTTTTAGGTATAATTAAATATGTAAGATGATTTTTTAAACTAAGTTTTATCAACAACTGAATCTTATTATTCAGTTTCTTTCAAGATAAACTTATACAGTACATAGAGATGAATTCTTGACCTTATCAAATGGTTCAAATATATTTTTATCCAAAGGAAACTTTCCATAGGATATTAATTATTAATTTCAGTAAAGCTACTGGTACTGTTCAGGAGCTCTGGTAGCATAGTGGTTGCAAATCGGGCTGCGAACCGCAAGGTCAGCAGTTCAAAACTACCAGCTGTTCTGTGGGAGAAAGATGAGGCTTTCTGCTCCTGTAAAGATTTATAGCCTCGGAAACCCTGTACAGGGTCGCTATGAGTCAGAACCGACTCCATGGCACATAACAACAACAACAACAACTGGTACTGTTCAGTTAATTTCCAGATAATATATGTAGCTACCATTAAAATTTTCACAAGAAGCCAAGTATTACCTAGTATTGCATAGGACGCATATTAATGTCTCATATTTCCACTATTGCAATACATGCATTTCTAATGATTCAGAAAATGGTCTATTTTGTAAATTATGCATAAACCTATATTACATTTGTTATAAACTTGTAACTGAATTACTGACTTGATTTACAAGTGATTGGATCATACTGTCAAGACAATCAAGTAAAAACAGTTTGAGGAATCCTTGGGTGAAGCAAATGATGAAACATTGAAAAGATGACACTTCTTGCCCATTCAGAGACACTTATGAAGAAAGACTTTTGAAAGAAACCTCTAAATAAAAGGCATCTGATCTAATTCTGAAAGATCATAGCCATTATAACCGCTATGGAGTGCACACCTCTGAAACACTAGGGGTCATCATGAGTTGGAATCAACTCAGTGGCATCTGGTTTTGTTTTGTTTTTTTTTAAAGAGAACTAGAGGGATAGTTAGAAACTGGAAAGGAATAGATTAAACAATAATAGGAAATATGGAAGTGGAATTCTATAAGATATAAAACAAAATCATGGGGTATCTTGACTAGTAGTAGGAAAACTGGTTGAATAAGAAGTGAGAGATCAGACTGTATAAAACATTCACAACAGGGGAGAAGCTATTCATATTTAATGTGGCCTAAGAGGTCAGGTGGCCTCTCAGACGTGTCATTCCAGAAATGTAATTATTCAGCTATATCCTTAAATGAAATTTCCAGTAGGAAAATGGACAGCATGAATCTTTGTTTTCCTTGCTAGGCTGTCTGCATTGAAAATTCTTGCATGGTGAGAGGAAGCAAGCAAGGAAGAAATGGTGCAATCCACATATTCCGAGAGATTATAAAACCAGCAGAGCACTCATTGCATGAAAAATTAAAGCAGGACAAGCGCTTTAGGTAAGCTTTTATTGTTGAACTGCCACAAAATAATGAAGCAATTGACATTTATTGTTTCTCAGTTTGTATACGAAAAAACCCTTTAGCCTCCTTCTTTAGTAAGAAAATAATTTAGAATAAGATGTCTATGAACATTTTCAAAATTGAAATATGCTTCAAACACTATGTCTTTTACTTTTTGGAGAAACATAATATGATTTGGTGTGCCAAAAAAAAAAAAAAAAAAAAAAAGTGAATTACTTCTATTGTTGTTGCTGTTATGTGCTGTTGAATTGGTTCCAACACGTAACAACCCTGTATATGGTTTCAGAAGAATGGCTGGTGAATTTAAACTGCTGACCTTGCTGTTAGCAGTCCAGTGTATATTCTACTGAGTCACACCAGGACCCTGCAATACTTCTATAATTAACTTTAGTAAAATGATAGGACATACCAGCAAAATCTATTTTGTGGATTAGTAAATGAAAAAATATGTTTCTGTTTCTGCTTTGTTATAATGTGTGACTGAATTGAATTTTATACACCAAAAACTGAGTTTGAGAAATTTAAGAAGATTATACATATTTAAAGCATGATAAAACTTTCTTAAGAAATAAATTACACTTGAAGCATGTAAAAATGCTTTTCATACTCTTTGAATCTCATAGATTCTATGTTAATGCATTATGGGTGAGCACACCTACCATTTTTATTACTGTATGAAAATATACATAGCACAATATTTGCCAATTAAATATTTTTCAAGTATGCAATTAAGTGGTATAGGTTGTATTAACTGTGTTGTAAACAGCCACTACCCATGATCAATGCCAAACTTTCTATCGTCAGTAACATTCACCATTTCATAAACAATAGCTCATCCTTTCTCTCCTCTCTGCCCTGGGTTACTACTAATAAATGATGTCTCTGTACTTTTGTCCTTTCTTTGTATTTTATATAAGTGAAATCATACAGTATTTGCTTTTCGATTAGCTTACTTAAAAGCATAATGTTTTTAAGGTTTACCCATGTTATAGCAAGGATAAGGACTTCATTTTTCTTTATGGCTAAATAATTTTCCTTTGTACATATATACCACATTTTGTTTATCCACTCATCTGTCGATGTACACTTAAGTTGGTATACTTGAATTTTAAAATAACAAAATAATCATATGTGCTTCCTGTTTAGCATCTTCCTCAGCCTACTTGAAGCTGCAGACTTGAAAGATCTCCTGAAACAACCTGGAGATTGGACCTTATTTGTGCCAACCAATGATGCCTTTAAAGGAATGACTAATGAAGAAAAGGACATTTTGATTCGTGAGTAGCAGTAAATACTAAATATTTTCCCCTTGGATTCAGTTTGTAACATCTTCAATTTTTCCTGATCAGATGTAGTCTCAAAAATAAAACTTCTTTCATATTCGTGACTAACATTCAATTTCTTTAAATCTACTTGGAATAACTGGAGGGTCACTCATTAATGCTATTAATTAATTAACTTTTCCACATCATAATGTTAGAAGACAATGGTGGTTCAGAGGCAGAATTCTTGCCTTCTAAGTAGAAGAACTGGGTTTGAGTCCCAACAAATGTATCTCCTGCACAGCCACCACCTGTCAGTGAAGACTTGAGTATTGCTATGATGCTGAACAGGTTCCAGAAGAGTTCACAGATTAGGAAGAATAGCTGGGTTTCCAAAAAAAAAACCAGCCAACAAAAAACCAATGAAGCACAATGATCCAATCTCATTGTGTATGGAATGCACATGAATCTGGATTGACTGGAAGGCAGCTAACAAATCATGGTGTTGGTTTAATGTTCACTTAAATTGTTTATATTAAAAGGTATGCAATAAGGTACAAAACAAGGCAGTACTCAAACTGTCAATAATTGTATCTTGTTTTCTCAGTTAGTTGGATAGTATTTAAGTTGTGATTGAAATGACTATATGTGTTGACTTGGTTTAATATTGTTACCAATTTCAGAGTAGAATAATGTTATAGAAATAATGTTATTGTTAAGTGCTGTCGAGTTGCATCTGACTTACAGCGACTCTCTACAGGGTTTCTGAGGAGCATCTGGTGAGTTTGAACTGCCAACCTTGCCATTCAAATCCACCTTTTGATCGAGAGCTTATCCTATAGCGTGACATCAGTACGCCATAGAAAATATAATATGGGTGGGAAAATAAGTCACTAAAGACAAAGGAGCTCTGGTAGCGTAATGGTTACGAATCGGGCTGTGAACCGCAAGGTCAGCAGTTCAAAACTACCAGCCGCTCCGCGGGATAAAGATGAGGCTTTCTGCTCCCATAAAGATTTACAGCCTCGGAAACCCTGTGCATGGTCGATATGAGTTGGAACCGGCTCCATGGCACATAACAACAACAACAAAGACAAAGGAGTATTTTGCTCCAAGGTCCTAAGTGTCAGAGTGTATAACATAATATTTAATAAATATATGTCTTTTTCCCCTAGGGAATAAAAATGCTCTTCAAAACATCATTCTTTACCATTTGACACCAGGAGTTTTCATTGGAAAGGGATTTGAACCTGGTGTTACTAACATTCTTAAGACCACACAAGGAAGCAAAATTTATCTGAAAGGAGTAAGTTCTCTAGAATAAATTATGACAGTGTTGATCCATCTCTAATTTATCTTAATGTTCATTCTTCATTAAATTTCTCATATCCATTATCTCCTTGTTTTGGTAGGTAAATGATACACTGCTGGTGAATGAACTGAAATCAAAAGAATCTGACATCATGACAACAAACGGTGTCATTCATGTTGTAGATAAGCTCCTCTATCCAGCAGGTTAGTAATTATTGAACTCATTGTTTCTAAATTGGCACCTAGATATTTATTTCGCATTTTTATAATGATATACATTTAATATTTCCCTTCATAGACTTACCAGTTGGAAATGATCAGCTGCTGGGAATGCTTAATAAACTGATCAAATACATCCAAATTAAGGTACAAAATGACATTTTTAGATTTATTTTTAATATATTAAACAAATATTCCAGGTTTAACATGGTAAACTACATATGTATGCAGCATGAAATAGAGGTGTTTATTGAGCCAGTTGAGACTAGAGGATTTCTAAGACTATTACCCTTTTTACACCAAAAATCAAAATTATCACTTGAGGTCACCTTTTAGCTAAATAAAAGATTGGCTCATAAAATAAAGAATGTTACCCAAGGGTAATGAACTTCTTTTTAAAAAGCATCAATATGAGACTAAAAGGTTAAAAACTACACTAAAGCAAAGATGAAAAGGTAAGGAGCAGAGAAATGCGATACTGGAAATGGTACAAATGAAAATGATGATGTAATGTTAAAAATATAACAAATAACTATAAATAATTTGTATAGACATTATTACATGAAAACTTACTTTTCTGTGTAACCTTAAGCACAATAAAAAATTATTAAAAAAAGAAAGAAATACATGTGCACTAGATTTTGGTTGTTCTCTGTTGCTTATGTACAGTTGGCATACTTGCAAAGAAGTAACAACCTAATTTTTCCATGGTTTTTCAACAGATATCTGTAAAAAAAGCTACTTGGAAACCAGGCATGTTTAAAATATTATGAAACATATTAATTTTAATTGAATATGGGCCCTTTCTTCCCCAAAGTTTATTGTGCAGTTGGCACAATAAGACATTTACATACACAGATAAAATGTTTCTATTACCAAATATTTTTGCTACCAAATATGAGGGAAAGTTAAAATATTTGTTCATAAAAAAGTCCCTAATCACAGTAGTGAAAGGCAAAACTATAGTTTGCTTCTTACCCTTGTAATTTCAAAGTATCAGAAAATAAGAATATTATTTCATAAATTATTACAGAATTTAAAAATCTAATTATTTTCATGTCATCTGGCAAGAATAGCAAGGAAATATATTTTTTAAAAGTTGATTTCTATGGGAATTTCACATGATTTCTATTAAGTATGATAACTTTATTACTTTAATAAGAACTTTTAAAATGTCATTTTTTTAAAATATAACTGCTACACTTATGATGTTAAATATAAACATTTTTTTCTAGTTTGTCCGTGGTAGTGTTTTCAAAGAAATTCCGATGACTGTATACAGTAAGTATATCATGAACATTTGTCACATATAACAGGAGAGATGTAAAGAAAGAAACCAATGATTTTCTTTGTGTTTGCAAACAGAGACTATTGAATAGTCTGGTACTTAGAATTATAAATAATGGTAAATCTCATCCCATTTGAGCCATGATTTGAAATCTAAGTAAAGAAAAATCTCCCAGCCTTGGCCATACTGTTCAAAACCAAGGAACTTTCCCGAAACCTCACAATAATAGAAGTGATCTGATCCGAGAATGACAACAAAATATAAAGTCTAGACTATTTAGGACTTCTGGTGTGGTGCTATAGTATCATCACTGGACTGCAAACCACAAAGTTGGCAGTTCAAACCCACCAGACAATCCTCAGAAACCCTATAAAGGGTCACTATGAGTGGGAACTGATTCACCAGCACTTAACAACAATAAGAAGCCTATCTGAGAGACAAAGAGGAGAGACAACAAAGAGGCATTCCAGAGTTATTGAAAAATTCAGATGTATGGGACAGAAACAATTTTCCTTCTTCAAGCCATGAAAACTCTAAGGGCAGGGTGGAAAGGGGTGTTTCAAAGAACTGGTGATTCAAAAGTTCTACCCATCTAAACTTGGACAACTGAACAAAATATCTAAATTTCATGATTCCTTATTTTCTCTGATACTACCAGGTTATCAAAATAATGCCTCTACTAAAGGAGCTCTGGTAGCGTAGTGGTTACAAAGTGGGCTGCGAACCGCAAGGTCAGCAGTTCGAAACTACCAGCTGTTTCGCGGGAGAAAGATAGGCATTCTGCTCCTGTAAATATTTACAGCCTCGGAAACCCTGTACAGGGTTACTACGAGTCGGATCCAACTCCACGGCACATAACCACCACCACCACCACTAAAGGAAATGACTTTCATAAATGTACCTCATAAGATTTCTTTTTTTGTTGCATTTTTTAAGTCATTTTCTTTTATCATTGTTGTTTTCATAAGCAGAAATTAGTTTCATTTTGTTTTGACTTTACAATTAAACATTCAAAATACATAAGTAGCTAAAGTATTAGTTCAGTTCTCACATTTATTATAGAAAATGACTCTGTTTTATACCATGAACTTTCAGTTACTAAATGAAAATATGGTTCCTTAAGATTTACATCAGGTATGGTACAAGAAAAAAGTCAACATAAATAGCAAAACATAATGTCTTCCACTGCAAACTGCTATCCCAATATCAAGCCAGCTCAGCACAGAGTTTAAAGATTCCATTGAAATGACTGTGTTTCAAAATGGCATTAATTACAGTCTTAAAGCATACAATTTTGTCAAAAATATATATTTTATAACAAATTATCCTTATAGACTTTTTTATCAGAAATATTGTTATCTTTCTTCAATATATACACACACATAAACCTATGCATCTAACCTTTCTTTGCCTTCTCTACTTTATCTGTTAGTGTCACCATTATATATATATATATAATATGAATTCAGTATTCTATTTATAGTGAGCCAAAAGTATATTTATAATCCTTGTATGCCCCTCTATTATAATTGGATACTCAGTCCTTGGGTATACCTAAACATTATGAAATCAGGCAAGACTGGTGAATTCTGTCTACCTACTTGTAACTCTTGAAATAACTCTGATATTTGCATTCCAGTGCACAATGTTTTATTTGTTTGTTTATGCTTCCCCCAGGTTAGGTATATTGTCATTTAGAAGCATAGTTCAATAGAGATAGAAAACAATTAAACCAAATATTCCATTTCTATGTTCTTTTATTGACTTTTCTCTAGTTTCTTCAAATTCCTTGCTATGTATTATTCTTGTGTCCCAAATTTCATGAATTTAAAATTTAAGGAGGGAGAAATATACTCTAGTGTAACAAGGGCCTTCAGAAAGCTCATGGAAAAATTCTCTTAATTTAATTTTTTCCTTCAATGTTTTGAAACCTCCTCATACATTATAGAATAGATAACATTTGAGCTGAAGGGCAATAAGATCAATTTTTTCATTTTAGTAGTAATGTGCCAAAACTCTTTCAGTCATCATAAAAACAATGTTGAAACAAATTACCAAATAATTAAACACTCTAAACTTCAAGGTCTCTAATATGGTATAAAAATTAAGCCAAATATAATTAGCCATAGTAATACCTGCAGCAGAGATCTATGTGATTTTTGATCTTCTTTGGTAGTAAGGTCATATACGTTGGTAAACTCCATAATTTGATTTTACAAGTTTGCTATATTTTATAGTTTTATAACTTGAAGTCACAAGACTAAAGCAGATTAAATTCAGAATTTAAAATGATACTCCCTCAAAAAGCTGACACAGCTAAACATCTCAGAAACTTGAGGTGGAATGTCACAGAAACATTAACATTAAGTGACACATCTATAATGTGTCAGCACCATCTGTTGTAATTGCAAAGTCAACTTCAGTGTAGCACTTTGTCTAATAGAGCCATCTTTTAAGACTTCTACTTGAAAATGTCAAGTAATCAGTAACTATATTTGCAAGACATAAGAAGCATGATTTCAGTTCATGTATGCAACTAGAAGTCAGCCACCTAGTTGACTATTATGTTAAATAAATCATGCACAATAAATTTTGTACATTATTATCCTACTTAGAAAGGGACGTACATCTAAAATACATACTTTAAAGCTTGAAGAAATTGGATGATAAGAAGCTGAAACTCAAAGACAATTGATTCTGGAACTTAAAATGCTGATCATATTATGTTTTGTTGCACAGAGCTCATGCCTGACTGACTAAAATTTATTTTTTTATTTTTAACTATTCTGAGCTAGTTTTCATATTTCCCTTCTTATATCACTGCTACCAAATGCATGAAAAAAGTTTTTTCTGTCATTTTCTTATAATTGAATAAAAATGCAATCATGCAATTTTAGATGTTGTGAATTGTATAAATTAATTATTTTTGTTTGTCTTCTGTTGTGATGCAGCCAATATAATCAAGAAGTACTAAAGAAGGTAAAGAATTTTAGTGGTGCAATTCAAACTGTAGATTTCTAGATACAATTCCTCATTTAGTTGGTATATATTTCACTGGAACAAATTTAAGCGATTGTACTTTAGAGATCAACATCTAGACATAAGAGGATGCCAAAGAATCCATCATGGATATTGCCTTTTTCTGAGTGCCTAAACATATAACTGGAGTCCTTTTGTGGCACTGTAGGATAAGCACTCGACCACAAGGTCATTTGGAACCATAAGGTCAGTGTTTCAAACTCACCAGTTGCTCCTTGGAAATACTATATAGAGTCGCCATGAGTCGGAACAGAGACTTGACAGAACTTAACAACAACAAACATATTACCAGGAGTGTGATGGTTCTGTAGGATAAACACTGTACTACTAACCACAAGGTTGCCAATTTGAGCCCACCAACTGCTTCTCAGGAGAAAGAGGAGGCGTTCTGCTTCTATAAAGATTTACAGTCTCAGAAATACAGAGTCACTAAGAGTCAGAACTTACTCCATTTGAACTTAACAATGACAACAACAAACATATTATCACTTCTGAAACCTCTGAGAACACTTCAAATGTAAAGGAAAAAAAAAAGAGAGACGCTTTTTTCATGTTGTTTTGATATAAACATCACTGATGTTCCACTTTCTATACCTTTCAGCAACTAAAATTATAACCAAAATTGTGGAACCAAAAATTAAAGTGATTGAAGGCAATCTTCAGCCTATTATCAAAACTGAAGGTAAAAGTCAACATTCTACACAGTTCCTTTTAACTGTGAGAAAATAATATAATACACTGATTTCTACGAATGTATCTACATTCTTCTTCAAACTAACATGCTAAGTATTTCTATATCCATAGCATGCTCATGTAATTGCAGAATGCAGAGTGCAAATTATTTACCATATTAGACAGTGCATTCCTAATACCTTCAGTACATTTGCTGGTACTTGATTTAATTTGACTTCAATTGATTGTTGTTTTCGCACTAGTACCCAGATACTCTAAATAAATAGATACTGATTTTCATTTGGGTTGTTTTTGTTTTGTTGCTGTATTTAGATTTTCTTTTCTTATGAATCCCCTTAGTACTATCATAAGAAGCTCTTCTAAAGAGTGCAAATGGTTGTTGTTTTGTTTTGCTTTTTCTCCATCTTGCATCTTAATGGACTATGGAAACAGTAAATTGATAAACACTCTTAAAAATCACCTCACATGATATATTATAAAAGCAGACAACCAGAGAATAAAGAAGAAATAAATAACTGGTACTTTGAGTAAAATCATATAGTCCATAATTCTAGCCCTGATTTTATATAAATTCTCATTATTGGTTTGGATTAGGACAATAAACAAGCTGTCACTTTTTGCTTTCCTCTCACTATAAAATGCAACATCCTGATATCACTTTCACTTCATGTATTCTAGTTATTTCCAAGAATCAGGCCTTAAGAATTTGTCATTGCCATATTTGAATATTTCATGTGATGCCTTGCCACAGACAAAAGAACTAGCTATCTTCTTTTTTTCTATAATAATGTGCCTTTCAAAAAGGAATATATTATCTTCTTGATGAACTCTCAGACAAACTATTATTATAATTTTCTGTAAGTTTTATATTTCTTCTCATTATGTTAGAAAAGCTTTTACTCTGGTGTGTCCAATGTTTTCATTTTAAGTCAAGGCTTGCTTTAAAAGGAATAGAAAAAAGTATTATAGAAATTGTCATCTAATTTTACAAAATGAGAAGAATATAAAAAGAAAATATAATTATCACTTCATTGTTCATTAGTTATCTATATTTTTAGTCATTCTTGAGGCATTATTTTAAAAAATTCCACCCCTTTGATCATTTGATTGTTTTAAAAACATCAATGAATAGTATTGATGTTTTAAGAAGACTAAATTATAGATTTTTTATTGAGAAAATATTTATTGGTCATTTTAATTTTAAAAAAGAACACATTATCCTTGGAAATATATTTGATTTTAAAATTCTTGAACAGTTTTTCAAAATCAGAGTTCCTCAAACGTTATCACTTGGACACAGTTTCTATAGCTGAAATTCTTCATATGTGCTGTTGCTTCGACTTTTAGATTATTTTCTGTTTCTAGCTTCTTCATCAACCACCCTAGTCTCAGACAATACCATTCTACCCATATTAATCTTTTTGTAATTAGGAAAAAGATGAAGCAGTAACTCTACTGGGTTATTCCTAAAAGGGAGCATGGTTAAAAATGGAGTCATGTCTCCTTTTCATTAGTAACTCTTCAAAAATGCAGAAGTTTTATTTCTATCTCACACAATGAAGTAACTAAATACCTTCACAGCCATTTATAATTGTCTAGCTTTTAAGATTGCTGCTGGCATTTACTTCCTACTGTTTAAAATTCTACAGATTCATTGATAACTCTTGAATTCTTAATAAATGAGATTCCATGAAACACTTTTAAGTTGTTTCTTAACCAAAATTCATACTTAAGAATTACACTGCAATTCAATTAGATATGTGTTTAATATTTATTGTTCTTGGTATTCTTCCAGATACTGGGAATACATTAGAAAACATACTTATAAGATTTCCTGCTCTCCTAGAACTAATAATGATGATTCTTCTGAAATTTCAGTTGAGCCTTTTCTACACAATGTAATTCAGACATTTTACTAGCTGAATTACAGTCTTTAAATATGTTGTCTGAACATTATTTGTGAATAGCTGAATCTTAAAAATCTGACCTTATAATTTACTAGTCAGTGTCACTGTCTCCATAGAACAAATTTTATGATATGAAATATGAACTATCATTTTAAAGAATGATACTATTTTTCTTCTGTTACTTAGATTATTTTACACTACTTAGCTCTGGGTAATGGTGTACATTGATAATTTATGGACAAACAAATAAATTTTATCAAAAGTTAACAAATATAAATACATTTAACTATTGAAGGGTATTGCAGTATGAGTGAAATGTACTGAACCTTATTTTTCTTCTCTTCTGTGAAATAGTTCTTGATTAACTAATGTTGTAATATAGTACTGAACTTTCTAACATTCAAAATGATTTTCTCCTGGAGTAAAATCATTTTCCAAGTCAAATACAGACTTGTTTAATTCTTACATTTTGAGAACTGTTCAATCATTAGTTAGTTAATTTTTGCATCGTTTCCAAATAAAAGGTAAGTATTCAAAATAATTTTTCCCATAAAATCTAAAACTTGTTATTTTTAAGGTAGGCATAAAGTTGGGATTTTTCTCATGTTCAATCCTGTGCTAGTTAGTTAATTTTTGCATCATTTCCAAATAAAAGGTAAGTGTTCAAAATATTTTTCCCATAAAATCTAAAATTTGTTATTTTTAAGGTAGGCGTATGGATTTTTCTCATGTTCAATCCTGTGCGATTTTGATATAGAAGTTATAAATAAAAATTTATGACACTGAATAATTCAAACTATTAAATTGATGATGCTTGATATGTGTAGGTAACATCATATCTACACTAATTATGATTAGAGCAATTCAAATTTCTACATGCTGTATGATTCACAAGTGTAGCAACATTTAGTATTTTCTATGATCATACTTTACCACTGTCAATGATGTATTTACTCATCATTTAAAATAAAGATGAAAGTAATTTATTAGCATACCAGTAGACTGAATCAATTCTTCCCATAAATATTACCTAGTTTGAAGACAGCAGGAAATGTGTTTAAAATTGATTTAGAAAGTCTGAAACCACTTTGGTCTTTGAGTAATGCCAAATGTTGACTATCTTGCTGCAGTAAATGTAGAGGATTGCTTTTAACATAATTATTTGTTTCCTAAAATAATATCTCAGGACCCACAATAACAAAGGTCAGAATTGAAGATGAACCTGAGTTCAGATTGATTAAAGAAGGTGACACAATAACTGAAGTGATTCATGGAGGTGTGTTATATGTGTTTTCTTGACTCTAGCCAGGATCTCTGATATTATTTTGAAATAGTACAGGATTATCGATATCTAACAACAATTGCGTTATCTTAGTTTTTACTCTCTATAAATTTTGTATGAATAAAATATATTTTTTCTTTTGCATGGATCTTTGTTATTGTTAGATGCCATCAAGTCGATTCTGACTCATACAAAACTGAATAAAATACTGGCCAGTCCTGTACCATCCTCACAATTGTTGTTATGCTATAGTCTATTATTTCTGCCACTGTGTCAATACATCTCGTTGTGGGGGCTCTTCCTCTTTTTGACTGGCCCTCCACTTTACTAAGCATCATGTCCTTCTTCATAGTCACTACTAATAACATGTCTGAAGGATAAGAGACAAAGTCTCAGCATCCTAGTTTCTAAGGAGCATTCTAGCTGCACTTCTTGCTAGGCATATTTGTTTATTCTTCTGGCAGCCCATGGTATGTTTTATATTCTTCTTCAACACCATAATTAAAATGCAACAATTCTTCTGTATCATACCTTATTTTCTGTCCCAGTTTCACATGCATATGATGAACTGGTTGAAAATACCCTGACTTGGGTCAGGCATACCTTAGTCCCTAAACTGATGTGTTTGCTCTTGAAAACTTTTTTTAAAATCTTTTGCAGAAGATTTGCCTAATGAAATCATCATTTGACTTCTTGACTGCTGCTTCCTTGAGGGTTGATTGCAGATCCAAACAAAAGATAATCTTTGACAACTTCAATTTTTTTCTGCATGTATGATGATTTTGTTTACTGGTCCAATTGTGATCAATTTTGTTTTCTTAACATTAAGGTGCAATCCATGCTAATGGCTGTAGTCTTTGTTCATCTGTATTTTAAGTCCACTTTGCTTCCAGCAAACATGGTTGTATTATCTGCCTATCACAGGTTGCTAATGAGTCTTCCTCCAATCCTGACACCATGTTCTTCTTCGTATAATACAGCTTCTCTGATTATTTGCTCAGTATGCAAATTGAATGGCACTCCAGTTCCAGCACTGGACTGTGAATAACAAGACCAGAAGTTCAAACCCACTAGCTGCTCCTCAGAAACCCTATACAGAGACTCTATGAGTCAAAATCAACTCAACAGCACTTAACAACAACTACAATACAGATTGAATGTTGTTATTATTGTTAAGTGCCGTCAAGTCAATTCCAACCCATACCAACTCTGTATAGAGTTTCCGAGAAGCAGCTGGTGAACTTGAACCACCGACCTTGTGGTTCAAAGTGACTTTGCAGTCCAGTGCATTAACCCACAGCTTCACACCAGGACTTCACAGATTGAATAAGTATGGTAAAATGATACAACCTCGGCACACACCTTTCCTGATTTAAAACATTCAGGATCCCCTTGTTCTGTTCTCATGACTGCCTGTTAATCCATGTACTGATTCCTCATGAGCACAATTAAGTGTTCTGGAATACTCATTCTTCACAATTTTATCCATAACTTGTCATGGTCCGCACAGTTGAAAGCATTGCAAAGTCAATAACACACAAGTAAACACCATTCTGGTATTCTCTGCTTTCAATAAAGATCCATCATGTGTTAGCAAATGTATCCATCATTCCAAGTCCTCTTTTGAATTTGGCTTGAATTTCAACACTTAAGCAAAATTTTATTTGCATGAGATATTAATGATATTGTTTGATGATTTCCACACTCAGTTGAGTCACCTTTCTTTGGAATGGTCACAAATATGACTCTTTCCCAAACAATTGGCCAGGTATCTGTCTTCCAGATGTCTTGGGGGAGATGAATGAACTTCTCTATTTCTGCATCAGTTTGTTGAAAGATTTCACATTGTATTCCATCAGTTCCTGGAGCCTTGTTTTTCACCAATGCTTTCAGTAAGATTTGACTTCTTCCTTCAGTATCATAAGTTGTTGATCATATGATACTTCTTGAAATGGTTGAACATTGACCATTTCTTTTTTGTATAGTGACTCTATGTATTCTTTCCATTTTCTTTTTGTGCTTTTTGCACGATTTTGTGTCCATGCTATTATTGTTAAGAATCATCAAATTGGTTCTGACTTCCAGCAACCCTGTATAGGGTTTCTGAGGAATGGTTAATAGGTTTGAAATATCAGCAGGAGCCCAGTGCGTGTTCTACAGTGCCACACTTCAACATTATAAGTCAAGGCTTGAGTTTTTTCTTCAGTGATTTCAGCTTGAGAAATGCTGAGCATTCTCTTTCCCTTTTCTAACTCCAGGTTTTTGTACATTTCATTATATGTAATAATTTGTTTTCTCTTGCTGCTCTTTGAAAATTTCTGTTCGGTTCTTTTACATCTTCATTTCTTCATATTCAATTGATGAATATGTCAATTGTTGTTGTTGCTATGTGCCATCGAGTCGGTTCCGAACCATAGTGACCCTGTATAGGGTTTCCGAGGGTGTAAATCTTTACGGGAGTAGAAAGCCTCATCTTTCTCCCGCGGAGCAGCTGGTAGTTTCGAACCGCTGACCTTAAGGTTCGCAGCCCGATTCGTAACCACTACGCTACCAGAGCTCCTTGAATATGTCAATAGAAAAGGGTATATTTCATTTAGGAATAGAGGAACATATATAAGCAATTATATATGACACCAACAAATAAGCCACAGTGAAATTCTTATGTGGTGCTGTAGGTAAAGCACTAGACTGCTAAGCAAAATGTGGTGGTTCAAACCCATAAGTGACTCCTAGGAAAATCTCTACAGGGTCACCATGAATCAGAAGCAACTGGATGGTACTTAACAAGAAAAATACATCATACTAGGACTTATTGTGGAGTTCCTGAATGATGTAAATATTTACCAGTCTCTGCAGTGAATTGAAATATTGGTGCCTTTGGAGAAAGATGTGGTGCTCTACTTTCAAAAAACCACACATTGAAAACCCAGTGGAGCACAGTTCTACTCTGAAATGGGGTCGAAGTGGGTCAGAATTGAATTGATAGTAACCGGTAGGGCTTATATAACAGTATTTGCTTTCTAATGATATGTAACTTCCTGGGTCTCACTAATTACTCATCCCACAGCCAGTAACAAAGTATTACATGAGTGTTCATTTTCCAACTGGTTCTCTTTGTCACCCAAGATTCAGGGCACAATTATTGACTTAGATCTCTATTATTCTGAGATTATTACCAAAATGATTATAGTTGAATCCTAAATGGTACTGTTTTATTTTCAAAAATACAATTAATCATTAAAATGTCTATTTTATGGCATTTTTGACATTGTCTGGCGATGAATCAACTGTACTTTCTTTTCTCTACTTTCAGAGCCAATTATTAAAAAATACACCAAAATTATCGAGGGTATGCCTGTGGAAATAACTGAAAAGGAGACACGGGAAGAACGAATCATCAAAGGTAATCTTTGATTTAATACATGTGATTATGCCTGAATTATAAAGAACAAACAACTTTCAATCCTATAATGCCTCTATAGGAGTCATCAGAGAAACGAAGTCATTTTCATAGTGGTCACTAAAGTTAATGGTTTTGTTTGGAAAAATAATAAGATCTAAACATGCAATCTATGCTTTCTTCTGAATTGGATTATAGATAAAAGTATAAGCATGTGTTTTTATTATGATTAAGCATAAATGTAATATAATGTTATCTTCACTTTATTTATTCATGAGTTACTAAATCCTAGAAGAAAAACTAATTTTTCCTTTAATTTTTCAGTAATCTCAAGATCTACATATTTGTACATTTAAAATATGTGTAAATTTGTATAAAGCAATTGATCAAAAATGTTAGTAACCTATATGTTTCCCATTTAAAAATTAGTCTAAAATTCTGAATTCATCTATTTTGTAAGGTTTTCTTTAGGTCATCATTACGGTAACAAAATTATAATCTATATATTCTATTAGTAAATAAACCTTTATTGGAACACCGCCGCTTTCATTTGTTTAGGTATTGTTTATGACTGCTTTCGCAGGATAAAAGGAAATTAAATATTATAGCAGAGACCATTTGACCCACATATCCTGAAATATTTCCTGTTTGTAACTTTGCAGGAAAAAAAATTTTACTTTCTCCTGATTTCTTTCATTTAGGTCCTGAGATTTAGGTCTAATATCTTTCATTTAGGTCCTGAGATCAAATACACTAGGGTTTCTGCTGGTGGGGGAGACACAGAAGAAACTCTGAAGAAATTTCTGAAAGAAGGTTAGCATGTCTAGAAAACGAATTCATCTTTGTCATATTCTAAAATACTCTTTCAAGCCTTTTTATACATTCTATTAACAGTTTCTCTCTCTCTCTTGTTTTTTTTTTTTGAGTTCCATATCTTTATATTTAAAAAAAAATAGTCAAAAGGTATGGAATAAGATTCAAATGGCATTCATATTATTTGTTAAATCATTCAAAGTATGAAAAAAAATGATAACAAAAAAAAAACCCCAGCACTATATCCTGAGAACTATTGGTGTGTTGGGGTAGATGCCATTATTTATTACATCGAATCGCCTGTCTTTTTATTATATAAACAAATTTCTGCTATAAACATGTATCTACTTAGAAGTCACCAAGGTCACCAAATTCATTGAAGGGGGTGATGGTCAATTATTTGAAGATGAAGAAATTAAAAGACTGCTTCAGGGAGGTTAGTAAAGAAACCAACTAACTCCTTTAAGAAGTTTTGGTGACTGAGTTCATCAACTTTTTAAAGACTGAACATGCAAAGTTTTGCTTTTAAGTAAGGGTTTAAAAAGACAACATCATGTACTGTCTTAACAGAATGGTTGGTTCAATAGTCATTTAAGCTATAGCTATAATGAAATGATTAATGGTTTCAACAGTCTTTAAAAAGTTTTATGGTATCATGGTTGAGGAGCAATGAATATATATATATATTTTTTCATTTTTAACTTTGCCATGGATATTTTAAATTATACAAAAATAAAAAGAAATAAATTTCTGGTTATTTAAATTAGCCTAAGTTGATATGCATTTTATGTTTAAAAAAATATATTCACTGCCCCTATGACAATAACAAAAGGCATGCGTATGGATTTTTTAAGTGATAGCTGTAGTAAAAATCAGTGCATTTAATTAATACCTTTCTTTTTCAAGCTACATTGCTGGGAATGGGTATCTCTTTCTTCTAACAATTTGGATGATAATCTATTCCTTGGAATTATATTCTTTTTGTCTATGAAAATTAATCTTAATCTTTCAAGTATGGAATGTTCTCTGTCTATGGCTTCAAATGGACTTACTTTAAAAACAAAAGAGAGGGAAAAAAAAGAATTCAATATCTTACACAAGCTCAATGATAATTATTCAAAGAAATAGTTTATGTTAATAAACTCCAATTTGAACCATTGGAATTAAATATATATATATATTATTTTTTAGTGCAGTTTTTATTTTCCAGAAAAATTGTGCACAAAGTGCCATTCCCATATTCTCCCCACCCCCTTGCACACTATTTATTTTATTAGCAACATCTTTCATTCCTGTGGTAATTGAAACGCTAGTATTAATTAATTTCCACCATAATCTTTATGCTATATAAGTCTCTGGGTTTAACCAAATACATACTATCATTTATATATATGCTATACTATTATGTATCACATGGAATAATTTCATTGTCTTTAAAATGTCCTCTACCTTACCTATCTGCCCCTCCTCCCTTACTCTTGGATAACTTAAATTTAAATAAATAGAGTTTTGGTTTATTTTATTATCAATTAAATTATAAAGATGTCAAAATGTTTTTAGGAAACAAGTATTTACTTTTAGAAAAAAAACTCAAATATAATCTGAAATATATATGAATAAGAAAACTATATTTGGGTATTTATCCAAAATATAGTTCAGATGGATTTTTTTGTTGATAATTTAAAAAGTGGAATCATTATGTCCAAGAGGATATGAACTCTCTTAGGACATTGCATGGAGTCATGATGTGGTATTGAAGGATAAGCATTGTACCACAAGGTCAGTTTGAATTGTACAGTTGTCAGTTCAAACTCACTAGCAACTCCTCAGAACCCCTATACAGAGTCACTGTGTGTCAGAACCGACTCGATGGCACTTAACAACAACAAGAATCCTGTATAATTTGGGCATTTCTTTAGGCTTTATTTAAACATAGATAAAAGCCTCATATACTGTTGAGAGACTGGTAAATGGTAATAAAAAGGCATGATTTTTATTTAAACAATGATTGAGTTTTTCCTCAGTAGAAATGTATGTATATGAAAATGACCAGATTTCCTTTCAGACAACAGGGAATACATGATACACATAAAGCCATATTGCACCACTGGTTCCTGAAACCTTTAACACAGAACCAAATTCATCTACCGCACATACTTAACTCTCCAAGGAAGACATTAGGAATTTGAGATAAGAGATCACAACTTTGTGAAGATAAAATTGAATTCTTTTTTAATCTTTAATCTTTGCCATAGTTAGCAGCTTTGTAGAATGGCAATGCATTTTAGAGAATGAATCAATTTGTAGTTTCATCTGTTTATGTTGCTTTAATTCATATATGCTTAAACTTCAGGTAAGTGTGTTTTCCTCCATTTTATAAAGTCCTTGTTGGTGAATACATTATAGACGATGCAACTCAATACTTAAGAGTTGATTCAGCCAACAGGAAAAACTATACCTGTTATAAATTTGGAGTATGATATCCTATTGCTTTCTACTTAATGGATTTTCTCTTAATTGTTGTTTATATTCATCCCTGATATTAATTCCTTTAGTACTCAATATGTGGCTTCTCTATTACACATAAGATTCAGTTTCCACAATGCCATATTGTAAGTATTTATTAAAACATTACCAGTGTTTTTTCTTCCCATTGGAAAAACAGTAAAAATTTCATAGTTACTAGTATCTGGACATTAATTGTACATGCTAGAAAAAAAAAATTTGCCTCAACAGTATAAAACCATAAATTTATCACTGTGTTCTCTCTAGATACTAAGGGACATAGATTTACAAAGAAACTAGTGAAAATACAAATTATATCATCCAAGATAGATTTTTTGTCTTTAAGAGTTTAACTAACTGGTACATATTCACACCATGGTCTTCATCTTAACAGCTAGCTATTGTCTATTAGAATTTTTGATAATGTTGTAAAACTAGTAGCAAAAACATTGAGTAATCCCAATTTATAGCAACCCTGTAGTACTTAGTAGCATTGTCCTATAAGGTTTCCAAAGTTATAAATCTTACAGAAGTAGAATTCCACATCTTGGAGCAGCTTGTGACTTTGAACTGCCAACCATTAGGTTAGCAGATGCCTACTTTAACTATTTCACCAAATATTGTGCTCCATATTTTGTTGAATTCAGTGTATTATACAACTATTACTATAGCTAAGTGGTCCTTTTGGCACAAGTTTGTTGCTGAAATATTTTAGATCCATTAAGTTGGAATTCTGGTGTGGCACCATAGCATAAGCACTCGACTTCAAGGTCAGTTTGAGCCTCAAAGTTAGTGGTTCAAACTTACCAGTCACTCCTGGAAACCCTGTATAGAGGTTCTATGAGTTGAAATCAACTCAATGGAACTTTACAACAAAGCAAAGTGAAAAAATACTATTACAAAATGGAATTATTAACCTTTTTGCATTAGTTTTTTATGCTTATCTTAGATGGAACTAAGCATGCAGAAACTAGAGAAATTCAAGGAGAACACCAAGCTATGGTGAAGGAAACCAAAACGGTCATTTTGGAAGGTTTTGACAAATTTGCCAATGTAACTGTAAAGACTCAAAGATTCTGTGGTGTATAGTGCGTGTAGGCTGGCTTCTAATTTGGGCCCCAACTCCAACTATATTGTATTAGTTGACTCATGCTTTGATTTCTTCATTTGACATCTTCATTTGAAGAAATCATAGTTAAGACAAGTAGTTAACACTTGGAATCGTGTTTAGCAATAGTCAGCTCTGAACTACTATCGATTTTATCTCCAATTAACACTAACAAGGTCACTAAAGGGTTAATGTGTGGGACTGCAAAGTCAGTTTGAGCCAAAAAGTCAGCTGTTCAAGCTCACCAGCTACTCCTGGAAACTATTTACAGGGTTGCTTTGGTCAGAGCCGACCCGACAAAACTTAACAACAACAAAGTAACATTTAACATTCTTAGCTTAAATTTCCAAAGTTATGCCACTGTAAAAATATAGAAACTTGCAAATAATTGGGCTGAAGCACTTTGTGCGTTTTTGTCAAGGTCTTTTGTGTCAAGTGGTTCAGATAACAGATTCTCTTTCCCTTGTTTTGCTATCTTGTTTTTGTTGTTAAGTTCCCTCAAGTCAGTTGTGACTCATAGCCACCCTGTATAAGGTTTCCAAGGAGTGTCTGGTGGGTTTGAATGTTGACCTTGAAGTTAACAGTACAGTCCTTATCCAATAATTCTTTTTCATTTTGAGATAGCAAAGTGACCAGGGTAACAAACTTGATTTTCTGCACTTTAATAATGCTTTTCTTTTAAGATCACATCATTTTCCACATAAAACATTTTGGTATTATCATGCCTTTCCCTCATTATTCAGTCTAATAAGAGTTTCTGTGATCCTATATTTTATTGTAGCATTACTATAGTTTAGCAAGTGGCGGTACAGCTTATATTCTGGAAGGGAAAATGTTATCTATACAGAAAAAGAATTCACCTAAATTTGAAAAAAAGGTTTCTCTTTTTTTTTTTTTTTTTTTTTTTTGGTATTTTTATTTACTTGGTGTCATACAGTCAAAATGATTTATAGATGTAGCTTAATGCCAAATCTTTTTGAGATTTCAGAAACTGAAAATTTCATGTAGTATAAAAATGTTTATTTCATTTGCCATTATAGATAATATATAAATATTTGGAGTAAAAATAAAGGTAAGCAGAAAAATTAAGTTGCTGTAGGAACCAAATTTACCCTTTGATCTCAAATGCCCATCTACTGTGTGAAAATGTGAATTTTGGCCTCCCAGGTGATCTTGTCAGTGAGTTAAAGAAAAATAAAATAATGAAATTGAGGAAAACTTCACAGCTATAGCAATGATAACAAAGATGCTTGAAAGTTTTTGTTACTTTAAAATTGTTTATTTAAAAGACAATTGTCTTGTAAGATTGAAATGATATGTTGGGGGATGTTGTTGCTGTTAAGTGCTACTGAGTCACTTCCAAAGAGTGGCTGGTGGGTTTGAACCACTGTAGTGCCACACCAGGACTCTTAACGGTGTCACACATTTCCTGAATTTTTTATTGTTGCATTTCTGGAGTTATTAGATCATTGGTATTTTATTGTTCTTCTGCTGTGGCCTGTAGGATAAACACTGAACTGTTAACTGCAAGGTCAGTAGTTCAAACTTATCAGCCACTCATTAGAAACACTATACAGGGTTGCTATAAGTCAGAACTGACTCCATGACACTTAACAACAACATGTACTCTAAGATAATAACTGTTTGAATTTATAATGTCAAGAATTTTACAGAGGCAGAAGTTTGTTCCATTACAAATGGAGATGACTGTCGGCAAAATAGCAGCATAACTCTGAGAAGTGGTGCTTCTTAAAAAAGCTGAAAAAGTCATTTAAGTAATTTACTTTATGCAAAAATAGCATCAAGACCATAATGAAAAATGTGTCTTGAAAACACTAACCATTCATTAAGGCATATGGAAATTAAATGTCTCTTTGTCCAATGCTAACTCCTCTTAATCATAAAATTCACCACTCCAAAAGAAAGCTTACAAGTTTAAGTAATATATATATATATATAATTTTATACTTTTCTGCTTAACTATAGCCATCTGTATATCAGTCTTGATTTCCAATTAATTCAAAGAATTTCTAACTACAACTATTTAATTTTAGATACACCTATGAGGAAAGCACAAGCCAACAAAAGAGTTCAAGGTAAGTATGTTGACCATGCTGTTGTTACCTGCCGTTGAGTCAGTTCCCACTCATAGAGCCCCTGTATAGGGTTTCCGAGGAGTAGCTGGTGAATTTGAACCACTGACCTTGTGGTCCAATACATTATTCCACAGTGCCACACCAGAAGTAATATTTTTATGTGGAGGCTTAAAAGAGTTGGAATTAAAAGTTAATGGATTTTTTTTTCAGGAACTCTTTGAAGTCCCCACATATATATGACATCTGCTTTGTTATTAGAAATCAAAATAAAGCAGAGTTTGTTTATATATTTTATTGCCTTTTGTTGTCTTTAAGGGAGAAAATGTAGTCAATTTTGAGGTAAAGTATGTTGCTAATAAGAATCATAAAATCAATTGCTCATTAATAGTATACCAATGAATCATGTACTATTAGTAAAATCAAAGAATAGCAAAATCAATGTTTGTGGAATCAACATTGATTCAGAGTAATCTTATTTGGATCAGAATAGAATTGTGCTTCATAGGGTTTCAAATTACTAATATTTCAAAAGTAGATTGCCGGTTGTTTCTTCCAAGGCATCTCTGGGTGGATGCTCAGCTAGTAACAAAATAGAAACAAGTGCAGGCTAGTCAAAAATAAATTCTTGAATACCAGTGCAGAGCAGAGAACAGACTAACCTGATAGCAATAAAAATAGTTTGTTTTTGGTTTGAGAAAATACTATTTTGTGACTTTGCATATTTGAAATGTATATATATATACATACAGCTGGCTGTGTGCCGTGGAGTTGGTTCCGACTCATAGCGAGGCTGTAAATTTTTAAGGGAGCAGAACGCCTCATCTTTCTCCCGCCGAACAGCTGGTAGTTTCGAACTTCTGACCTTGCTGGTTCGCAGCCTGATTCATAACCGCTAGAGAGAGAGAGAGATGGAGAGACAGAGAAAGAGAGTCCTGGTGTGGCACTGTGGGTTAATGCACTGGACTGCAAAGTCGGCTTGAACCGCAAGGTTGGTGGTTTAAGCTCACCAACGACTCCTCAGAGACCCTATATAGGATCACTATGGGGCAGAACCAACTCAACAGCACTTAACATAACTTTATATATATATGAACTTTTATTGTAGCTATTTGCAAAACTCATCAAATATATGCCTACATCACATAGGCAGTACAATTTTCTACATAACTGTACTTCTGTGGCTTTTCTAATGTTTGCTCTACATTTGTTTACATTTAAAGATCAAAGTTTTCCTCATGAATCTTAGAATAAATTATATTCTTGAATAACAAGTCTGAAATTTCTAACGATATTACATATTCATAGTTGCAAGAAATTGCAAGATTTATAAATCCATTATAAGCATATCTGATCTTTTATGTCACTCCAGTATATAGACATATGCACTTAAAGGATCAATCACACAAGTATTTTTAAACTGAAGAGTGTATCAGGGATTTCTTATAAATGTACAAATTTTTAAAAATAAAATTATTAAATTTTAATATGTTCTTTTAATGTGATTTTGATCAAATGATTACTTGGGCTTCTTTACTATACACTGAGAATATTATTTAGAAAATAGTATAGCATTTTTCATAATAATAGGTTATGAACTCTAATAAAGGTAGCTATGCATAGAATTCTATATTTTTAATATCTAAAGTTGCATCACATGTATAATATACATGTTCTTTCTTCATCTTAACCAGGACCTAGAAGACGATCAAGGGAAGGTCATTCTCAGTGAAAACCCAGAGACTGGACACCAAAGTTTTAAAAATCTGACCTAAAAGAAAATTATGAGAGTCACTTTGACTTTAGAAACTTCAGAATCATCAACACAAAAAAGAAAACACTAAGCAATGCCAATGTAATATGATTTTCTGATGAGAACATGAAAACAAAATTGTGGGGTTAGATCTCTGTGGTTTAGGAATGGAGAGAAAACTTAGGACTTTATGTTTTTACATCTTGACCTTAAAAATTCTTGTTACCTTTGGATTCTATAAAATAAAATAAAATAAAATCCTTGTTGCAGTATTCACTAAAATTCAGAACTCAGAGTTGTAAACTTTTATTTCACTGAAAACATTGCACCTTTAATTATATATAATGGGTAGACACAATGCATGCAAATTGTTACTTCTTTGGAAATCTAAGTGATGAAAATATATGAAAAAAAAAATATATATATATATATATATCAGAAAACAAAACAAACACAAAACTACAAATTTGTACATCAAAAGGCTTTTCACATTTTTAATACAGTGTGAAGTTACCAGTAAATCATGTGAGTTTTACACTTAATTTTGTACTTTTGAAATGTTTGCCATATACTTCTAGTAATCATATTTTTATCTCAAATATTTCTGAAAAACCATTTTTCAGGTATAAAGAGAATTACTTGATTACTTCACTTTGGGTAATTTGGAAAACTCAAAGTTTAAGTTAATAAATGGTTTGAACTTGGGAACAAGACTTTATATCTCTGTTTTTGTAACAAATATTCATTAAAGGAAATTAAATAAATAGTATTTCTGAATTTACAAAACTATGATGGTATATAAAGATATATTGAAGAATGAAGATAGTCACTTAACTTGACTTAGGGACAATGTTAAATTCTGAGTATTCAAAGATGAATCAGACTCAGTTCCTCTCTTCAGTGTACAGAGACAAATTACTAATTATTCATGATGCATCTTGGGATCTAATAAAAGCAAAAATAGAAGCCACTAAAGTCCACTGACATTTAGTGGAGTCCAACTCATATCAACCCTAGGTGGGATTTCCTAGGTTGTAAATCTTTACAGAAGCAGAAAACTCTCTTTCTCCTGAAAGCAAAAATAGCACTACACAAATGTAAATGTTGTATCATCCTAGTATGCTTGAATGAGGAGCCAGAGAGATACCTTTAACCAAGACTTAAATTAACTAAAGAGTCTTTGGCATGGCAAAAGAGAGGAAGAAAACATATATGTTAGGAATTGTAAATGGATGGCTTGATCTACTCATGTCTCTACAAGTGTCATCCTTTGCTTGGAATGATTGTAATGAGAACATTCAAGGTAGGGAATCCACACTCAAAAGGATATACAGACAGAAAGATAGTTGTAGTGTACAATAGAGCAAAACATTGTTTAGCCCTACACTATCTTCAGAGTTGTGTTGTGGGTAATGTGCTAGACTGCAGATCAGTTTGAACTGTATGGTTGGTGGTTCAAGCTCATTAACCACTCCTCGGAAACCCTATACAGATTCGTTATGAGTCAGAACAAAGTTCATGGCACTTAACAACAACAACAACAAACACTATGTTTATGATCACCAACATGTTTCAATCCTCCATTTTAGCTGTTGTGCCAATCCATGATACCGAAGGTCTTTCTTGTCTTCTGGTCGTCTACTTCACCAAACATGTCCTCCGCCAGTGATTGATTCCTCCTAATAATAGTTGCGAAGCATGTCAATATTCTGTTATGATCCACAAGATTTGCATTGGCTAGTTTCAGAAATAGAACACCAGGTCTTTCTTGCTAGTCTGTCTTAGTATGGAAATTCCATCATAGTTGATCCTGCTGGTATTTGAAATACTGGTGGCACAGCTTCCAGCATTACAGCAAAATGCAAACCACCACAGTACAACAAAGGAGCTCTGGTAGCGTAGTGGTTATGAATCGGGCTGTGAACCGCAAGGTCAGCAGTTCGAAACTACCAGCTACTCCGTGGGACAAAGATGAGGCTTTCTGCTCCTGTAAAGATTTACAGCCTCAGAAACCCTGTTCAGGGTCGCTATGTGTTGGAATCTACTCGACAGCACTTATCAACAACAACAGTACAACAAGGCTGGTGGATTGGTGAAAGTATAACAAAATTATTCTGTAAGTTGGAGAATAGCCATTGAGAGAATGCAAAATTGAGAGATCACATTAAGAACAGGCTTTACAACAGAAGTCCAGGTTAGAGGAGAAAAAAAATAGATTCTGTACTAATGTTGTATTAAAGGGATTAAAAATCCACTTTGGTAACAAAAAGAAGTGATTCTATTTCAAGAATGACTGATGTGAAGAAACGAGGTCGAAAATTCTGAGAGTACCCAACACTGAAGAAATGCTCCATATCTTTGGTTTTCCGGAATGCTTTCTACTCCTGGATAGTAGTAGTTTTGATACATAGCATTTGGAGCCTGTGCTAGAAAACAATGTCCCACCATCTGAATATTCAAGAAGAGATCTTAGTTCAATCTGAGCTGGAAAGGGTACAGCTATGGTTTTTTTCCAAAATGACTAAATAAACTGCTTACAGATGAGAGTACTGATTGAATAGACTAAAATGTCATCAACACAGATCATTGTTCCAAACAGGTAGTATTTTGTTCATGATCTTCTAGAAAACTGCAAGTATATTGTATAGAACAAACAGTTTGGTAGTGATGGTTTTCTGCAGTGGAGTCAATTCTGACTCATATCTACCCTGTTCTGGTTTCTGAGGCTGTAAATCTTTATGGGAGCAGAAAGCCTCACCTTTCTCCTCTGGAACAGCTGGTAGTTTTTGAACTGCTGATCTTGAAAATATCAGCCTGGCTCATAACCATTAGTGGGTTTATTTATTTAGTCCCTTTTAGGATTTTCATTTGATGATGAGTCAAGTATTCCGTGGGAGTCTTGGTGTGGCACTGTGGGTTAATATGGTGGACTGAAATGTTGTTTGAACCACAAAGTTGGTAGTTCAAGCTCACCAACTACTCCTCAGAAGCCCTATACAGGGTCACTATGGGTCAAACCTACTCAATGGCACTTAAAAACAACAACAGCCATTCCATATTGTGCATTACATATGAGAATTCAGGGTGATAGAAATAATTTAGACATGGAATAATTTAAAACTCTACTTTATTACCATAAGAAGAAAAGAAAAATCAGCATTGACTAGTACATATGTCCATCTTGTTCATCTTTCTGGGAAGAATAGAGTCTTTTTAGCCAAACATACAAGTATATTTATAATAAAATACAAAAAAAAGTTACTGATAAAATTGAAATGAATTAAACAATAGAACAAATAAAAATAACAATTGTATATAAAGATATTAAGAACAGTAAGTTAACATTTTTAAATGAGACTAAAAAATAAGAAAAGAAAGGTGCATTTAGGAAACAACTCAGAAGCAACTAATCAGGAAGTACAATTGAGTTGGCCACTTATTTAGAAAGTTAGCAGACAAGTTGGTCAAAATCAGGTGTTTTGGAAAAGGAATTATCTTAGTATCTGAGCATGAAGCACTATACCATAGACTTTCATATATAATGTTTAATCTTTAAAAAATTCAAAAGTATCTTATGATCTCATTTTATATGAGGAAATCAGGTTTAAAAAGTTTACATAATGATGTTTTTTTTGGCTCTGTACCATTGAAATAAGCCATATATTAACAACCCTTGTAGAACAGAGTAGAACTGCAACCAAGAGTTTCTGAGACTCAACTCTATAGAAGCAGTCAGCATCATCTTTCTACTGTGGGATTTTTCTTTTCAAGTTTTTATTGTGAATTGAGTGAAAGGTTACAGGCAGAACATCAGTTTTACATTCAACAAATCATACACCTTGTTTCATTGCAATAATTAAAATCCCCTCCATGTACCATCAGCTAACATTATTTCTCTCTATTCACATAAGCTCTTTTTCTTTTTAAAACTCTCAGGCATATATAATAATTTACACCACAAAGGGCACATTCTGCAAGTCTGCCTCCTGGCTGCCAGCTCTTAGTCCCTCTCTTCCCATGAATCTGGAGTCCTCAGCTGCTCCCCTTCTCCATGTCCCCATCTCTGCCTCCATCTCTGGTGTGGCTGCTTCTCTGAATAAGGTCCTGCATTTCACTTGTGCTCTTCCCCCTTCATGGTCCTAGGTCCTCTGTTTCTAGACTATGATATTAACCACTCCCCCGTTTTTGTTACAAAACTTCTACCTTTACAACAGTGACAGTCACAATTCGTCATGATAACCATTACTCACTATTGAATCATTAAGAGTCTTATCCCCATTTCTTTTTACCAGAACCATCTAGACAAGATTAAAAACTATTTAGTGGGGAATTTCTTCTCCCATACACTCTTAAACTAAACTCCCTCTTGACACCTTGTAAGCCAGTCACTTCATGCCTTTATTGCCCCCACATTTTAGGTAGCCAATATCTAAGTTGCCCATCCCTATCTACCCTTCACATCAAGTCTTCACATCAAGCATTGATACTTGATGTGAAGACTTCTTCCCTCTTTGTTATTATTTAGAGCTACTATCTCCATGATTCTAGGTCAGGTTCACCACACTAGAATTTTATCCTTGTTTCCTTTATAAAAATAAAAATAAAAAATTTTTTTTTTCTATCTTCCTCTAGTTGAGTTCATTGAGGATAGTGCAAATGGGTACTATCTGCAAGTTTGAGTGTTCTTGTGTCGCTCCCCTTACTTCATATCAGCTGGATGCTTCACTCTCAGCTCTAGTCCTCTGTGGCTATGTCCTTGTCCATGGGTTCAGGTGTCCTTAGGTCTCACCACACTTTGGACCAATCAGCCCTTACTCTTCTCTCTCTTATCTCCAGGTCAACAGGCATTTATGGACCATGGTTGAACTCAGCCCATTTCTTCATTGCTGCCTCTCCCCCTCTTTCACTCACCAGTAGACCAATGTGGTTGCCAGCAAGCTTACGTTTCTGCTCATGTGTTTCCTTTGAGTTTCACTCTTGGAGGGGCTTTGTCCTGAAAGAATTTGATTGCTTGCCTTGATGGCTTCCCGCAAACAGTTGCTCATTCTTGTAGTAGCCATCATACTGCCATTTTTGTTCTGGGTTTTTCCTTATGATCTTTCTTTGAAGATGTATCTTCCGTCACTCTAGCTGTTCCAGGCTGATCTTCTTGTCCTTTCTAGTGGGAATATTCCACCTCAGAAGATTCTGGATGGGACTTAGGATTCCACCTAAGGTTCTGCAAGAGGCCTATTTCACTGGGGAAGTTCTAGAACCCCTTTTAGATATTCGAATCATTTATAGGCTGAAGATGAACTTAAAGTTTTCTGTAATCATGTTTCCCAACATTCCTTTTTATCCCACTCAAGTATTTATTTTACTTTAGTAAGCAAGGGAAACCAATATTCATAAGACAGTGAAGCATCTTAGTATTATTTCCCATCTTCAAACTATGCCTAGATCCCTGTATCACAGAGTTTTATTGTTCCAAGTTTGAGCATACATCACTATTTACCCCATGCAAACCTTTCTCAGTGTTCCCCTATTTAATCCATGTGTCCCCCTATCTACCTTGTTCTTCCACCTCCTCCCCCTTCTTGTATTGCCCTCCCAACACCTGAACTGTGATGTGTCTGCCCCTTGCCTTTGCACTCCCATCGCCTAACGCCACCTCCCCCTCAACCCCCCACCCCAATCTCACCATTGTGGTTACCTTATATTCCATTAACTTTCCCCTCCATTTAAGATAGTCTATTTTATCCTGTAATTTACCTGAATTTCTCACTGCTTGGATATCTGTTCCTATGTGTTTATCTTCTTTCATATTATAATTGTTTTGATCATAGACTGACCATCCGGATTCTCTGAGTTTGTTCTTACAGTTTTGTTCTGTTCTTGAATCTTCCATTTATTGATTGAGGTCCAGATGGTGCTGCCATGTATATCAATCTCTGTTTGTTGTCTGTTCTTGTTGGTTCTCAGTTCACAGAACTCTCTTTAGCATGATTTTCAGCTGAGGGTTAACTTTGGCAAAATCCCTTAACTTCTGTTTATCTTGGAATGTTTTGATTACACTGTTGTATTTCATTGTCAGTTTTGCTGGGTAGAAGATTCTTGGTTGGCAGTATTTTTTCTTTCAGGGTTTTATATGTGTCTCCCCATTGCCTCCTTGCCTGCACAGTTTCTGCTAAGAGATCCAAGCTTAATTTGATTTGATTGTCTTTTTTATGTTACACTTCTCTTTTCCTTAGCTACTTTAAGGATTCTGTCCTTATCTTTGATTTTGGAGAGCTTGATTATTATATGTCTTGGTGATTTTCTTTTGGGGTCTATCCTTCCTGGGGTTTGTTGAGCTTCTTGAATGTTTATCTTTTAACTTTTCAGGATGTTAGGAGACTTTTCTTCCAGCAGCTCTTCAACTATCTCCTCTGTGGACTTGTGTGATTCTTCCTGTTCCAGAATGTTGATAATTCTTACATTATTCCTCTTCATGTTGTCCAACATGAATCTTAGACCTTCTTAAGATTTTTTTATCCTTTTATCAGCTTGCTCTTTTGGTAGTATTGAGAGATTTGTCTTCCAGCTTACTAGTTCTGGCTTCTATCTCTTCAGTTCTACTCTTTTACCCTTTCAGTGTATTGTCCATTTCTGACGTTCTATAATTGTTTGGACCTCTTTTTGTAGGTTTTGAATAGTTTCCAATGCTGTATCTATCTTATTTTGGTAGCATAGTGGTTACGAATCAAGCTGCTAACCTCAGGGTAAGCAGTTCAAAACTACCAGCTGTTCTGCAGGAGAAAGATGAGGCTTTCTGATTCCATAAAGATTACAGCCTCAGAAACCCTGTACAGGGTCACTATGAGTTGTAACCGACTCCATGGCACATAACAACATCTATCTTATTTGATTATTCCTGTACCACTTTCCTGACTTCTGTATTTTTCTCAACTCCATTGTGAAGTGTTTTGATACATTTTATAATAATTTTTTTGAATTGCTTCTCAGGCATTTCCAAGGCCTGCCCTCCTTCAGTATGCAGTGTAGGTCTACCTCTAGCTCATTTGTCTCAGTCACTTTATCTCGTTTCTGGACATGTGCTGATATGGTCATCTGTTTCTCTTTCATGGGCATATTCAGTAGTTAGCTGTGGCCTTAATACTTAGCTGGGTGTGTGTTTTGGTATTTTTTATGCTTTCTGATTGCCTGTAGGTACATATTATAAGGAGATGTTTTTCTCTTTTCACTTTTCTTATTACTCGACTCAGAGTAACTGTCCCAGGTGTTGTCTTCCTCCCTGGTGTGTGGCAACTGGTATTAGCTCTTGTCTGGATTGTGGGATTTTATAGGATGCGATTGTGGCTTGACTATATAACTGCAATTGTTGGCTCTTCTTGGGTAATGCATGGAGAGCAAGAGCCCCCTAAAGATAAAGAGGGGACAATAAACAAAATAGCAACAGCAAAACAAAAACAAACAAACAAAAAAACAACCACAGATTGGATGCTGTAGTCTTTAATCACAGAAAAAAGAGAACAGAAAAAAAAAAATCTGTAGCCTAATATGAGTATGATTTTAATGTCCTCTTTCAGCTTCTTGCATTCAAGTCCACCTGAGAAATTTCTGCTCCCATAAAGATTTACAGCCTTGGAAACCCTATGCAGGGTTGCTATGAGTCAGAACTGACTCCAGGGCACTTAACAACAAATGTTGGTCATCATGACGTAACTCAGGATTGAATTTTCAGACTGTTTCCTTTTAAGTCTGCCTGTCCCACTCCACAACTCTTGCTCTGGCCTTTTTCCTAGTGATAAATAGTTCAGGGCTGGCTGTGGCCATTTTGCACTATTGTTTGGTTTTAAGTGGTAACTGTTCCTTTAAATTTTGAGGAGATCTGTGTGCATGCATAATAGAATCCTCTGGGGGTAGAGGTGGAGTGTCTAGTCACTCAGGCACCCCCTATAGTCACCAGAACAGAAGTGTACAGGCAGTGAGAGACCAATGAACAGATACAAAAAAAAAGAATGCCCATGCCTTTATCTCCGCAGTTCTGTCAGGTGTCCATAACTGCTGATCTTTCCCCTACTTGGTCTCACCCAAGATGGCTGCTCCGGGAGCATTTGAGTGCCTTGGATTAGAAAACACTGGATTTCTTGTGTCTGCTACAAATTCCACTAGCTGTAAGCTTTCAATTTTCTAAATATTCCTTTATATGTGGTTCAGAGTTCTGGACTAATCCCCTGATACTGCTTGGTCTGGTATTCTGTGTTGTTGCTGACAGAGATCCTTACTGAACTTCTACCCTATCTGCCATCTTGTTTGTTCTCCTCCCTTGTGGATTTGGACTGTCAACTTTGCAGTTAGGAGCCCAATGCTTAGTGCATAGCACCACCAGGTAAAGTTTTGTTATCTTATTTTTTAAATATTTTATTGAAGTACAATCCAATTATAATAAACTGCAAATAGTTATATGTACAATATAATAAGCTTTGACACATTATAAACCTGTGAAACCATCACTACCATCAGTATGGTTAATAGATCCATCACTCTGTTGAATACTCCTGGGGATGCTCTGCATATAGTTAATGTCCTCTCTCTCTCTGCAGTTCTATCATGTCTTGTGTTCTGTCCTGTGAACTTAAGCCATCTTGATCTCCCTAAACCCTGGGTTCCATCTCCTCACCTCTGCATGTCTCCATCTCCACTTGAATTTCTCCTCCCTGACCTGTACCTAAAATGTTTCTTAGGGCAGCAAACTGGGGAAACATTACAAATCACCTTACTTGGTTCCTGTCTTTTATTTAATTGTTTCCTGATGCAGTGTCACAGTGTCTTGAAATCAATTGTTTTGTATATTTACCCTGTTTTGTTTTTACTTTTTCATTGTTATTTTAGTTAGGAGAGTAAATTTTGTCCCTGTTGCTAATTTTTCTCAGAAGTACAAGATCTTCTGACATATAACAGAACTTCAAAAACTCGAAAAAAAAATTCCATAGCTTTTTTTATTCCGTTTTTTCAAGAACTTTTGAAGTCCACTCATATAATTGTGTTATATGAACTCCATTTCATAGTCATGAACTTCATCTTTAAATAAGAGTTTGATATTGTTTTTAGGTGACTTCAAGTCATTTCTGGCTCATAGTGACACAATGCATAACAGAATGAAACACTGCTACTGTCATTTATTATTGTTGTTGTTATTAAGTGCCATTGAGTTGTTTCCAAATCATAGTGACCTTGTATGAGGTTTCTGAGGAGCAGTCAATGGGTTTGAACTGCTGACTTTGTTCTAAGTCCAGTGCTGATACTATAGTGCCACACCAGGATCCTTTTCTCCACTTACCATGATGTTATTTGTTGGTCCTGTTGTGAGGATTTTTGTTTTCTTTACACTGAGGTGCAATTCATACTGTAGGCTATGATCTTTGATCTACATCAGTAAGTATTTCAAGTCCACTTCACTTACAACAAGCAAGATTGTATCATTTTTACATTGCAGGACATTAATAAGACTTCCTCCAATCCTGATGCCATGCTCTTCATATAATCCAGTTTCTTGGGTTATTTACTCAGCATACAGATTGAATAAATATGATGAAAGGATACAACCCTGGTGTGCACCTTTTCTGATTGATTTTAAGTCATTCATATCCCTTTGTTCTGTTCTAATAATTGCCTCTTGGTCCATGTACTGGTTCCTTACAAGCACAATTATGTGTTCTAGAATACACATCCTTTGCAATGCCGCCCATAATTTTTCATAATCTACACAGTCAAAACATTTATGTGTTCAATAAAACACAGGTAAACATCTTTATGGTATCCTCTGCTTTGAGCCAAAATCCACCTGACCTCAGCAATGATATCCCTAGTTTTATGTCCTCTCCTGATTCAGGCAGGCTTGTATTTTTGGCAGTTCTTTATTGACGTACTGTTACAACCATTTTTTAATTATCTTCAGTAAAATTTTATTTGCATGTAATATTAATGATACTATTCAATTATTTCCACATTCCTTTGGATCACTTCTCTTTGTAACAGACACAAATCTGGATCTTTTCCAATCCATTGACCAGTTAGCTATCTTCCAAATTTCATGGCATAGTTGTGTGAGCATTTCCAGTACTACTTCAGTTTGTTGAAAGATTTCAATCTGTATTTCATCAATAGGAAAATGCTAAAATAAGAGGATATGGATGGGAAAATATTGCTTGGATGTGCACTGTCCTGTGATAAATTACAGAAAAGAAATTTAAAATCAGATATCTTACTTTCATTGTCATTGCTATATAGTGTGCACACACATACATTCACATAGACAGCCATAGAAAACTTCAGAGAGGAAAATAGTAGCTAAATTTTATTAAGATTTAGTCTTACATTCATCTGAATCATTATTTCTTTTCATCTCTCAGATAATATTTAAAATACATGTGTTAAGTGTTGTCAAACCAATTCAGACTAATAGTCCTTGTATAGGGTTTCTGAGGAGTGGCTGGTTACTGTGAGTCACTGGTCTTGTAGTCAGCAGTCCAGTACTTATCCTATAGCACCACACCAGAACTCTAAAATACATGCGCTTATTACAATTTCTTGAAAATGAAATCATTGCCTTCAGTTCTGTGGATTGTATGTTAAGTATTCCATAATCTTTCATAAATATTAATTGATGAGATTTCTATAATACGATGAGAAAAGTCTGGTGACTTTATAAACAAACTCGATGCCAAATACAACACTTAGAAAGCTAGACCATACGTGAATAAGTCTGTTAGATGACTTTCATTTGAAGCAATAAAACAAAGCACTATGCAAACTCTTAAGAAATCTCACAAAGTGTTATTGAAACAGATAAATATGAAGTTCGCAAAAGATAAACAATTTCATAAGTATGTCCTACTAATGGTTGACAATCACAATTAACTTTAAATTTTAAGAAATATTCTGTGAGACTTTTTAATTACAGAAAAATACAGAAAGAGAAATGTTCAATAAACAATGTGTACATTGGAGAACCAACTCAACAGAAGATATTTTAATAATAGTCTTCTAAAAGTATTCCCAAATAGTTGTTGTTGCTAAGTGCACTTAACAACAAACTATAATAAAATAAATTCCTGTTTATTAAAAGCACTCATTTGTGGTATTTCTGTTAAAATACCACTAGATATCTAAGTCTGTATTTCTAGTCATTGTAGCATTGTTGTTAAGAGTCATAAAGCTGGTTCTGCCTCACAGTGACCATTCTTCCTAGTCTCTTTGTCTGTAAGTTCCACTGAAAGTTATCCGCCATGAATAATCCTGCTGCTATTTAAAATACTAGTGGTATATTCGGCTAATCACAGAAACACAAAAACCATGATAGTACAACACACAATACAACAAACTGACAGACTTCTTGTTGTTGTTGTTGTTGTTGCTGTTAGATGCCATTGAGTTGGTACCGACTCATAGTGACCTTATGCACAGCAGAACGAAACACTGCCCGATCTTGGGCCAACCTCACTACTGTTGTCATGCTTGAGTCCATCGATGTTGCCACTTGGCCAATCCATCTCATTGGGGGTCTTCCTCTTTTTCTCTTACCCTCTACCTTACCAAACATGATATCCTTCTCCAGAGACTGGTCCCTCCTGACAATATGTCTGAAGTATGAGAGACGAAGTTTGGTTATCTTGGCCTCTAAGAAGCACTCTGGTGCACTTCTTCCAAAATGAAACTATTGGTTGTTTTGGCAGCCCATGGCACTTTCAATATTTTCCTCCAAAACCATAACTCAAAAGCATCTGGTATATACACACACACATACCAATATACACACACACTTATATATGTGTGTGTTTTAAGTGCATTCTAATCAGTTCTGACTCATAGCAACCCTGTATAGGGTCTCTGAGGAGCAAATGGTGAACTTTAACCGTGGACCTTGTTCTTCTAACCAATCTTGAGGTCCAATGCATTATCCCATAGCACCAAGCAAGGACTCCTTACATATATATGTATAAAGTACCATTGAGTCCTATATAGGGTCTCTGGTGCTATAAATCTTGTGTGGGAGTAGCAAGCCTCAGAGTTCTCCCATGGAACAACTGGTAGGCTCCAACTGCTGATCTTACAATTTGCAAATCAGTGTTCTTATCTTCTAGAGCAGGATTGGGGAACATCCGCCATGGACTGTATAATCCTGCTAAATTATTTGGTCTAACCCTGCCAAGGCAACTGCAGGCAGCACTCAAAATTCAGTGGATCTAGGGCTTTTATAATAGCAACATAAATTTATATTAAGTGACGTTATAAATATCCAAATGGTCTTTGGCAGAATAAAGTTTCCCAATCCCTGTTTAAAAGCCACTGTGTTCCTATATATAAATACATGAGGATGAGTAGAAAATTATCTACTTTCTGATTGTGTTGTTGTTGTTAAGTTACATTGAATCAGTTCCTACCCATGGCAAGGAGCAGCTGGTGAGCTTGAACTGCCGACTTCGTGATTTAAGCAGACTTTAGTCCAGTGCATAATTCTATACACTGCCATTTACTCTTAGGCTCATAGTGATGAATCAATGTCTCATCACTAGTAATGATTTCTTTAAAGACACTTTTGGCTTCCTCCAAGTTGTTGTTAAGTACCGTGGAGATGGTTCTGACTCATAGTGACACTGCACAGGATTTCTGAGGCTATAAATCTTTATGGTAGCAGAAAGCCTCATCTATCTCCTGTGGAATGGCTGGTAGTTTCGAACTGCCCAGCTTGAGGTTAGCAGCCTGATTCGTAACCACTACGCTCCAAGTCCTCCAAGTATCAGTCTAAATTTTGATTTGCATATGTCCAAACATTTCTGTTTATGCTCTTTCATGAATTATTTTGGTAACCATCTTGCACAAATTTTTCAAAACCCAAATCTGTCATTGATTATTTCATAGGCAGAGCCATGGCTGGTTTGCAAATGCTTTGCCACATAATTCACTGTCACTTGTCTGTTTAACAGAATCATTTTGCATGAATGTTCAATGTTGTGTGGATGTGGATATGAGTTTTAATATAATTGGGATTTGGATAATTTTTGACTCACTCTTGTGTGTGTGTGTATATATATGTGTGTGTATTGTTGTTGTTGTTAGGTGCTATTGAGTTGGTTCCGAAGCATAGCAACCCTGTATAGGGTTTCCAAGGAGCAACTGCTAAACTTGGACTGCCAACCTTGTGGTTCAAACAATTTTGCAGTCCAGTGCATTAACCCACAGCACCATCCCTGGACTCTGTATATGCAACTTAACAACAACATATGTTGTTCTTAAGTCCCATCAAGTCGGTTCTGACCCATAGCAATCCTGTACAGGGTTTTCAAGGAATGAGTAGTGAGCTTGAACTGCCGACCTTGTGGTTCAAACCAATTTGTCAGTCCAGGGCATTAACTCACAGCACCACACCAGGACTCAGATCCATCATATCAGATCCAACTCATAGCAAACCTGTACAGGATTTCTGAGGAGTGGCTGTTAAGTTTGAACCACTGACCTTGTGGTTATCAATATAATGCTTATTCTACAGCACCACATCAGGATTCATTTTATATATATGTTGCTGTTGTTGTTAAGTGCCATTAAGTCAGTTTGACTCATAGAGACCCTGTATAGGGTTTCTGAGGAGTGACTGCTGAGCTTGAACCACTGACCTTGCCGTTCCAACCAACCTTGTAGTCCATTGCATTAGCCTGCAGCACTACACCAGGATTCTCTACACATATCTAAGTGTGTGTGTGTGTGTGTGTGTGTGTGTGTGTGGAGAGAGAGAGAGAAAGAGATTAATACCAAGGAAATGTTTCACATAGTTGCAGAAGTGGGCAACTTCCATGTCCATGGGTCAGATGGTGGACTGAAGACTTCTGACTCATGTAGCTTCAGAAGCTGATGATCTCGATATCCACAAGTCAGATGGAAAGTTCTGGCTGCAGAGGGGAATGAATCCAAGGTTGGTAGGTGTGATGACAGGCTACTGATGACTCCCAAGATTCACAGGCAATATAGAAGGCCACTGGCTCAAGTCCAAAATACTGAAGATCAGATGACAATCCAGATAAAGTATACAAATCTAGGAAGAAGCAAGATTTGTCTTGTTGTTAAGTGTCACTGAGTCAGTTCCAGCTCATGTCCACACTGTATAAGTTTTCTGAAGAGAAGCTGGTGAGTTTGAACTGAAGGCCTTAAAGTTCAAACTGACCTTGTGGACCAGTGCTTATCCTGCAGCACCACACCATGTCCAATAATATTGGGAGCAGTTTACACTACAGAGGAAACACCCTTTCAAATGATTTGCTGCTCATAGCAGATATCATCATGAGGGATTGCTACATCTATTGCTGAACAACTGAGAGTCCTGGCTTAGTCAACCTGACACAACTATCTTATCAGAAAACCAAAGCCTAGATTCATTGTTATTTCTAATTGTTGCTAAGTGTCATCAAATTTGTTCTGATCCATAGAGACCCTATATAGGGTTTCCAAGGAGTGACTGGTGAGCTTGAAACGTTGAATTTGCAGATTTAACTGACTGTGCAGTCCAGCACATCAATCCACCGTGTCAAGAGGACTTAAAATACTTATTGATGAAGATCAAATATCACAGCCTTTGGTATGGGTTGCATCTGAATGCAAAGAAAACAGAAGTCCTCACCACTAGACCAATAAGCAGCATCTATACAAATGGAAAAATATTAAAGTTGTCAAAGGTATCATATTGCTTGGATCAGCCATCAAAACTCATGGAAACAGCAGTCAAGAAATCAAGTGACATATTGCATTAGGCATAGGATATCAAAGAGATATAAAAAATCTGATGATTTCCAAATTCCATTGGGTCACCTCTCTTTGGAATGGACACAGATACGGATCTCTTCTAATCAGTCAGCCAAATAGTTGTCTTCCAAATTTCTTGGCATAGATGAGTGAGTGCCTCCTTTGTCGCCTCACTTTCTTGAAAGATTTCAGTTTGTATTCCATCAATTCCTGGTACCTTTGTTCTTTGCCAATTCCTTCAATGCACCTTGGATTTCCTCCTTCAGTATCAATGGCTCTTGATCATATGCTACCTCTTGAAATGGCTGAACATTACCATTTCCTTTTGGTACAGTGACTCTGAGTATTCCTTCCATCTTCTTTTTTTTTCTAATTTTTTTATTGTGAATTGAGTGAAGGTTTACAGATAAGATCATCAACTTTACATTCAACAAATTATACACTTGTTTCAGTTCAACAATTACAATCCCATCCCTGCAAAAACAGTTATCCTACTTCCTCCATATGGTTCTCCATTTACATCTTATATTTCACAAATGAACAAAGCAAAAATATTTGATGCATACATACAAATCAGAAAATATTCATTTAAATGTCCAAAGGGCTCATTCTGAAAGCCAGCCTCCTGCTCACAGCACACAGCTTTACTCAGTCTACCATCCATCTTCTTTTGATGCTTTCTGTATCATTCAATAATTTTCTCAGAGAATCTTTTAATAACTAAAGTCAAGGCTTGCATTTTTTTCTACATTGAGCAATCTCTTTTATATCCCATGTGAGTAAAGTTTTACTAAAAGTAATACAAAAACAACTGGAAGCATACATTGACAGAGAACTTCCAGAGGTTCAAGCCGGATTCAGAAGAGGCTGTGGAATGTGGGATATCATTGCTGATGTCCGATAGATCTTGGCTGAAAACAGAGAATATCAGAAAGATGTTTACCTGTGCTTTATTGACCATACAAAGACTTTTGATTGTGGGGATCATGACAAGCTATGGATAATATTGCAAAGTATGAGTATGCAGGAACACTTGATTGTGCTCATGAGGAATCTATAAATGGACCAAGAGGCAGTTGTTTGAACAGAACATGGGAACACTGAAAAGTTTCAAATTAAGAAAGGAGAGAACAAACAAGATGGTGGAAAGGGGGAAATTGCAGTGAGGAGTTCCATCAGCAACAACACAGAATAGTGGACCAAGCAGGCTCAAAGGATGGTCTGAACCACATATAAAGCAATATTTACAAGTTGGAAGGCTTACAGCTATGGTAATATGTAGCAGAAGCAAGAAATCCCCTGCTCTCTAATTCAAGATGCTTAGATGCTCCTGAAGCCACCATATTGGGTGAGACCAAGTAGGGAAAGGATCAGAGCAGCCACGGACACCTGACAGTACTGCAGAGATAAAGGTGTGGACATTCTCTCTCTCTCTTGCTCTCTTTTTTTTGTATCTGTTCATTGTTCTCTGTCTGCACACCTTCATTCTGGTGACTAGAGGGGGTGCCTGATCGAGTGGACACCCCACCCCTGGAGAGTTCTACTACTCATGCACACAGATCTCCTCAAAATTTAAAGGTACAGTTTTCACTTAAAACCAAACAGCAGTGCAAAACTGCCATAGCTGGCCCTGAACTGTTTATCACTAGGAAAAAGGCTGAATGGGTGTTGTGGAGTGAGACAGATAGACTAAAAAGGAAATAGGCTGAAAATTAAATCCCGAGTTATGTCATGATGACCAACAGTGGCATCTTGAAATTTCTCAGGAAGACAAGTGAAAAGGGAAGCCCCATCTCCTGACCACATCTACCTGGAAGCAGTCAGAAAGCATAAAAAATACCAAAATACATATCCATCTAAGTATTAAGGTCAGAGATATCGCCTGAATATGTCCCAAAACCAGAAACAGATGACCATATCAGCACATGTCCAGAAATGAGATAAAGTTACTGAGGCAAACCTACACTCCATACTGGATGTAGACCTACACTCTATACTAGAAGATGGGCAGGCTTTGGAAATGCCTGAGAAGGAATTCATAAAAATGAATTTGACAGATGGAATGCAAGACCTTATCCAGAGAAGCAGCGACACCAGAGACAGAGGCAGAGATGGGGTCATAGAGAGGGGAGCAGTTGAGGACTCTAGATTCAGGAGAATAGAGGGACTAAAAGCCAGTGGCCAGGAGGCAGACTTGCAGAATGTGCTCTTTGGAGGTGTAAATTATTATATATGCCTGAGGGTTCTTTTTTTTTTTTTTTAATTTTCTTTTAAGAGCTAAACTGAGTAGAGAGAAATATTGATAACTGGGGGTTATAAGCCTTGTAATGAAACAAGGTGTATGATTTATTGAATATAAAACTGATGATCTGCCCTGTAAACTTTCACTCAATCCACAATAAAAACCTTTTTAAAAAAGCATAAACCATGTGGACTAAAGATCAAAATCACACACACATACACACACACACACACACAAATAAATAAATAAATAAATCCATAAAATTAAGAAAAGTGTGAGACAGTTTTGTATTGCTTCACCATAATTATTCAACCAGTATGCTGAGAAAAAATAGGAGAAACTGGGTTATATGAAGAAAAATATGACATCAGGATTGGAGGAAGACTCATTAACAACCTGCAATATGCAGATGATACAACCTTGCTTGCTGAACGTGAAGAAGACAAAATATTTACTCATGAATATCAAAGACGACAACCTTCGGTATAGATTGCATCTCAATGTAAAGAAAACAAAAATCCTCACCACTAGACTAATAAATAACAATCTTATCAACAAAGAAAAGATTGAAGTTGTCAAGGACATCATTCTACTTGGAACAACTATCAACACTATGGAAGCAGCAGTCAAGAAATCAAATGACGTATTGTATTAAGCAAATCTGCTGCACAAGACCTTTTTAAAGTGTTGAGGAGCAAAGATGTCAGCTTGAGGACTAAGGTGTTCCTCACTCAAGCCATGGTATTTTTAATAACCTCATATGCATGTGAAAGCTGGACAGTGAATAAGAAAGACAGTAGAAGAATTGATGCGTTTGAGTTATGGTGTTGGAGGAGAATATTGAAAGTACTGTGGGCTGTCAAAAGAACAAACAGATCTGTGTTGGAAGAAGTGCAGCCAGAGTGCTCCTTGGAGTCCAGTACGGCCAAACTTTATGTCTCATACTTCGGACATATTGTCAGGAGGGACCAGTCACTGGAGAAGGATATCATGTTTGGTAATGTGGAGGGTCAGAGAAAAAGAGGAAGACCCCCAGAGAAATGGATTGGGCAAGTGGCAGCATCAATGCATTCAAACGTGGCAACAATGGTGAGGTTGGCCCAGGATCAGGCAGTGTTTCATTCTACTGTGCATAAGGTCACTGTGAGTCGGTACCAACTTGATGGCACCTAACAACAACAATCGCACTGAGCAATTCTGCTTCACAAGACCTCTTTAAAGTGTTCAAGAACAAAGATATCACTTTGAGGACTAAGGTGCACCTGACATAAGCCATGGTATTTTCAATAATCTCATATGCATATGAAAGTTGAACAGTGAATAAAGAAGACCATAGAAGAATTGATGCATTTGAGTTATGGTGTTGGAGAAGAATATTGAAAGTTCCATGGACTTCCAAAAAAAAAAAAACCAAGTGCTCCTTCAAAGCCAGGATAGCCAGGCTTCATCTTTCATATTTCAGATATATTGTCTGGAGGGACCAATCACTGGAGAAAGTTTTCATGCTTGATAAAATGGAGGGTCAGAGAAAAAGTGGAAGACCCCCAACAAGATGGATTGGCACAGTGTCAGTGTCAGAGGGCTCAAATGTTACAATTGTGAGGTTGGTCCAGGATCAAACAATGTTTTACTCTCTTGTACATAGGGTCACTATGAGTTGGTACCAAGTTGATAGCACAATAATAGTCTGTGTCTCCTTCTTCCTTGTCTGTCTTAGTCTGGAATGTCATCTCTAAATCTGTCAACCATGGGTGGCATAGCATTCAGAATCACAGCAACATTCAAGCCACCAAAGTACAACAACCTGACAGATGAGTTGTGACTATATTTATTTGTTGTTATGTGCCTTGATTCAGATCCAACTCATAGCGACTCTGTATTCAGTTTCAGAGGAAAGCCTGGTGAGTTTTAAACACCAACTTTGCAGTTCAAAATTATATATATATTATAAATGGTATGTTGTTGTTGTTGTTAAGTGCCATCGAGTCGGTTCCTACCCATAGCGACCCTGTACAGGGTTTCTGAGGGTGTAAATCTTTACGGGAGTCGAAAGCCTCATCTTTCTCCCGCGGTGCAGCTGGTAGTTTCTAACCGCTGACCTTAAGGTTCGCAGCCCAATTCGTAACCACTACGCTACCAGAACTCCTTTATACATGGTATTGTTGTTGTTAAGTGCCATCGAGTCGGTTCCGACCCATAGCGACCCTGTACAGGGTTTCCGAGGGTGTAAATCTTTACGGGAGTAGAAAGCCTCATCTTTCTCCCGCGGAGCAGCTGGTAGTTTCGAACCGCTGACCTTAAGGTTCGCAGCCCGATTCGTAACCACTACGCTACCAGAGCTCCCTTATACATGGTATACTGGTATGGAATTATAGGACAAGCACTGGGCCTTAGGGTCATTTTAACCATAAGGTTGATGATTAAAACTCACCAGTCGCTCCCTGGAAACCCTAAACATGGTATATATAGTCCTGGTGTGGTTCTGTAGGATAAACTTTAAATATTCATGGAAGCAGAAAACTTCATCTTTCTCCTACAGAGTAGTTGGTGGGCTCAAACCATGGACCTTGTGGTTTATAGTCCAGTGTTTATCATGTGGAGCCATTGTATATATATGGATTGTAAACCACAAGGTCAGCAGTTCAAACCAACCAGCTACTTCTGGGAAACTCTATTCAGGGTTACAAGTCAGAATAGACTTAATGGCACATAACAACAACATATGTAACATATGCTCTGTACTGCTAGCCAGATGACCACAAATTCAGCAGTTCAGACTCTCCAACCACTCTCAGAGACTCTGTACTGGATCTCTATGAGTTGAAACTGATTTTATGGCACAGAACAACAACAGCATATATATATTGTGGGATAAGTACTAAATTGCAAACAACAAGGTCTCCAGATCAAACCCAACATTTATTCCTTGGGAGAAAGATGAAGCTGTCTTCTATAATAAAGATTTATAGCCCTCAGAAATGCTACACTCTTGGTGTGGTGCTGTAGGATAAGCATTCAACCATAAGGTCCTGATGTAGCACTGTAGGATAAGCATTGTACTTCTCACTGGTTAATCTCAAAATCAGCAGCTCAAACTCACCAGCCACCCCTCAGAAACCCTATACAGGGTCTCTATGAATTGGAACCAATTTGATGGCACTAACCACAACGACATGAGTCAGCACGCACTCAATGACTATATATACTGGAGTGTGGTGGCTTTTAGAATAAACACTGGACTGTGAACCACAAATTCACCTGTTTGAGCCCACCAGTTGTTCCACAGGAGAAAGATAAGTCTTTCTGCTCCCACAAGATTTACAGATTTGGAAACTTGTTACAGATCAGTATGAGTTGGAACCAACTCCATGACACTTAACAGCAACAACATCTTTGTAAATACAATATATTGCTGTTAAATATAACACACAACATAACATATATGTTGTTGTTAAGTACAATACATGAACACACACATATGAGGGGGATTCAGAAACTTCATGGATATATTCCATTATATTTTATTCCTTTTTTCCATGAATTTTTTATGTAAACAGTCTGCTTTTATTCTTCTACAGTACCCAGACTGACATAGTGTATCATGAAAAATATGAAAACAAAATCTGAGGAAAGGCAATATAAAAAGCATTATGAAATCACCAATCTAGACCTTTGCTGCTAAGATGATATTTATGTAAGAACAAAATAAAAAGCCATTCATGAATTTCTCACATATTTTATGTGATGAAACTCATAAAGATGACAAAGTAAGTTGTGCTCTTTCTTTTGCTTTCAAAAAGAACATAGTTAAAAAATTTTAAGTTATTCAACAATTTTAACATACCAAACAGTTTTATCCTACTGGCTGAAAAATGAGATTACTTAACATTGTAAAGATTATATTTTTCCAGATGCCATGAGACTGTCTCATAATACAAAATATTAACACTTACATTTGATGAACTCATGTGGTTTTAAAATGAACAACAAATGTTATACTGAAGTCTCTGTTCTCTAACAACTCATGTGTTAAATAAAAAGAAAATCTACACACTTTTAAAAGTAAGATCATTGTACTCTAATTTTCCAAGTAATGTCTTAGAGTTGAAGGTAGATAAATTTTAACAAAGTGTTTTATCACATACGTGGTACCATCTCCTGCACTTAGGAACAGCAACTGTGCATTGAAATGGAACTTACCCTATATAAAGTGGCTGCTCTTCTTAATGAATAAGATAGTCTTGAGAAATTATTCTCCTGCCTTCCAGCTTGCTAGCTTTCTGTTAATAAAGCTTGTATTGGATTAAAAAAAAAAATCTGTCTTAAAGCACAACAATGCCTGTTATTGAATAATATCCCTACACCTACAAGGTGGTAGTGACTATGTGCCATGGAGTCGGTTTTGACTCTTAGCAACCCTGTACAGTCGCTGTACAGATGATTCATTTCTGAAATGAATTTCAGATTTGATGATTCATTTCTGAAAAATCAGCCACTGAATAGTCTATGGAGCACAGTTCTAATCTGACACACACGGTGTCCCCATGAGATAGAATCATTTTTTTCTCCTATTTTTACCTCTGTCATCTTCAGTGCATGCATACCCCCCCATGTCTTTACTTTCCTTCATCATTCTTCTGCCAATGCCCCTCTTACTTGTCCTCTCTGTCATCCAGCTCATCCAAGTTAAGATGTACTATTCTCTTGTCTCACCACTTGTCACTTGTATGTCCGTTTGTCATACTATGGTGGCTTGCATGATGCTGTGATTCTGGAAATTATGTCACCTGTATTTTAAATACCAGCAGGGTCACCCATGATGGACGGGTTTCAGCTGATCTGCCAGATTAAGATAGACTAGGAAGAAGGACAGATGGAATATTTCAAATACTTAGTGACTGAAAACCTTAAGAATAGAAATAGAACACTGTCAGCACCAGAATATTGAATACTGAAACATGATGAAGAGAGTCAGAATATTTTCAAATACAGAAGAAGATGAGCCCTTCAAGTTGGAAAGCACTCAAACTAAGACTGAGGAAGAGCTGCCTCCTCAAAGTAGGCTTGACCATGAAGATGGCAATGAAGTAAAGCTTTCAGGACCTTTATTTTCTGCTGGTGGACAATTCAAAATGAGGCAAAACAGCTGCAAATAATAATCAGAACATGGAAATGTATGAAGTATGAATCTAGGAAAATTGGGAGTTGAAAAAATGAAATGGAATGCATAAAGAGCAATAGACTAGGTATTAGTGAGCTGAAAAAGACTGGCATTGGCCATTTTGAGTCTGACAATCACATGGTTTACTATACCAGGTATGACAAGTTGAAGAGGAATGGTGTCACATTCAACATCAAAAAGAACATTTCAAGATATATCATTAGGATCTGGGGACTACTGAGCCCATGGGTATGGATACAGCCATGGAGGGCTAGAGCTGAGAGTGAAGCATCAAGCTGATATGATGTGAAGGGACATGCAAGAGAAAGCCCAAACTTATTCATTTGGCTTCGCTTTGATGGCTTGATGATTAGAACTTGACTAGAGGAAGATAAAAAAACAATTTTTTGATAAAGAAAACAAGTGTAAGTTGATGAACTTGACCTATACTTTTGCATGTAGTAGCTCAAAATACCAACTTAGTGGGAAGGAGTCTTCACATCAAGTATAAATCCTATCCCCTCTGTATACAGAGTTTATAGGGATGGGCAATTTAGACATTGGCTACTTAAAATGAGAGGGCAATAAAGGCATGAAGTGACTGGTGTACAAGTTTTCAAGAGGGAGTTTAGTTTAAGAGTGTGCAGGGGAAGATAGAGTTCCCACTAAATAGTTTTCATCTTGTCTAGATG
>NW_006408540.1:27819562-27820135 GCF_000296735.1 Chrysochloris asiatica | reverse complement strand
ATGTTTTCCCATGTAAACTATTTCTCAGTTCACAATAAAAACTTAAATATATATATCTTCAGGGGAACAAAGAGACTGTACATTTGGTTGGAAGACTCACCACCTTCCTACCTCGGAGACAAGATCTGACTGATAAACCTCATTGCTAGTGGTCCCCCAACTTGATTTCCATATTGATCTACATCTGTTCGGTCCAACTGAGCATGGGACACTACCCCTCTTTGTAATGCTTGTTATGATCTTTACCCTAAATGTGAAAATCAACAGATTGCCTGTACAATGGTAAAAACCCTTAATGCCACTTCCCAGACAATCTTTTTCCTAAATGTACATAGAGCTTCTTTAGAGCAGACAATGAAAGTTAGTTGTCTTAGTTACTTAATTTAAAGTGGCTACCCATATTAATAGTGAAAATTGGGTTTCTATTGTCATAGAAATTTTCATATATTGCCATATTCAATGCTCACCTTTTTGTATCACTCTTTGTAAAACTTGTTGTTTTTCATGACCTAAGCTTAGTTCTTTTGATCCAAGGAACAATGCCCAGGATCAAAGTAACTATTTTCATTTGAA
>NW_006408540.1:27811949-27813162 GCF_000296735.1 Chrysochloris asiatica | reverse complement strand
AAAGCCAACTGATTTTCGACAAAGTACCTAAATATATCACATGGGGAGTTGATAGTCTCTTCAACAGATGGTGTTGGCAGAACTGGAAATCGGTATGCAAATGATTGAAACAATCTCAAACCTTATACAAAACCAACTCAGCATGGATTGGAGACCTAAATGTGAATTCCAGAATTGTGAAGGCTATCAGTGACAAAAGAGGGACAAATGTGAGGGCTCTAATTTAGGGAATACACAGACTATGAAACATTTTGAAAACTACACAAACGAAAGTAGACAAAATAAATGATTGGGACATACAAAAAATTAAAAATGTATCTGCATCAAAAGACTTCACCAGAAGAGTAAAAATGGAACCAACAGAATGGGGAAAAATCTATTGTAACAACACATCGACAAGGGACTCATTTCTAAATATATAGGAAACTACACCTCTACAGAGAAAAGACAAATAACCAATTAAAAAATGGGCACAGGATATGAACAGAAACTTCACCAAGGAGGAGATCCGAGCAGCCAACAAATACATGAAGAAATATTCATGATCACTAGCCATTAGAAAGATGCAAATCAAAACAACAATGAGATATCTTCTCATACCAGCAATAACAGCAAAGATAAAAAAAGTAGAGGACAAAAAATGTTGGCTAGGATGTGGAGAGACTTGGTTGCTCCTACATTGCTGGTGGCATTGCAAAATAGTTCAATCACTCTGGAAAGCAATATGGCACTTCCTCAGATGGTTGGAAATAGAATTACCTTATGATCCAGAAATTCCTCTACTTGGTACTTACCCACAAGAAATATGAGCCATAACATAAGTAGATATACGCACAACAATGTTCATAGCAGCACTATTTACAATAGCAAAAAGATGGAGGCAGCTAAAGTGCCCATCAACTGAAGAATGGATGAACAAACTGTGGTACATACACACAATGGAATGTTATGCTACTCTGAAGAACAACAAGGAAACTGTAAACTACCACATAACATGGATTAACCTTGAGGACATTATGTTGAGTGAAATTAGTCACAAAAGGAAAAATACTGCATACAACCACTATTGTAAAAGACTAAGAAAAAGAGCCCATACTAAAGGGGGCGGGGAGGGTTCTTTGCTGGTTACTAGGATGTGGGGTGTGGGGTGAGGGAAAGGAGAGGAAGGTGGAGCACAAGGTAGGGAATAGACACAAGATAGTTTGGGTGCTAG
>NW_006408540.1:27787416-27810838 GCF_000296735.1 Chrysochloris asiatica | reverse complement strand
CACCCCCTCGATACACAGGGTAGACAAGGATAGGCAACTTGGACATTGGCTACCCAAAATGGGGGGGTGGGTGTGGGAGTGGGCCCAAAAAGGCAAGAAGTGACTGGCTTACAAGCTTTCAAGAGGGAGTCTATATCCATAGGGCAGAGAGGAAGGTAGAATATCCACTGAGTAGTATCCAATCTGTCTGGGCAGGACTGATGAAAGGAGATGGGACAGCACTCATGTGGCACAATAGTGAATAATTGCTCTCAGAACTGACTGTGAGGGTTGGATGTAAAGGTAAACATTTTGTAGCAAAGGAAGGGAGTGGCTGACTTCTCAGTTTAGGAGCAGAGGTTCCTGGGACCATCAAGGGAGAAGAGCAGATTGCGGTACCCTACCCAGAGAAATAGTGACACCTGAGATGGAGGCAGAGATGATGACTTAGAGTGATGGAGCTGCTGGGACTCTAGATCCAGAGATGGATAGGGGCTGTATGCTGATGACCAGGGGGCTGGCTTGCAGTATATACCCTTTGGTTGGTTGATGATGCATGGAGAGGATTGCAACCATGGAAATGAAATGATATATGATAGGATGAATATAAAGCTAATGTTCTCCAATGTAAACTATCACATAATTCACAATAAACATTTAAAAATAAATAATTTTTTTTTAAATCGAGCTCCCAAGCTGATTAAACACATTTAAAAATTATCTATGAACTGTAAAAAGGCACTGATAAGGTGGTGGTTTACACACTGGACTGCTAACTACAAGGACAGTAGTTCAAATCTACCAGGAGAAAAATGAGACTTAGTACTCCCATAATGGTTTATAATGTTGGAAACCCTTAATGGGGTCACCATGAGTTGGAATAGACTCAGTGGCATTGAGATTAAATCTTGAAACAAGTTTTAACTTTTTAGCACTTTAAACTTAGAATGAATACAATAGAATATGATAATAATTGGGAGAGGAATTTTTTGTGGTTAAGTGTGCTAAAAAATTCTTGTTTGATAAGAAATAAATAAAAATGTTATGTTAATTAACTTCAGATTTTGTAAAATGTATAATTAAACATGGTTCTTTTTAAGAGCTTGCACTGTAGGATAAGAATTGTACTGCTAACCATAGATCAGCGGTTCAAACCCACCAAACCAATCAGATGCTCCTGGGAAACCTACAGAGGGTCTCTGAGTGTCAGAACCAACTCAATGGATCTTAACAACAACAACAAACAAACAAAAAGAATGAATAAAGACAGCCTATATCTACCAAACCAAACCAATAGAGCAAACCAAAGAGAACAAGAAGTGAAGAAAACTGTGTCAGTCTTAGACAAAGCTAGAAACAAGTTTTAAAAATCACACACTAAAAGAGAGAAACAAATAAAAAATAAATCACTAATTACCCAAGTTATGATAAATGAACTTGATCTAAACATACAGAATGGATACATACTAAACACTTGTTCTTGTTAAGTGATGTAAAGTCTGTTCTGACTCACAGCAGCCCTGTATTGTTTTTCTGAGGCAGGTGGTGGGTTTGACCTGATGATCTGTGGTTTGCAGTCCAATGCTGATCCTATAGTGATAGTTAATGCAAATGAAAAGGAAAAGTTGAAGTATGGGAGCCCATTTATATAAGGTTTATATATCATATATATGCATAATAGACAAACCTAATGTAAATTGTCTCCTAAACTGTACAAATAGGGTTGTTATGAATTGGAAATAACCTGATGGCGCTTAGTAATAACAACAATTATTTACGTATATGTTGTTAAGTGTCAGATTCACAGTGACACTGTATAAGGTTTCCAAGGAGAAGCTGATGAGTTTGAACCACCAACCTTTCTAATAGCAACCCAATGCTTATCCTACAGTGCCACACCAGGATTCATACCTCTCTATATGCAGAGAATTATGTACAATTTATGTGTTATATGTAAAGTTTAAACACAAAATAATTGCAGTTATGGACATTTACCTGTGTTGTAAATGATAAAAAGATATGGACTTGAGAGATATTTATTAAAGTCTCATATTATTGATTACTAATTGAATTATACCTATCTCCTATATTATATCTATAGACAAAGCTACAAATACACAGAAAGTCACTAAGTTTCTAAAGTAACCTCCAAAGAACTATGCCATTTGTGATCTCTGTTCATGACTTCATCTCCATCAGGACTACTTATATTCATACTGGAGAGGCTGAGATCTACTTTTACTTTTACTCTACTCCATTGTATAAGATGACTTCCATATTCCTGGTTCTACCAAATGGATCACATAGTTTCAGAGTCAAATGTTCTAAACAACACGCGTCTGTCCTTCTCAAAGATTCTCAATTGATCTGATTCACTGGTGAAGACTGGCCCAAGTAAAAATTATGAAGTGAATGTTATTACTGCTTATTTGGTGTTCTTGTAGTTTATTTTGGAGCTCAAGACTCCCCAGAATATTTATGCATTGACTAACTTATTCATAGAGAAGTTTCATATTCTTTTCAAAGCTTAATATCTTAGTAATGTAATCTGTTTTAGGTTATGTTCTTTAGAGGAGAAAAACAGTAAATAATATGTAAAATGCTTATAGAAGATTTATTTCAAGGAAATAGTTCACACAGTTGTGGAGGCTGGCAATTGACAACTCCTTGGGTCAGACATCACTCTGGAGGCTTCTTCTGATTCACATTGTAGCAGTTGTTAAACCTAAAGCAACCTGGTAACTTACATCCCAAGAATAAGAGGTCAGAGGATGACGAGATGGATGCAAGACTGAGAGAGCAAATGCTAGCTTTGTGAGAAGATTCATAAATATTGTATTCAAGCAAAACCCCCAAGGAAAGTCACTGACCCATTGACTGACACTTTACATTAGGTCATAAAATGATTACATAGTGTCTGCCAAACCATTGAGAATCATTGTCCAGCCAAGATGACACATAACATTAAACATCATATATCTCTAACAGCCTAGTAGGTTGAAATTGAAGAAAGCTCTCAATCCTCCAAAGTGTCATTTTCCCTTCCATTGTTACTCTGAATTTTGTGATAAAAGGATAGAAGTTACCATAGTTTCTAAGAAAATCTGAATTTTCATGGAGGATAGTCAACGATCCCAAAGTAAATTGTGAAACAACTAATTGCATCTACAATCAGATACTGGAATATTACTTTTGCTTTATAATTAAGATTATCATTTTTTTTTAACCTTTAAAAAGTTCTTATTTAATGTATGATGGAACTTCAAAGAGTTTGTGGGAAAAAGAAAGAAAACATAATGGTATGTTTCCATGAACTTTTGGGAACCCCCTCATATAATGTGCAGTCTCCATATTTTGCACTGTAGTCATCATTTTGGTATATAATAATCAAGGTGGAAATGATATCTCAGGAGTGGTTTGGACAAAATATTGTTTTTCCAATTTCCTTAAGTGAATGACATAATCATGTTTTGAGAGGCTTATGAAAAAGTCATAACAGTCACTTTTGATGGAGTACATTATAGGAAATATCCTTCTGAATTTGAGTTTAAAATTTTTGGGGGGAGGGGGCACACACATACACACAAAGACTCAGGTCTGACTATATTAAGAAAAAGAGTCCAAAATCTTACTCTGCCTATTGAATATAGCACTTTAATATGTCCTTGTAAACAATGGAAATAATTTTTAACTTTACATTCTAATATCATATTGAAAAATGTCAAAACAACAGAAGGAAAATAAGAATGTCCTTGACCAAGTGATCAATACATTGAGAATAAAAATTAGAAATACTCTATTATTCAAGAACCTGGAGCAGTTGAATTTTTAAGAGCTCTTTGCCTGAAATATGAGAGGAAGAAAAACAAGACATAATTATTAACACATTTAAAATATTTACTGGTAATTGTAATTTTAGCCCAACATTTTTCCTTATGGATTCTACTCCTTGTAGAGTCATCAGAAAAATGTGAAACAGAACTTGAAACCTACCAGGAAGACAGACTCTTGGCCAGCCATGAGTTTTTTACCAGATGACTGTGAGTATCTAATGACAGTCTGTGGCTCATTAATTTCTCATCTCACTAGTGATGTTGTACATAACAATTTCATTTTCTCCAATCTTCTTCACCTATAATGAAGTTTATGTTCTTCCTCAAATTTCATTGTTACTCCAAATGGAGGATATGGGATTTTTGCTGTTTTACTCTTCTTGAGATCTTACACATTGTGATGCTTCTTTTCCAATTCCATAAAAATTCCCATCAAGACACATCATTTAAGTGGTTGATGACTGCTAATGGGAATTTAGGTTCATATTCAGGGATTTGGTGGAAATAGGGAAAAGTAATAACATGTTATTCAATGAACACATTCCAAAATCTAACCACTTCTGATGCCACAGAAAATTGTTACTGTAGTAAAGAAAAAGTAAACATATATTAAATGTTTTTCTACAGCAGTTCTGTACTAGTTCAAAAAATCCATAAACTAGGAATATATCTATAAATTTTAAGACAAAGAAATGCCATTTTCAATGTTCTCATTTAGTTGGAGCAATAAATGAAAGATGCAAGAAAACCCCTGCTATATTGGTTGGAACACACATGAGTCATGACCAGGCAGAGAATAATTAGGATTTCATCTTAGAGTCCTGGATTTTTCATTTTTGTTTCTACTGAGTATTTATTCCAACCTTTCAGATAAGGTAATTGCATCTAATTCTTGACACTTCCTTTCTAAGAGTATATTGCAAAATCTGTATATCAATTATTTATCTGCAAATTAGTGGCAATATTAAATGATATACATAAGAAGCACCTAGCACAAGCATGTTCTGACTGTGACAGTTTCCCTTCTGTGGGAAACTTGACAGAATACTTAGACCAATGAATGTCATACCACAAACTCATGGCAGATGCTTTCCTTCCTGAAAGCCCAACTTTATTTTCTCTTCCTGGTTTCTACACTGTCTCTTGTGGATTTATGCCTCTCTGAATGAGGCATGAGGAGAAAGGTGATAAACAATGGGATGATGAAACATTTGGAAATTGAAAGATCATTGAAATGGTGCTGACACACTAGCCAGTAAGGTAATTATGGATGATAACAGGCAGAAAATATTAGAAACAGCTTCTTATGTTATCAAAATCCAGAAAGAACTGGAAAATGAAAGTCCTAGAGTACTAGATGTCCCTAAAGAAATATTAGGACCTTAAAGACAAAAGACCAGTGCTTTTCCAATAAGTAGTTCAATGTTTTCTATCCAGAAGTCTATACCCTGCCAAGCCATTCATTGTTTGCAAAAGGAAAACTGACAAATTTGAACTTATTAATTCTCAAAAAGTTTTCTCCCATTGCCCACTTTTCAGGAAGCTTGTTTTACATCGTACAAGAAAATTAGCAGCCACGGAAGTAAAAACAGGAGACAGTTAAGGGACTGTCCATGTCATGAGGCATAAAAATTTAGGATATTAGCTCTGCATGAGCAAGATAACAGGTTAGATTAGGCAAATAGAGGGCTCCAGACTGAATTTTTCCTTGGAAGTCATTAAATGGATGAATTATTTCATTTGCTTGAATATATTGAGAGAAGATTCAAAGTTCAGTTAAGAACTTAAAGATTGATTCTGTACTAATAAAACTAAGCTTTTAAAACAAGACAATTAATAATTTAATGTAACTCAAAATGTTCAAGAAATAATTCAATGGTTTAACTCTGAATTCAGTTGTAAATTCATCATATAAGAGATGAATGCTGTTCTAAAAAATTAAAATGCCACTTTTTAGGAAAATGGGGGTGACAAAAAGTATATACATGTGTGAAGGGTTAAAGCTGGATTTCTTATTTTCCATTATATAAACTCACTGTATATAAGTGCCATTGGGTCCACTCAGAGAAGCAGCTGGTGGGTTTGACCTACCAACCTTGTGGTGGGTAGTCGAGGGCTTATGCTATAGCACCATACTAGGAATAAGCAAATAACTGATAGACATGTTACTTAGCAATATGGAATCAAAGAGACAGGTAGGGGAGGCTCCTCGGCAGAGGCATGAAAAATACAGAGAAGGTGCTTTCCTGGAGCAGCTCCAGAGCTTTGGATCTAATATAAGGTGTGGGCCATCAGTTTCCTGTGCCCACTGGTGGAGAAATCTGACTGTGGAAGGAAAGCACAGTGATTTCTGAATTGATTGGGATGCTGTGGCCTGGACTGAAATCAGAGGGTGAGATCACAGCCAGGCTGATACAGTGATACAGTGCTAAAAACCATGGAGCAGCATCTGGAAAAAAAGGTGTGATGGATTCTACACATTTCTTTCCTCCTCTCCCCTGTTGCACCCTCTCTGCCCAGTCCAGACACCTTCAGGCAAGTAGTAGCACACCCCCAAAAGGGTCCAGTGTTGCGCTCACAGTTTTCCCATGACATAGGGAGGAGATCCCTGGGAGCCCCAGCATTTCCATATAGTTATCCTTTGGCTGCTTCTTATGATGTCTGACTGTGGGACTCAGCTCTAAAGTTGACCTGGGTGGGACTCTTTATGCCTGCATTACCTAGCAAGAAACAGCAGTTCTGGCCATACAGCCAAACCATATGTGGACCTTTTAAAAGCCCAACATAAAAGGCAAGAGCCAACACCAACTACTATATAGAATGATGCAGCTATTTTGAGAATTACTCTGTGCATATGCAGATACCTAACTGACATTCAGAGATAAAAATACTGGACAATCTTTCTTCCATTCATTTGTCAATATCTATCTGTGCAACTCCTCAGTGGTGACTAGAGGAGGGGCCTGAGTGAATGGACATCCCCACCCACTGCAGGAGGTCTCTAATGTGCACGCACACTGACCTGCACAGCAAAGGTTACTGAACAGTTGGCTACAGTTTTATTTTTGTTTTAGAGTGGTGGGTTTTGTCTCTGTTTTTATATTGTTTCTGTTTTTAGTCCTTTTGGTCTCACTTTTTGCCTGGAGGTGGAAGCTTTCTCTCCCTATGTTACTGAAGAAGAAACAGCAATCATGGCCATATAGTCAAGCTACAAGGATATCCCATAATATCCCACCATCTGGGTGGAGCCAATACCAGCTGCAAGGCATTACATGTGAAAAGGGAAGCCTATCTTGAGATCACATCCACCAGGAGACACTCAATAAGCTTAATAACACAGTAACATATTCATTTACTCATAGCAAATGCATCTAATTATTGAAAATGTTCAAGAGAAAACAACAGAAGATACCAGCACATATACAAAAACAATAAAAGAGTAAATTAGAAAATGAGCTGGAAGCAAAGCAGGCTTTGGATCTGCCTGAGAAGGAATTTAGAAGACTGATATAGAGATAAATCCAAATGCTCCACAGAAGAGTGGAGGAAAATAAGGAAGAAGTAAGGAAAGTGCTACAGGAGCAATCAAACAAGATAGATACAGCATTGGAAACAATTCAAACCTGCAAAAAAAAAGTCAGGATGATTAATAATAAAATATCAGAAATGGACAATACACTGAAAGGGCAAAGGAGTAGAAACTGAAGAGATGTAAAGAAGAACCTGCAGGCTTGAAGACAAATCTCTCAATACTGCTAAAATAGAAGATAAAGCAGAAAAAAAAGATAAAACAATCTGAAGAGAGTCTAAGTTCATTCTGGATAACATGCAGAGGAATAATTTAAGAATTATTGGGATTGTGGAACAGGAAAAATCACAGAAGTCTACAGAGGAGATAATTGAGGATCTTCTGGAAGAAAATTGCCCTAACATCTTGAAGGATGAGAAAAGCATTCAAGAAGCTGAACAAACCCCAGGAAGGATACAGCCCAAAAGAAAAACATAAGACATATCATAATCAAGCTCTCCAAACTCAATGACAAGGAAAGAATCCTAAAAGCAGACACGGAAAAAAGAAGTGCTTCTTAAAAGGCAAGTAAATCAGACTAAGCTTTGACTTCTCAGAAGAAATCATGCAGGCAAGAAGGCAATGGGTAGACATATAAACCCCTAAAAAAAAAAAAACTGCCATCCAAGAATCATCTACCCAGCAAAACTGTCAATCAAATATGATGGTGCAATCAAAACATTCCAGAATAAACAGAAGCTAAGAAACTTTGTCAAAGCGAACCCAGCACTTCAAAATATCCTAAAGGTAGTTCTTTGGAATGAAAACCAACAAGAACAGAAGACAACCAGAGATTAACAGACATGGCGACAACACCCGGAACTCTTTCAACAGATAGCAAAAGTTCAGAACAGAACAAAATTACAGCAACTAATTCAGAAGATCTGTGAGGCCAATCAAAGAACTAAATATTAACAATGTCAAAGAAAGGTAAAATATAGAAACAGAGATCCAGGTGATGAGTAGGTCAGGTAGATTGCAGGATACAATAGACTTTTTTAAATGGAGGGAAAAGTTAATAGACTATAGAGTAAACTCAAAGAAAGTTAATATTTCACAACTTAACATGAAAATGAAGACTTAAGTAGAACAAAGAAACATTGAAACTGAGAAGAAACTGACAAGAAATAGCACAAAAAAATATGAACTCAGCAAAACAAGGAATGCAGAACAAAGGAATGAACAGCAACACAAAAAATTAACAATTAATTCATAATAATCAATAATTACAGTGAAATTCAATGGATTAAATGCACCAGTGAAGTGACAGAGAGTAACAGAATGGATAGGAAAACAACACCATCCAATATGCTGCTTTCAAGAGACACACCTTACACACAAAGAAAAAACAGACTAAAAGATAAAGGATGGGGGGGAAAAAACAAGCTAACAAGCAGGAGTGGCAATATTAATCTCTGATAAAATAAACTTTTGGGCAAAAACCAGAATAAGAGATAAAGAAGGACACTAACTTACGATGAAAGGGTCAATTGAGCAAGATGAAACAACCATAATAAATATATACGCTCACAAAGAAACAGCACCAAGATATATAAAGCAAATCTTACTAGAACTGAAGTAAGAAAAAGACAAATCTACAATTATAGTGGGAGATCTTAATATGCCACTTTCGAAAAGGGCTAGAACAACCAGAAAGAAAATCAACAAAGATACAAAAGAACTTTTTAAGTTCTAAGTACACATAGATGTGTACAGTGCATTCAACCCCAAACAGCACAATACACATAATTTCCAGTGCACATGTAACATTCTTCAGAACTGACCATGTGTTCACAAAGCAAGTCTCCATAAATGCTACAAAGCATTTTTTCAGACCACAATGTTATAAAACTAGAAATCCATGATAAGACCAAGGAAACAAAGTCAAATACATGAAAACAGAATAACATACTGTTGAAAAGCGATTGGGTAGTAGAAGAAATTAAACGTGAACTCACAAAGTTCCTAGAAACAAATGAGAATGAAAACACTACATACCCAAATCTTTGAGACAAGGCAAAAGCAGTGCTGAGAGGACAATTTATTGCAATAAATGCACACATCCAAAAACAAGAAAGAACCAAAATTAACACATTAACACAGCATCTCCAACAATTAGAAACAGACCAACAGAGGGAACGTACAATCACAAAAAGAAAAGAAATAATAAAGATTAGAGCAAAATAAATGAGATAGAAAACAGAAAAATTATAGAAACAATCAACAGGACAAGAAGCTGGTTCTTTGAAAGGATTAATAACATTGATAAACCGTTGGCAAACCTAACAAAAGAAAAGAGGGAAAAGACACAAATTACATGCATTAGGAACCACGTGGGTGATTTCACAATGCAACCAAAGGAAATAAAAAGGATAATAACAGAATACCAGGAAGAGTTGTACGCCAATAAATCTGAAAACTTAGAAGAGATGGATATATCTTTAGAAAAACACTACCTACTTAAACTTACACAGAATGAAGTAGAAAACTTGAACAGACCCATAACAAAATAAATTGATCAGGTTATCAAAAAATTCCCAACCAAAAGAAGTCCTGATCCAGATGACTTCATTGGTGAGCTCTACCGAACATTTAGGGAAGAGCTGTCACAAATCTACTCAAATTATTCCAGAATATAGAAAAGGATGGAAAACTTCCTAATACATTTTATGAAGCAAGCATAACCCTCATACCAAGGAAGGACATTGTTAAGAATGAAAATTAAAGACCAATATCTCTTATGAACATAGATGCAAAAATTCTCAACAAAATCCTAGTCAACAGAATTCAACAATACATCAAAAAATAATACATCATGATCAACTGGGATTCATATCAGGGATACAAGGATGGTTCAACATTAGAAAAACAATCAATATAATCCATCATATAAATAAGAAAAAAGAAAAAAACACATGATCATATCTATTGATGCAGAAAAGGTGTCTGACAAAATCCAACATCCATTCCTGATAAAAAAAAAAAAAACTCAACAAAGTAGGAATTGAAGGGAAAATCTTCAACATAATTAGGAGCATGTACACAAAACCAATAGCCTACATCACTCTCAATGGAGAGAAACTGAAAGCCTTCCCTCTGTGAGCAGACACCAGACAAGGATGACCTTTATCACCACTCCTACTCAATACTGTGTTGGAAGTCTTACCTAGAGCTATATGGCAAGATAGGGAAGTTAAAGGCATCCAAATTTGCAAAGATGAAGTAAAACTCTCTATATTTGTATAAGATATGATCCTATACATAGAAACCCCCAAAGACCCAGTAAAAAAAGCTACTAGACATCATTGGAAGTTTCAACAAAGTGGCGGGTATAAGATCAACATACAAAAAAATTCCTCTCTGGTACCAATGACAGCATTGAAAAGGACATTAGGAAAGCAATACCATTTACAATAGCCGTCCAAAGGATGAAATATCTAGGAATAAATGTAACCAAAGAAACAAAGGAAGTATACAAAGAAAACAACAAAACACTACTACAAAAAAACAAAAGAGACTTACAAAAGTGAAAGAATGTACCATGCTCCTGGATAGGAAGACTTAACATTGTGAAAATGTCGACACTGCCCAAGCAATCTACACATATAATGCAATCCCAAAAAAGATCCCAAGGACATTCTTCAAAGAGATGGAAAAATCAATTACAAACTTTATATGGAAAGAAATGAGACCCAGGAAAAGCAAAGCACTGCTTAAGAAGTCTCTCATTCCCGAACTTCAAAATTTATTACACGACTGCTGTGATCAAAACAGCCTGGCACTGGTATAATGAAATATACATCGGTCAAAGGAACAGAATTGACAATCCAGGAATTAACCCATCCACAAACAGCCAACTGATTTCAACAAAGTACCTAAGTATATATTGCATGGAGAGGTGATTGTCTCTTCAACAGATGGTGCTGGCAGAACTGGAAAGTGATATGCAAAAGAATGAAACAAGACCTTTACCTCAAGCTTTACACAAAACAAACTCTGTATGGATTAAAAACTTAAATATGAATTTCAGAATTATAAAGGCAATGAATGAAAAAATATGGACTAATGTGAGGACTCTAATACAGGGCACACACAGACTGCCTAACATTTTTTAAATTACATAAACAAAATGGACAAAATTGATGATTGGGACATACTAAAAATTAAAAACTTTTGTGCATCAAAACACTTCACTAAAAGGGTAAAAATGGAGCCCACAGAATGGGAAAAAATCTTTTTAAATAACATATCAGGCAAGAGACCAATTTTTAAAATATATAAGACACTAGAACACCTCTATAAGAAAAAGATAAATAACCCAATTTAAAAATGGTCACAGGACATGAACAGACATTTCACCAATGAGGAGATCCAGGCATTCAACAAACATATGAAGAAATGCTTATGGTCACTAGCCATTAGAGAGATGCAAATCAAAGCAACAATGAGACATGGGAAAAGTTAGGCAGGTTTGCATGGGCTAAGTGGGACAGAGGTAAATAATAATGTATGCTTAACCTTGAAACAATAGGGCTCTGGGATACAGGGATTGAGGCATGGTTTGAATGGGTAAAAGAGAGGAGATAATATTAAGATGCTTGGCTGTCTTTTGAATCTTGGTTTCCCTCACCTACTATTGTAAAATAGACTCTTGAGGGGGATAGAAAGGAATTTCCAGGAACATCACCATAGGAAGCTTGTATGCCTATCTTCAGCTTATAACTGATTGGAATACCTAAAATGGGCTAGAGCATGCCTAGTGAAGGAGGCTTCCTGCTGAGCAGGCATTGCATAAGACCATAGGTGGAATCTTGATCCCCATCCAGAGTCCTCTGTGGTGGGAAATTTCCTCTTGAGTGGCTAGAAGAACAGAAGATACTTCTTGAAAGAAAGACCAGCAGGAAAAATAAAAAACAATAATGGTAGTCTGATTGACTATTACGAAAATAAGCAAGTTGTTCATCGAAGAGCCATCAAGACAAGCAATTGGGTCCCTTCAGGACAAACCCCCTTCCAAGACTGAGATTTAAGGGGAATACTCAAGCAGGCATGTGGTGTTGCTGGTGACCACATTGGTCTATCAATAAGGAGAAGTGGGGGGAAAACAGCAATGAAGTTGTAAGCCTATGTGACCACATTCAATAGACTTCTGAGACTTGATTGGCCAGCAGTATGTCACAAGCTGGGGACTTCTGGGCCCTGAGATGGGTATATGGCCACAGAGGACTAGAGAAGAGAGTGAAGCGTCCAGCTGGTATGAAGTGAGGGGAGATGCACAAGAACACCTATACTTGCAGATAGTACCCACTTGACCTGGCTTCAATGGTTGGATGATCAGAAATAGATTAGAGGAAGAAAGAAGAAGAAGAAAAAAGTAATCCACTACCATTTTATGAACATGAAACTATAATCATGGATGTAGTAGCTCAAAAGATGGAATGAATCTTTACAGCGAGGATCATTCCCACTCCCTTGGTATACAGGGTTGACAGAGATGGGCAGCTTAGACATTGGCTGCCCCAAATGGGGTGGGGCTACAAAGGCAAGAAGTGACTGGCTTACAAGCTTTCCAGAGGGAGCCTAGTTCCAGGGTGTGGGATAAAGTAAAATCTTCATTGAGTGGTTCCCAATCTGTCTGGAGGTGGCTGATGAAAGGAGATGGAGTTAAGACTCTTGTGGTTCAATAGTGAATAATTGCTAACAGTACAATAATTGTGAGTGTTGCAAATGGAAAGGTAGATATTTTGTAACAAAAGGAGGGGAGTGGTTGATTTTTCAGTCCAGGAGTGGAGGACCCTGGGACCACCAAGGGAGAAGAGCGGAATGTGAGACCCTATCCAGAGAGGCAGTGATGACAGAGATGGAAGTAGAGATGGAGAGATGGAACGACTGGGAACTCTGGACTCAGAGAGGGAGAGGATCTGTGTGCTGATGGCCAGGGGACAGGCTTGTGGGGTGTACCCTTTGGCTAGTTTACATGGGAAAAGCTAGTTTACATGGGAAAAACATATATGTATATATTGTTGTTGTTGTTGTCAAGTGCCATCGAGTTGGAACCGACTCATAGCGACCTCATGCACAGCAGAACGAAACAATGTCCGATCCTGGGCCAATCTCACTACCGCTGCCACACTTGAGTCCATCAATGATGCCACCTGGCTGATCCATCTCGTTGGGGGTCTTCCTCTTTTTCTCTGACCCTCCACCCTACCCAGCATGACATCCTTCTCCAGCGATTGTTTCCTCCGGACAATATGTCCAAAGTAGGAGAGACGAAGCTTAGCCATCCTGGCCTCCAAGGAGCACTCTGGCTGCACATGGAATCAAATGCAATAGCTGAAATTTGCTTCTTTTTAGACCAATAATTAGGAATGGGAATCCAATAGATCATTATTCTTTATGAAAACTAGACTGCACTCCAATGTTCAATGCAGCACCAATCACAATAGCTAAAAGTTGAAAACAACTTAAATGTTCACCAACAGATGAATAGGCAAACAAAATATAGTAGAAAGTAAGGAAGGGAGTTTAAAATCTCATGAAATCCAGACATCTGGAATCAATGGAGGTTGATGTGATCTTCAAACATTGAGTCTTAAAAATCTGATTTCTAAAAGTCAACTTTAAGTCAAACAATCTAGCTTGATTAGAAAATAGCATTTTTCATTGTATATAATGATCTTTTAAAGAATTATCTATGTACAGTTTGTTGTTGTTGTGTGCCGTGGAGTCGGTTCCAACTCATAGTGACCCTGTATAGGGTTTCTGAGGCTGTACATCTTTACAAGAGCAGAATGCCTCATCTTTCTCCCATGGAACAGCTGGTAGTTTCGAACTGCTGACCCTGCGGCTCACAGCCTGATTCGTAACCACTATGCTACCAGAGCTCCTGTACAGTTTAGACAACAGAAATTCTAAAGATCAAATGAGTTCTAGTTTCAGGGCAAATAAATAATTATCTAAATTATTCTTCTAGAGAATGTTAAATGTCCACAAGTTATTCTGGTTCTGTTTCATGACAATGTATAACTAGGACTAACAAGAAGTAGAAAAATCTGTAAAAGATTTTTCTTCTTTGCAACATTTTTGACTGTCTAATTGGAAATGATGGAGTCCCCCTGGTGTGGAATTGTAGGATAAGCACTGAAGTGCCAACCACGAGATTGGCTGTTCAAACCAACCACCAGTTTTCAGAAACCTTTTGCAGGGTCACTATGAGTCAGAATCAACTCTAAGGCACTCAACTACAACAATTAAAAACTGAGTTGGAAATACCACTACTTGTCAACTTGTCATATTGTGGTGACTTGCATGTTGCTCAAACTGTGCCACCAGTATTTTAAATATCAGCAATCATCCATTAATAATTGGTATGTAGAATATATAAAGTATGAATCTAGAAAAATTGGAAGTCACTAAAAATGAAATAGAATGCATTAAGATCCAGATCCTAGGCATTAATGCACTGAAATGGACCATTTTTACTATTTTACTATTGGCCATTTTTAATTCAACAAACACGTGGTTTACTATGCTGGAAATGACAAATTCAATAGAAATTATGATAGTCATCATAAAGAAGAACATTTCAAAATCTATTCTGAAGTAAAATGCTGATATTAATAGGATAATATCCATATGCTTGTAGGGTAGACCTTGGAGCCCTGGTGTGGCGCTGTGGGTTAATGCTCCAGATTGCAAAACTGTTTGAACTGCAAGGTTGGTGGTTCAAGCTCACCAGTCGCTCCTTGGAAATCCTGTACAGGGTCACTATAGGTCAAAACCGACTCTATGACACTTAACAACAACAACAGGGTACACTACTCAATACAAATATTATTCCAATATATGCACCAACTACTAATGCCAAAATTGTGGAAATTGAAGGCTTTTACCAAATTTCCATCAACTGATATTGATGAAACATGTCATCAAGATGCATTGATAATTACAGGTGATTTGAATAAGAAACTTAGAAACAAAGAAGAAAGATTAGATGTAGGAAAATATGGCCTTGGTGATTGAAATGATGTGGGATGTAGCATGATAGAATTTTTCAAGACCAATGCAACTAATTCATTGCAAATACTTTTTCAACAACACACATGGGGACTATACATGTGAACTTCACCAGATGGAACACACAGGACTCAAATCGATTGCATTTTTGAAAAAATACTATGGTGAATGTCAATTTCATCAATCAAAACAAGGTCAGAGTCCAACTGTGGAGCAGATCATCAATTGCTTATATGGAAGTAAAGGATGTATCCTAAGGGGCATCAAATTGATGTTAATGGTGGTGGAATAATTCATAAAAGTATAATGACAGTGGTTGTATAACGTAAAGACTATAATCAATGTCACCAAATAATACATGTAAAACTTGTTGAAGTGGCAAACACTTCAGATATATTTTACCACAATAAAAATAACAAATTGTTGCAAATAATTCTTGAACTATATCTGTTCTTAATTTTGTACATAACTTTGATAATAAAATTTAAATTTAAATAAATAAAATGTTATTTAATAAATAAAGTTAAATTCAGAACATACAATTCTCTTAATAGATATCACAAATCTATAATGCCTCATCATGAAATGATTTCTGTATTATAGACCTCTTTCTGAAGTTCCTTCCTAAAGAGCCATATATAGAATTGTGGAGTGCCTGACTACACAAAATTAAGATCCCAGAGCAGCAGCAGTAGTACCACATGAGTGCTTATTAGAAATTCAGAATACAATGATTCTCTTCATACTATCTGAATTAAATCCTAATTTTAGCAAGATCCTCATGTGATTTGCATTAAAGTGTACATTTGAGAAACGTTGGCCTAGGTCATTGTATGAACACCCTCATATGTAGGGAAAAGACTGAGTTTTGCCTCATAGAAGTCATTGTTGTTAAGCGCTGTTAGATCAGTTCTGACTCAAAACAGTGCAGTATAAGGTGTTCAAGGCACAGCTCATGGGTTTGAACAGTCAACCTAGTGGTTAGCAGTCAGGAGCTTACCCTACAGCACCACACCAGGACTCCTGCCTCATAGATATCTAGTGCTCTTTTACTTTTCTGCAAAACAAAATTGGTGATATCCCAATTGAATAAGTTTCTTAATCTTGCTGTTCTTGAAAATTTGGACCACTGTGATGCTATAAACATGGCAAAGTGGGCAAACCACCCCTTCTATTACTAACTGTGTCATAAGAATCAGCATAAATCCAACTTCTACCTGAAAATGGACCTAGACCTCACATTGCCTCATCTCCATGATTTTTATGGATAGCCACTTCTTCTGTGCATTTCCTCTCTCACCCTTAAGTACCCATGCTTGAATCAAAACATCCTGACCTCTGGGGCCAGGTCATTGGATAACAACTATAGGTTCAGGAGTCTGAAATACTCCTGGCCTTTCAGACCAGCCAGTCCTTTTTTTTTTTTTTTTTTCTCTGTACCCCCTAGAAATAAGTAAAGAGCAAGAGGATTGCCCTTCACTGATGGAGACCATAGCCTTTTTCTTTCCCTCAGAGCAGGACAGAATTAGTATTCTGTCCTTATAGCTATCTGTATAGCCCTTCTCTGAATTAGCCATACTGAGCTAAGTCAGAGTTTTATTGCTCCTTTTGGGCTCATTAATTCTCTATAATGTCTCACAAACATTTTAGAGGCTATTACCTATATTTATTATGTTGTTATGTGCCGTGGAGTCAGTTCCAACTCATAGTGACCCTGTACAGGGTTTCCAAGGCTGTAAATACTTACGGGAGCAGAAACAGCTGGTAGTTTGGAACGGCTGACCTTAAGGTTTGCAGCCTGATTAATAACCACATACCTATTTGTTTATTATAACTAGAAAGAATACAAGCAAAGGGACACATCAGAAAAGGTCTGGGAGAGTTCCAGACATAAGATTTCCATTTATCTCAGGACCCTGCCCCCATTTCCATTCATTAATGTCTTCACCAATCCAGAAAGCTCCAAAAGAGAAAACTTCAAACTCATGATCCCTTAGTCAAGGAACTTCATGCATATCTAGGACTGGGGTCTTAATGCATTATTATGGTTAATCTAATCAATTAATAATCATGACTGCATCATGGTCCCACTATCCCTAAGACCTGTTGCCAGGGTGGAGCCTGTGAAGCCCCTCCTTACTTAAACATTTATGTTATTTTAGAAAGATAAAAGCCACCTTTTTGTTGAGTTTTTTTCAGATGCTAAAGAGAGAACCCAAACTAAACTTTTGTCCCATGATGTTGTTGTTCAGTGCCATCCAGTCAGTACCAACCCATAGTGACCCTGTATAGGGTTTCTAAGGAGCAGCTTGAACTGCCAACCTTGCCGACTTTGCACTCCAGCACATTAATCCACAAGGCCACGCAAGGCAACATGATAATTCAGTCCCTAGGTAGAACAAATACATAAGCATTCAATTATTCATTAAAAGATTAGCAATCTGAGCCCACATAGAGACACGTTAGAAGATACTCCTGGTGATCTGCTTTCCAAAGGTCACAGCTTTGTAAATCCTCTGGAGCAGTTCTACTCTGTACATATATGATTGCTATGAGTGAGATTTGACTCAACAACAACTAAAAACAAAAACAGCTCTTAGTTGTGGGAGGCTGTGTTATACATAGTATGGTAATTAATATCTATGGACATCAGGCTTGGTAACACAGAGGGTCATCTAGTGGAACTCTACCGGTAACAACATGTCTCTCCCTAATGGAAGCCAAACTTGGCTCTGGACTTCCAAAGATCCACTGGTGGGTAAAATCAACAGACGTTGAAAATAATTTCATTGCATTGATTCTCAAGGTAGGGAATATGCTGTCAAAAGCCTCAAAATGAAGCTCAGTCATCTAAACTGAAAGAAAATGAGTGGAGGGACAAAGTCTCTGGGTAATGCAAATAGTCATTGCTAGGCTATTAAGGTTGGAGGTTCTAGTCAACCAAGGTGCCTAGTGATCTACTTTAAAGAAACCAGTCATTGAAACCTCTATGAAGGGGGCTTGATGGCAGCTAGGGTGGAGGTGCAGTGAAGTTTGCCATCAGTGATACCACAGAGCACCAAGCAAAGCAGATCCAGGGCAGAGCTCCAAAACTCGGAACCACATAGCTAGGAATAATTAAAAGGTTTGAAGGTTTATAGCTAGTGGAACGTGCAAAAGTAAGAAATCATGTACTTTTGAATATCCTGGGCTCGGCAGCCCCCAAGCCAACAACTAGAGTGAAACCAAACAGCAAGATGAAGAGGGGGAGAAGACACACCATGGGAAAATGCCCCTGGAACCTCGGAGGAAAGGTGCACAATACACTTTGTTGGTTTGTTTGTTCTGATTTTCTTTTCTTTTCTTTTTTGTATCTGTTCATTGCCCCCCCCCCCACTGTTTGTGCACCTCCATTCTGGTAACTAGAGGGGGATGCCTGAGAGAGTGGACACCCACCACCCTCACACCCTCACCACTGGTGGGTTCTTCTGTCATGCATGCACACGGATACTCTCAGCCCAAGAGCTGGCCCTGAACTGTTTGTTTTTTTAAATATGGGAAAGGCCAGGACAATGGTGTAGAGAGGGAAAGAGAATTTAAAAACAAAACAGACCGAAAATTAAATTAAATCCTGAGGTTTAATAACAGCCAACAGTGGCATCTTAAAATCTCTCAGGCAGTTTTGAAGGCAAGAAGCTGAAGAGAGGACATTAAAGTCATACTCATATTAGGCTACAGATTTTTTTTTTTCCTCTCCCTCCTCTCCCTTTTCTGTGATTATAAACTACAGTATCCAGTCGAGTTTTGTCTTTTTGTTGTTGTTGCTTTTTTAGTGCTATTTTTTTTTCTTTTTTTCTTTCTGCTGGTGCTGTTTTGCTGTTGTATGCTCCCCTTCTACCTTTGGGGGACTCTTTCTCTCCCTAAATTACCCAAGAAGAGACAGCAAATGCTGCCATATAGTCAAGCTACAACCACACTCTATAAAACACCAAAACCCAGGCAAGAACCAATACCAACTGCAATATATCAGGGAGGCAAAAAACACCTGTGAAAGTTACTTTGAGTTAAGCAATAAGAAGAGTGATAAGGAAAGCCCACAACCTGATCACACATACCTGGAGGCAGTTAGAAAGTAAAAAAAAAATACCCAAACACATATTAAGGCCACAGATAAATACTAAACATGTCCAAGAAGCAAAAGCAGATGACCATATCAGCACATGTCATGAAATAAGATAAAATATCTGAGACAAATAATCTAGAGGTAGACCTGAACTACATTCTGGAAGTAGTTCAGAAAATGCCTGAGAAGGAATTCAGAAAAATGATTATAAAATGGTTCAAAACATTTTACAATGGAGTTGAGAAAAATAAGGAAGAAATCAGGAAAGTGTTACAGGAACAATCAAATAAGATAGATACAGCATTGGAAACCATTCAAAACCTACAGAAAGAAGTCCAAATGATCAATAATAGAATACCAGAAATAGATAATATACTGAAAGGGCAAAGGAGTAGAATAGAAGAGATGGAAGGCAGAACCAGTGATCTGGAAGACAAATCTCTGAATACCACTAAGATAGAAGAGCAAACAGAAAAAAAGGATAAAAAAATCTGAAGAAGGTCTAAGATTCATATTGGACAACATGAAGAGGAATAACTTAAGAATTATCGGCATTCCAGAACAAGAAGAATCATACAAGTCCACAGAGGAAATAGTTGAAGAACTACTGGAAGAAAATTTCTCTAACATCCTGAAAAATGAAAAGAAACTCAATGAACCCCAGGAACAATAGTCCCCAAAAGAAAAACACCAAAACATATCATAATCAAACTCTCCAAAATCAAAGATAAGGAGACACTCCTGAAAGCAGCTAGGGAAAACAGAAGTGTTACATACAAAGGCAAGCAAATCAGATTAAGCTTGGATCTCTCAGCAGAAACCATACAAGAAGAAGGCAATGGGAAGACATATATAAACAACTGATAAGAAAAAAACCTCCAACCAAGAATCCTTTATCCAGCAAAGCTATCAATTAAATATTATGGTATAATCAAAACATTCCAGGATAAACAGAAACTAAGGGATTTTTCCAAAGCCAACCCTGTGCTACAAAACATCCTAAAGGGAATTCTGTGAACTGAGAACCAACAAGAATAGACAACAACCAGAGATTGACATATGTGGCAGCACCTCCCAGAATTAAATTGACAGAAGGAAGAGTCGAAAAAAACACAAAACTATAAGAACGAACTCAGAGAAGCTGGGAGGTCAGTCTTTATTGATCATTTGGACCTCTTTCTGTAAGTTTTGATTTGTTTCCAATGCTGTATCTATCTTATTTGATTGTTCCTGTAGCACTTTCCTGACTTCTTCCTTATCTTTCTCAACTCCATTGTAAAGTGTTTTGAAACTTTTTGTTATCATTTTTCTGAATTCCTTCTCAGACATTTCCAAGGCCTGCCCTCCTTCCAGAATGTAGTCTATGTCTACCTCTAAGTCACTTGACTTGGACATTTTATCTTGTTTCTTGACATGTGCTGATATGGTCATCTGCTTTTGCTTCTTGGACATGTTGTGGCCTTAATACTTAATTGAGTATGTGTTTTGGTATCTTTTATGCTGATTTCTTCCAGGTATATGTGATCAGGTGTGGTCTTCCCTTTTCACTCTTCTTATTGCTTAACTCAGAGTAACTTTCACAGGTGTTGTCTGCCTTCCTGGTGTATGGCAGTTGGTGTTGATTCTTGCCTGGGTTTATAGAGTGTGGTTGTGACTTGACTATATGGCAGCAGTTGCTGTCTCTTCTTGGGTAATATAGGGAGAGAAAGAGTCCCCCAAAGGTAGAAGGGAAAACACACAACAGCAAAACAGCACTAGCAAAAAAAAAAAGGAAAAAAGAAAAATACAACAACAACAACAAAAAGACAAAACTAGATTGAATACTGTAGTCAATATTTGAAGAAAAGGGAGAGGAGAGAGAGAGAGAAAAAAAAATCTGTAGCCTAATATGAGTATGACTTTAATGTCCTTTCTTCAGCTTCTTGCCTTCAAAGCTGCCTGAGAGATTTCATGATGCTACTGTTGGCTGTTATGCTGTACTTCAGGATTTAATTTAATTTTCTGCCTGTTTTGTTTTTAAACTCTGTTTTCCTCTCTATACCCATATCCTGTCCTTTCCCTTATTAAAATAAATAAATAAATAAAACCCAGTTCAGAGCCAGCTCTTGGGCTAAGTATCTGTGCGCATGCATGACAGAAGAACCCACCAGTGGTGAGGGTGTGAGGGTGGTGGGTGTCCACTCTCTAAGGCACCCCCCCCTCTAGTCACCAGAATGGAGGTAAGCAAACAGTGGGGGGGGGGGCAATGAACAGATAACCCCCCAAAAGAAAATCAGAACAAAGTGTATTGTCCACCCTTGCTCTGAGGTTCCTGTGGCATTTTTCAGTGGTGTTTCTGCTCTGCCGCTTGGTCTTGCCATTTGGTTTCGCCCAAGTTGTGAGCTTGGGGCCGCCAAGTCTGGCAGATTCAAAAGTACACAGTTTCTTACTTTTGCTATAAATTCCACTAACTATAAGCCTTCAAACCTTTTAAATATTCCTAACTCTCTGGTTCTGAGTTGTGGAGCTCTGCCCTGGATCAGCTTTGCCTGGTATTCTGTGGTATCCCTGACAGAGAACTTCACTGCACCTCCACTCTAGCTGCTATCAAGTCCCACCTCTCCTACTCTTTTTATTCTTTCGGTGATCTCCTTTGATTCACATAAACTTCTAATTTTTAGGACTTACTAATCATCTAGTTTGATTTTTGCCATTAGTGTCTTTTCAATAATGTTCCATTTATGCTAAGTATTTGTGTCATGTATCTTGACCTCTAAATTTGGTGCTAATTTTTCATTGATGATCTTTGTGGTTTTAGAGTTTCACACATAAGTGGTCTTTGATCAATTTTGTGTTTCTTATTTTTTATATATACTGTGAGATATGAGTCCTGTTTAATTCCTCTGCAAATAGATATCCAGTTTTGTCAGCACTATTTGTTAAAGGGAGTATCTCTTCTCCATTTAATGTGTTTTGGCCCAGCTGTCCTTATTGATATTTACATCTGCCTCAGTGCTTTTCCATCATACTAATACTAGGCTGTTTTGATTATTGTGGTTGTGTAGTAGGTTTTGAGACAAGGACGTGAGAAGCATCCTACTTTATTCTTTGTTTACCCAAGGTCTTTTTCTTTTCCATATAAAGTTGGTGATTGGTTTTTCCATCTCTTTTAAGAATGATGTTGGAATCTGGATTGGGATTACATTACATATATTGCTTTGGGTTGTTGTTAGGTGCTATCTAGCCAGGCACATTAATTGTTTGTACCACAGATGTTTTTTATAAAATAATTCTGGAAACAATATGAAGAGAGGACTGTTGTTTCTAAGTTATTTGAGTCAGTTCCAACTTTTAGAGACTCTATATAGGGTTTCCAAAGCTGTATGTCTTTGAGGGAACAGAAAGATTCATCTTTCCCTTGCAGAGTGGCTGGTGGGTTCCATCCACCAATCTTATGGTTCACATTCCATTGTTTATCATACAGAGTCAGTTCACTCCCTTGGAGAGTGAATGAGAAAGAAACAATTAATGGTAAATGTATTGAATTATGTACTAGAGAGAGACAATGAGGCCATGAAAAAAGGTAATGGCATGGTGATGACGAAAAGAGATGTATCAAGAGATAATTTAGGGGTATTTTGCTGGAAGTCTTAGCAAGAGCTATACAGCAAGACAGGGAAATTAAAGGGATCCATATTGGCAAAGAGGAAGTAAAACTCTCTCTATATGCAGATGATATGATCCTATACATAGAAAACCCCAAAGACTCAGTAAAAAAGCTATTAGACTTCATTGGAAGATTCAGAAAAGTGGCAGGAGATAAGATCAACATAAAAAATCAGTTGGATTCCTCTATACCAAAAATGACAGTGTTGAAAAGGACATTAGGAAAACAATACCATTTAAAATAGCCACCCAAAGGATGAAATATCTAGGAATAAA
>NW_006408540.1:27784757-27785716 GCF_000296735.1 Chrysochloris asiatica | reverse complement strand
TAGTTTCGAACCGCTGACCTTAAGGTTCGCAGCCCGATTCGTAACCACTACGCTACCAGAGGTAAATAATAATGTATGCACAACCTTGGAATAACAGGGCTCTGGATACAGGGATTGAGACATGGTTGGAATGGGCAAAAGGAGGGAATAATGTTAAGATGCTTGGCTGTCTTTTGAATCTTGGTTTTCCTTGCATTATATTGTAAAATAGACACTGGAGGGGGACCTAAAGGAATAGCCTGAAATATCACCATAAAAAGCTTGTAAATCTGTCTTCTGCCTATAACTGATTGTTGTTGTTGTTGTTAAGTGCCATCGAGTCGGTTCCGACTTATAGCGACCCTGAACAGGGTTTCCGAGGGTGTAAATCTTTACGGGAGTAGAAAGCCTCATCTTTCTCCCGCGGAGCTGATTGGAATACCTAAAATGGGGCTACAACGTGCCCAGTGAAAGAGGCTTCCTGCAGAGCCTCTGCATTACATAAGACTATAGGTGGAAGCCTAAACCACATTGAGAATCTTCAGAGATGGAAAATTTCCACTTGAAAGGATGAGCAGACCATCCTGGAGCAGTTAGAATAACAGAAGATACTTCTTGAAAGAAAGATCTACAGGAAAAATAAAAAACAATATAGGCAGACCGACTGTTCCTACAAGAACAAGGTGACATCAAGGCAATTGGTCAGGTCCCCTCAGTGCAAACCCCCTTCCAAGACTAAAACTCAATGGGAATACACGCTCTGATTGGTGAACACGTTCATCACCGATAAGGGGAAGTGAAGGAAAAATAGCAATGAAGCTGCAAGCTAAGCCCTACAATGTTCATTAGACTCCTGTGAACCCAGTGGAGACCTGGTTGGCCAGCAGTGTGGCAAGACCTGGGGACTCTTGGGCCTAGAGTCAGTGACATAGCCACAGAAGACTAGCGTAAGAGTGAAGCGTCCAGCTGATAAGAAGAGA
>NW_006408540.1:27771953-27783961 GCF_000296735.1 Chrysochloris asiatica | reverse complement strand
ATGGCAATGAAACGATATATGAGAGGATGAATGTAAAACTAATGTTCTCCTATGTAAACTGCCACATAATACACAATAAAACATTTAAAAAAAGAGAGAGAGATAATTTAGGGGATATATTTTAAATCTTAATATACAAATGTTGTTGTTAAGTGCCATTTAGTTGTTTCCAACTCATAGCAATTCTGTAGAGAGTTTCTGAAGAGTGGCTGGTGAATTTGAACTGCCTACTTGTGGTTCAAAACAATCTAGAGGTCCAGTGCTTTATTCCACAGCACCACACCAGGACTCCTAGTAAACAATTAGGAATGAGACATTTGATATAGCAAAATCAAGATGATATCAGAGTTCCCAACTTGAAACAGTGATGTTGCTATTCTTTGAGTTGAATAATACAAGAAGAAACTTTTTTATGGCAAAATAATTGAGAGTTAATTTAGTTTATGTAATTATGGCACACTCTGGCAGGTGTGGCCAATATTCAGTCTAGATATCAGGACTATATTTTAACCTGCCAAATTTGGATTTACCTGCAAATATATCATTCAAGAAGACTATTTAACTCTACTGTTCAATAGTCCTTGCATAGGAGCTGTAGGATAGGAATCAAGTTGGTTTGAACCACAAAGTTGGTGGTTCAAATACACATGTTGCTCCTCAGAAAATCCTATACAGAGCCATTATGAGTCAGAAACAACTTGAAGACAATTAACAACAACAACAATATTGGGCATTTAGTTTCAATTAAATTGATTAAAATTGAATAAAATTTAAAATTCAATTAGCCACATTTGTACATGTTAAGTGCTTGGAAGCCACATTTTGGGCAATATGGAAACATATTTTACTTCCACAGTCATTTCTATGACTGTCTTTACCAAGACCACCACTCCAAAGTTTCAATGTCTGGTCACATACTCTACCTCAACAGTGTCCTCATTTCCTTACCTCTTGGTATACCTTAATGTTAATAACCACTAGACGATCAGGCTTTCAGTTCAAAGGAATTTTTACATTTTTAACTTAAAAGAGAAAGTAAATAGAAATGAAAACTAAAAAAACAGAGTTTCAAATTGCATCTGAATCAAAATAAATCATGATTGTAGAGTTTCAAAAATGCAAACAATTTTCCCACATCTCTAAGTAATTAATTCAACTGGTTGTGAGAAAACCCTGCCTGCTTTGCATAACACAATGTAAATCGACATATATGAATGGTATTTTGTGCTTATGATTTGGGAAAATGTTTGGTTTAGCTGTTTGAGTCCAAATATGGAAAGGGAAGTGGGATAATAATTTGTATAAGTGTAGAAAATCAGTCTTTAATATTCAGATATTTTCACTAAGAACTTAAGAAAAGTTTAGTGTCTGCTTTTTTTTTTTTTACAACTAGACATGTCATTTAAAATTTTAAACCATTAGTGGAAGGAGTGATTTTAATGATTTTCACTGAATATTAGTATTGAGGGTAAAGCATTTTGACTCCCCTTTCAAGTCAATTTGTTTATGCTAGAACGATTTATCTATTGTTATAAAGTCATTTCTGACTCACAGAATCACACTAGGACAGAAGAGAACTTCCCCAAAGGGTTTCTAAAGCTGTAAATCTTTAGAGAAGCAGACGACCTTATTTTTCTTCACCAGTCATTTGGCTAGCAATTGAGCACTTAACCACTGTATCATTACTGCTCCATCTATGCTTCTAAAGCACTTGCATCTCTCCATCAGAAATATTTACAATTTCTTGTTAAATATTCCTTGTACCACCTTCTGAGTGGAATAAAGTATTAATTGTTCTGCTGATAAACAGTTTGGAGGTTCAAATCCATCCATATGTGACTAAATCAAAAGGCCTGTCAATCTACTTCCAAAAAATTAGCCATTGAAAACACTATGGAACACAGTCTACTCTGATACACAAAAGTTATTGTGAATCAGAAGAAGCTGGATGGAAAATGGTTAGTTTCTCAAAAAAGATTAAAATATCCTATGAACATCATCTAAGGGGTTACTGAAACTGATCTGCCATGAACTGAGATGCTCTGATTAGTTTGAAGGAGCAAGAATAAAGAACTGAGGACATTGAAAGGAGAGACAAATTACAAACTTTAAAGTAAAAAGCACAGTAAATCAGGACAGAAACATGTACCTCCATGACAAATCATTGGAATTTCAATTTAAGACTGCAGATGTTTCCTAAAAGGAAAAACTGGCAGTGCATAATTCCTATTTAAGCTACTGCTTTATTCCTTTAAAACAATGACTTGTTGCTCTTCCTTATCTCTTCTTTTTAATGAAAATAAAATACTTTTGGCTCAAAGCATTTTTTCTACCCAACATGTCAGATATGTAACTTATCTTATCTCCTGTGGTCATAGATTTTTTTTTTTTTTTTTTGGCTTCTACCCAGAATTCCATAATACATCACATAGATCTTTGTTTAAATGAGTTAGAAATCTGGATCACTCACCCTTTGTTCATTACTGAATGAATAAAAACAAAACATTCACTATTTAATGATAAAGAAGAATTTGAACGAAAAGGAGCTATCACAGAGATATTTATAATTTGTAACTTTATCCTAGAATTTTTTTTCTTTTTAAAATAGTTTTTATTTTAAAGTAGTTTAAGGCTTACAGAAACATTTTTCAGAAATTACAAAGAATTCTCCTATACAATCCTCCTTACTGAACAGCTTCTCCTATTGTTAACATCTTGCATTCAAGTGGCCCATTTGTTATAACCTATTAACTAACATTAGCACATTATTATTAACTAAAGTCCGCAGTTTACATTATAGTTCACTTAATGTTGTATAGTCCTATGAGTGTTGACAAATACATAATGGACTGTATTCTTCCAAGCAGTATTCTTAGAAGCAAAGATGACGAGACTTTGGCTTCCATTAACTAACATTAGCACATTATTATTAACTAAAGTCCGCAGTTTACATTATAGTTCACTTAATGTTGTATAGTCCTATGAGTGTTGACAAATACATAATGGACTGTATTCTTCCAAGCAGTATTCTTAGAAGCAAAGATGACGAGACTTTGGCTCTCATACATTGAACATATTGTCAGGAGGAACCAGTCCCTGGAGAAGGACATGATGCTTGGTAAAGCGGATGGTCAGAAAAAAGAGGAAGACCCCTAATGAGATGAATTGGCAATAGCAATAGGCTCCATCATAATAGCAATTATGAGAATGGTGGAGGACTGGACAGTTTCATTCTGTTGTGCATAGGAACACAGTATATTGTAACTGACTTGACAGCACCTAACAACAAAAATAGCATGTTTCCATCATTATAGGATCAAAGAGAACAATTTCTCAAGGCTAAAAATTCCCACCTATTCATACTTCCCCTCACCACCACAGAGAAGTCACTGATATTTCTATTTCTAAAATTTTGCCTTTTCCAGAATACCATATAGTGGGAAACATACACCATGTAATTTTTTTGATTGGCTTCTTTCATTTAGCAATGTTTTGTTATTGTTGTTGTTTTTAGTTTTTATTGTGAATTTGGTGATTGTTTACATGGGATAATATCAGCTTTACATTCATCCTATTATATTTTGTTTCATTGCAATGATTAAAATCCCCTCCATGCATCATCATTCAACAACATTTGCTTCCATTCCTTTGTGTTTTGTTTTGGATGTACACTGAAGTACTCAGGAATATATAACCATTCAAACAATCAAAGGGAATACTCTGCAGAATACTCTACCGAATACTCTGCACCCTGGCCACCAGCACACAGCCCCTCTCCCTCCTTGAGTCTAGAGTTCCCAGCTGCACCATCTCTCCATGTCATCGACTCTGACTCTATCTCTGGCATCACTGTTTCTCTGGATAGGGTCCCACACTTGGCTCTTCTCCCTTGATGGTTCCAGGGTCCTCAGCTCCTGGACTGCAAGATCAACCACTCCCTTCCTTTTGTTATGAAATGTCCACCTTTACATTTGCAACATTCACAATCAGTCCTGATAACAATTATTCACTATTGAACCGCAAGAGTCTTATCTCCATCTCCTTTCATCAGCCCCATCTAAAAAGGTTGAAAACCACTCAAAGGAGATTCTACATTTCCCTGCACCCTCTGAAACTAAGCTCCCTCTTGAAAACTTGTAAGCCAATCACTTCATGCCTTTGTAGCTACCCCTGCCCCCATTTTGGGTACCAATGTCTATCAACCCATGCCTGTGTACCAAGGGAAACCAAGATTCATAAGACAGTCAAGTATATTAACATTATTTCCCCGCTTTTATCAATTTAACCCATACCTGTCAACTCTGTGTACCAAGGGTGTGGGAATGATCATTGCTGCAAATATTTGTTCCCACTTTTAAGCTACTATATCCATAAGTATAGGTCAAGTTCATCAAATTGTAGCAGATTACACTTCTTTTCCTCTTCTTCTTTCCCCTAGTCAAATTCTGATCATCTAGCCATTGAATCTAGTCAAATGGGTGCTACCTGCAAGTATGGGCATTCTTGTGCATCTCCCCTCACTTCATATTAGCCAGACACTTTACTCTCCACTCTAGTTCTCTGTGACTAAGTCCCAGTCCATGGGCTCAGGAGTCAAAAGATCTCGTTATACTGCTGGCCAACTAAGTCTCAATGCAGGTTGACAGGAGGCTATTGAACATGGTGGGACTTAGCTCACAGTTTCATTGCTGTTTTTCCCCACTTCCTCTTATCAGAATACAAACATGGTCACAAGAAGGATTACATGCATACTTGTGTATTCCTTTGAGTTTCAGTCTTGGAAGAGAGTTTCCCTGAGGGGACTTGATTGCTTGCCTTGCTGGCTCCCCAGAGAAAACTTGCTTGTTCTTATAGTAGTCAATCAGACTGCCATTATTGGTTTTTTGTTTTGTTTTGTTTTGTTTCTGCTGGTCTTCCTTTCAAGAAGTATCTTCTGTTCCTATAGCTGCTCCAGGCTGGTTTGCTTGTCTTTTCAAGTGGAAATTTCCCACCTCAGAAGATTCTGGATGGGGATCAGGATTCCACCTAAGGTCTTATGCAATGCAAAGGCTCCACAGGAAGCCTCTTTCACTGGGAAAGTTCTAGCCCTATTTTCGGTATTCCAATGGTGCTGTGGGTTAATGCGCCAGACAGCAAAGCCGTTTGAACTGCAAGGTCAGTAGTTCAAGCTCACCAGCTGCTCCTCAGAAACCCTATACAAGGTCGCTATGGGTCAGAACCGACTCGACGGCACTTAATAACAACAACAACAATCATTTATAGGCTGAAGACTCACAAGATTTCTATAGTGATGTCTCTGGATATTCCTTTCTTTCCCCCTCAAGTGTCTATTTTTCAATAGTAGGCAAGGAAAACCAAGATTCATAAGACAGTCAATATTAACATTATTTCACCTCTTTTAGCCTTTCAAACCATGCCTCAATCCCTATATCACAGAGCCCTGTTGTTCCAAGTTTGAGCATACATCACTATGTACCTCTGTCCCACTTAGCCTGTGCAAAACCACCAAATGTTCAACCATCCACCTTGTTTTCACACACCCCTACCCTTTCTTGTGTATTGCCACCCCCAATACCCAAACTATCATGTGTTTATTCCCTACCCTGTGCTCTACTTTCCCATTCCATCCCTCACCACACCCCCTACACCCTGATAACCAACAAAGAAAATTTTTTTTCCATTTTAGTGTAGGCATTTTTTCTTAAGCTTTTACAATAATGGTCTATGCAATATTTGTCCTTTTGTGACTGACTAATTTCACTCAGCATAATGTTGTCCTCAAGGTTCATCCATGTTATGCGGTGACTTTCAGCTTGCTTGTTATTCTTCAAGGAAGCATAATATTCCATTGTGTGGATGAACTAAAGTTTGTTTATCCATTCTTCCACTGATGGGCTGTTAGGCTGTCTCCATCTTTTGCTATTGTAAATAATGTTGCTTTGAACATTAGTGTGCATATATCTACTCATGATATGTCTCATATTTCTTGTTGATTAATACCAAGTAGAGGGATTGCTGGATCATTAGGTATTTCTATTTCCAACTTTCTGTGGAAGTGCCATACTCTTTTCCAGAGTGGTTGGACCATTTTGTAATCCTACCAGTTATGTCTGAGGACCCCAGTCTATGCACATCCTTGCCAGCATTTATTATCCTCTACTTTTTTTATCTTTGCTGTTATTGCTGGTGTGAGATGATACCTCATTGTTGTTTTGATTTGCATCTCTCTAATGGCTAATGATCATGAACACTTCTTCATATGTTTGTTGGCCACTGGAATCTCTTCCTTGGTGAAGTGTCTGCTCATGTCCTGTGCACATTTTTTAATTGGATTATTTGTCTTTTCTTGTAGAGGTGTTGTATTTTCCTATAGATTTTAGAAATTAGTCCCCTTTCTGATGCCACATTGCAAAATATTTTTTCCCATTCTGTGGGCTCCCTTTTTACTCTTTTGGCGAAATCCTTTGATGGACATAAGTTTTTAATTTTTAGTGTGTCCCAATCATCTATTTAGTCTTCTTTTGTTTGTGCAATTTTCACAATGTTTGACAGTCTGTGTGAACTTTGTATTAGAGCCCTTAAATTTGACCCTGTATTTTATTTGATGGCCTTTATAATTTAGGGGATTCACATTTAGGTCTTTAATCCATGCAGAGTTGGTTTTTGCATATGGTGTGAGATAAAAATCTTGTTTCAATCTTTTGCATATCACTTTCCAGTTCTGCCAGCACCATCTTTTGAAGACACTATCTCCTCCCCATGCAATATATTTAGGTCCTTTGTCAAACATCAGTTGGCTGTATGTGGCTGGGTTAATTTCTGAATTCTCAATTATCTTCCAGTGATCTATGTATCTTTCATTGTACCAGTATCAATCTGTTTTGACCACTGTAGCCATGTAGCAAATTTTGAAATCAGGGAATGAGAGACTTCCAACTTTATTCTTCTTCTTAAGCAGTGTGCTGCTTATCCTGTGTCTCTTTCCTTTGCATGTTGTTGTTGTTAAGTGCTGTCGAGTCAGTTCCGACCCATAGCGACCCTGTACAGGATTTCCGAGGGTGTAAATCTTTACGGGAGTAGAAAGCCTCATCTTTCTCCCACGGAGCGGCTGGTAGTTTTGAACCGCTGACCTTAAGGTTCGCAGCCCGATTCATAACCACTACGCTACCAGAGAAAGTTTTAATTGTTTTTTCCATCTCTTTGTCATTGGAATCTGGATTGGGATTGCATTATATTTGTAGATTGCTTTGGGCAATATTGACATTTTCACAATGTTACGTTTTCGTATCTAGGAGCATGATATATACTTCCATTTTTGTAAGTTTCTTTTGGTTTCTTGCACTAGTGTTTTGTAGTTTTCTTTGTATAGGTCCTTTGTCTAGTTACATTTATTCCTAGATATTTCATCCTTTGGGTGGCTATTGTAAATGGTATTGCTTTCCTAATGTCCTTTTACCACTGTCATTATTAGTTAGTGGAATCCAACTGATTTTTGTATGCTGATCTTGTACCCTGCCACTTTGCTGAATCTTCCAGTGTGGTCTAGTAGCTTTTTTACTGAGTTCTGGAGTTTTCTATGTATAGGATTATATTGTCTGTGAATATAAAGACTTTTACTTCCTCTTTGCCAATTTGGATGCCTTTAATTTCCCTATCTTGTCAAATAGCTCTGGCTAAGAGTTCCAACACAATATTCAATAGGAGTGGTGACAAAGGGCATCCTTGTCTGGCTCCTGTTCACAAATGGAAGGCTTTAAGTTTCTCTCCATTGAGAGAAATGTGGCTGTTGGTTTTGTAGATATGCTCTTAATTATGTTGAGGAATTTCCCTTCAATTCCTACTTTGTTGAGAGGTTTTTGTTTTTTTGTTTTTTTAATCAGGAATGGATGTTGGATTTTGTCAAATGCCTTTTCTGTATCAATCGATATGATCATGTAGTTCTGTTCCTTTTTCTTATTTATATGGTGGATTACTTTGAATATTTTTATAATGTTGAACCATCTTTGCATCCCTGATATGAATCCCACTTAGTCATGATATTTTTTTATATGCTGTTGGATTTTTAAAATATTTTTGATAAGCTGTTTTATTCTGTTGGCTAGGATTTTGTTGATAATGTTTGCATCTATGTTTATGAAGGATAATGGTCTATAATTTTTTCTCTTAGTGATGTCTTTCCCTTGTTTTGATATGAAGATTATACTTGCTTCATAAAATGTATTAGGAAGTTTTCCATAATCTTCTATATTCTGGAATAATTTGACTAGAATTGGTGCCTGCTCTTCCCTGCATAGTTGGCAAAACTTACCAGTGAAGACATTTGGACCCAGGCTTCTTTTGTTAGGAGTGTTTTGATGACCTGATCAATTCTTTCTTTTGCTGTGGGTCTGTTCAAGTTTTCTACTTCACTCTTGTAAGTTTAGGTAGGTCATGTTTTTCTTAAAATGTGTCTATCTCTTCTAAGTTTTCAAATTTGTTGGAGTACAGCTCTTCATAGTATCCTGTTATTATCCTTTTTCTTTCCTTTGGTTCTGTTGTGACATCTCCCATGTGGTTCTTAATGCGTGTTATTTTTGTCTTCTCCCTATTTTCTTTTGTAAGTTTGCCAATGGTTTGTCAATTTTGTTTATTCTTTCAAAGAACTAGCTTCTTGTCCTGTTGATTCTTTCTATACTTTTTCTGTTTTCTATCTCATTTATTTCTGCTCTAATCTCTATTATTTTTTTTCTTTTGGTGACTGTAGGTTCCCTTTGTTGGTCTGTTTCTAATTGTTGGAGATGCTTCATTAGTTTTAGTTCTTTCTTCTTTTTGGGTGTGTGCATTTATTGCAATAAATTGTCCTCTCAGCACCACTTTTGCCTTGTCTCAAAGATTTGGGTATGTAATGTTTTCATTCTCATTTCTTTCTAGGAACTTTGTGAGTTCATGTTTAATTTCTTCTACTACCCAATCGCTTTTCATCAGTGTTATTCTGTTTTCATGTATTTGACTTTATTTCCTTGGGCTTCTTATTGTTGATTTCTAGTTTTTTTAACATTGTGGTCTGAAAAGATGCTTTGTAGTATTTCGATGTTTGTAAATTTATGGAGGCTTTTTTTGTAGCCTGCCATACGATCAATTCTGGAGAATATTCCATGTGGACTGGAAAAGAATGTGTATTGGCTTGTTGTTGAGTCAAATGCTCTGTATAGATCTAGGAGGTCAAGTTTGTTGATTGTGCTGTTTAGTTCCTCTGTATCTTTGTCAATATTCTTTCTGGTTGTTCTATCCCTTTTTCAGAGTGGTGTATTAAAAATCTTCCACTACAATTGTAGATTTGTCTACTCCTTCTTGAATTCTAGTAGGGTTTGCTTTATATATCTTGGTGCTCTTTCATTGGGAGCATTGATATTTATTATGGTTATGTCATCATGCTCAATTGATCCTTTAATCATAAGATAGTGTCCTTCTTTATCTCTTATGGTCATTTTTGCCTTAAAATTTTTTTTTATCAGAGATTAGTATTGCCCCTCCTCATTTTTTATTGCAATTAGTTTGGTTCCATCCTTTAACTTTTAGTCTGTTTTATTCTTTGTGTGTAAGGTGAGTCTCTTGCAAAATATTGAAGGGTCTTGTTTTCTTATCCATTCTGCCACTCTCTGTTTCGTCACTGGTGCATTCAATTCATCATTATTCAGTGTAATTACCAATAGGTTTGAATTAAGTGCTGTCATTATGTTAGTTTTTTTGTGGTGCTGCTAATTCCTTTGTTCTGCATACCTTCTTGTGCTGAGTTCATTTTTTGTGTGTGTGCTATTTCTTGTCACTTTCTTCTTAGTTTAATGTTTCCATGTTCTTCTTGTATCTTCATTTTTATGGTAAGGTGTGAAATATTAACTTTCATTGAGGTTACCCTATAATCTACTAACTTATCCCTCCATTCAAGACAGTCTATTTTATCCTGCAATCTACCTGACCTACTAATCACTGGATCGCTGGTCCTATATTTTTTCCTTCTTTGATATTGTTATTATTTTGATCTTTGATTGACCTCCCAGGTTCTCTGAATTTTTTGTTGTAATTTTGTTCTGTTCTGAACTCTGCTATCTGTCGAATGAGTTCTGGGTGGTGTTGCCAGATCTGTCAATCTCTGGTGGTTATCTATTCTTGTTGTTTTTCATTCCAGAGTACTCCCTTTAGAACATTTTGAAGCATTAGGTTAACGTTGACAAAGTTTGTTAGATTCTGTTTATTCTGGAAGGTCAATAACTAACTTAGATAACTATAAGGCAAGATACAATAAGGGTGACAGTTAGGACAATATGATTAATGGCAAAGGGAATTACTGGGAGTTGCAGAAGTATAAAAGACAACAAATGTAAATATTGATACACATACAATCCTGAAATAATGAAATAACAAGAAATATATAAGAATAGATACAGTAATAAACATACAACCTGAATACATGTGGGAGGGAAAATGAGAGGATAACCACAAATCTATATGCATAGGTTTGGCGGAGGATATGTCTACAAATATATTTGTATATGCTACAGGTATAGCCAAGGATATTATAGTACACACAGGGGGACAAAATTGTAAAAACTTCTTATTGATAACAAAATACATTGATGTAATGAGTCACAACTGGACTTGGGGGTTTACCCAAAGTCTAATAGACCATAGGATCCACTGCATCTGTTACCTTGAGACCCAAAGACAGTGCCTAGTTACCACTACTACCTGCTCTCACCTGGATCATAATTGAGGGTTCTGGGCAGAGAGGGAGGGAAAAAGTGTCAAACAAAATTCAAAATAATAAAATACCAGGCTTACTCATCTGATGAGACAAGTAGAACTTCTGAGACCATTTCCCGGGACTGAAATCACCCCTAGGGATACATTTTCAGTCAAATAATAGGCTTATAAAGTAACAAATAGCACTAGGGAAGTATTTACTCCTGGATGCAATGAATCACACAAAACGTAAAGGGAAAAACTTGCACCCGAAACAAAGTTAAAAAGATAGGAATGGACAGAAAAGAAAAACAAATGAAAACAGAAACCCAGGGAGGAAATGGGAAGAGTGATATTATATTGAAGGAATTGCAATTAATGTCTCAAAACAAAATGTGTATAAATTACTGCATGGAAAACTAATATGCTTTATAAACTTTTACCCAAAGTTTAAAAAAAAAAAGTAAAATGACTATCTTCACCACTCTATCATAAGAAGTGTTGGGATTACATAAATGTGCCTGGAAAACAAGGTTATTAAGAAGAATTTTTGTGTAATCAAAGACTGCTTTGTCTTGCATTTAAGTGTTAGAAGAACATAAAACACTTAAATGCTATGTCTTCAGATCTTGACAACCCCACCTTTTAAATATAAGAAAAAAGTTATACATAAATATGTCTGGAAAATAAGGTTATTGAAAAGTATTTTTGTGTCATCAAAACTAGCTCTATTTTGCATTACAGTGTTAACAGGGCATAAAATACTTAGATACGGTAACTTTAGATCTTGGCAAGCCCACCTTTTAGATGTAAGAAAAAAATCAGTGGACTAGAGATCTAATCCTTGCCTTTTCCTCTTCAGTGCCTGTGGTTCATCTGGTGTTTTTTTGAAGAAAAAATTTACTCTGATCTATTTTTTGAATGGTAACATTTATTAACTAAAGGATATTTTAAAGGTGCAGAATACTGAGCCCCCAAATAGTAAAACATATCAAATCTAGACCTATGCAAGGTGGAAACACATAAGAGAAAAAAATAGTGAAAAAAGAGGAAAGACTGCCAATGGTAGAAAACTTGATTAGAGTTCCTGCTCTCACTGGTTTCTATGTATGTAGATACCTGTTCTCCCTGATAATTGCAGATTTTTAAATGTGACAGATTGTTAGATACATAAATTTTAATATACAAATACCATGAATAAAATATTGTGTGCCATACATTTTATTTTTAGCTGCCATTAATAATCACCCAAAAATCAATCATCCTGAGAAACAACAAATAGCTTATAT
>NW_006408540.1:27768327-27771853 GCF_000296735.1 Chrysochloris asiatica | reverse complement strand
TTTACATTCATCATTTCATTGCAATGATTACAATCCCCTCCATGCATCATCATTTAACAGTATTTGCTCCTATTCCCTCTGTTTTGTTTTGGTTTTGATGTGCACAAAAACACTCAGGAATATATAATAATTTAAACAACCATAAAGCACATTCTGCAAGCCTGCTTCCTGGCCACCAGCACATAGCCATTCTCTTCCCTTGAGTCCAGAGACCTCAGCTGCTCCATGTCTCCATGTCACCATATCTGCCTCCATCTCTGGTGTTGCTGCTTTTCTGGATACCCTTCAACTTGTGCTCTTCTCCCTTGATGGTCCTAGAGTCCCCTCTTCCAGGACTGTAAGATTAACTACTCCCCTGTGTTTGTTACAAAACGTCTACCTTTACAACTGTGACAGTCACAATTACTCATGATAACAATCTCATCCCCATGTCCTTTCACCATACCTGTGTAAAAAAGATGAAAACTATTCAATGGGGATTCTACCTTCCCCTGCACACTTTTAAACTAAACTCCCTCTTGAAAACTTGTAAGCCAGTCACTTTGTGCCTTTATAAACTCCTTCCCCGACCCCCCCCCTCCCCATTTTAGGTAGCCAATGTCTTAGTTGTCTATCTTTATCAACCCTTTTTACAGAGGGGATGGGAACGATCCTTGATGTGAAGATTCCTTTCCTCTCAGTTGGTATTTTGAGCTACAACCTTCTTGTATATATGTCAAGTTCATCAAATAGTGGCAATTTACCCTCATTTCCTTTATCAAAAATTGTTTTCTTTTTATCTTCCTCTAGTTGTGTTCTTATTATCAAGCTGTTGAAGTTAGGTCAAGTGGGTATCATGTTCAAGTTTGAGTGATCTTGTGTATCTCTCCTCACTTCATATCAGCTGGACACTTCACTGTCAGCTCTAGCCCTCTGTGACTATGTCCTTGTCCATGGGCTCAGTTGTTCCCAGATCTCAAAACACTTTGGACCAACCAGCCCTTCCTCTTCTTTCTCTGATCTCTGATCAATGGGAGTCTATAGAATGTGGTTGAACTCAGCTCATTTCTTCATTGTTGCTTTTCCTCCACTTCCTCTCACCAGTAGACCAAAGTGGTCACCAGTAAGCTTACAAGTATTTCCTTTGAGTTTCATTCTTGGAAGGGGATTTGTCCTGAAGGGATTGATCTCTTGCCTTAATGGCTCCTCTGCAAACAACTTACTTGTTTTTGTAGTAGTCAATCAGACTGCCATTTTTGTTTTTGATTTTTCCTGCTGTTCCAGTCTGGTCTGCTTGTCCTTTCAAGTGGGACTATCCCACCTCAGAAGGTTCTGGATGGGGATCAGGATTCCACCTATGGTTATATACACTACAAAGGCTCCACAAAAGCCTTTTGCACTGGGCAAGTTATAGCACCCCTTTTAGATATTCCAATCTGTTATAGGCTAAAGATGGGCTTATAAGTTTTCTGTAATCATGTTTCTGGATATTCCTTTCTATCTCACTCAAGTCTCTATTTTTATAGTAGTAGGCAAGGGAAACCAATATTCATAAGACAGTCAAGCATCTGAACATTATTTCTTCTCTTTTACTCATCCAGACTATGCCTTGATCCCTGAATCACACAGCCCTGTTATTCGAAGTTTGAGCATATATCACTATTTACCGCTCTCCAATTTAGCCCATGCAAACCTGCCTCAGTGTTCTCCTATCTACCTTGTTCTTCCATTTGCCTCCCTCTTCTTGTGCATTACCCTCATCAACACTGAACTATGATGTTTCTGTCCCTAATCCTGTGCTCTACCATCCCCTCCCTCCCACCCTTCGTAACCAACAAATATATATATTTTTTTCCTTTTAATATGCCTAACTTTTTTTAAGCTATTACAATAATGATCTTGTGTAATTTTTGTCCTCTTGTGACTGACTAATTTATTTCAGCATAATATCCTCAAGGTTCATCCATGTTATGCAGTGGCTTGCAACTTCCTTGTTATTCTTCAAGGAAGCATAATATTTGATTGTGTATAAGGAGCTCTGGTAGCGTAGTGGTTACGAATCGGGCTGCGAACCTTAAGGTCAGCGGTTCGAAACTACCAGCCGCTCCGCGGGAGAAAGATGAGGCTTTCTACTCCCGTAAGGATTTACACCCTCGGAAACCCTGCACAGGGTCTCTATGGGTCAGAACCGACTTGACGGCACTTAACAACACTTAACAACAAATGTACCAAAGTTTTCTTTCATGTCTCCATCTTTTCATTATTCAGAATAGTGCTTCAATAAACATTGTTATGCATATATCTACTTATATTCTGGCTTGTATTTCTTGTGGGTATATACCAAATAGAGAAATTGCTGGATCACACAGCATTTCTATTTACAACTTTCAGAGGAAGCACCCATATTGTTTTCCATCATGGTTGGATCTTTTTGCATTCCCTTCAGCAATGTAGGAGGGTCCCAGTCTCACCACATTCTCATCAGCATTTAGTGCCTTCTGCTTTTTTGAACTTCTATGTTATTTCTGGTATGCGATGATATCTCATTGTTGTTTTAATGCATCTCTCTCTAATGGCTAATGATCATGAACTTTTCTTCATATGTTTGTTGGCTGTCTGAATCTCTTTCTTGGTGAAGTATCTGTTCATGTTTTGTGCCCATTTTTTAATTGGGTTATTTGTCTTTTTCTTTTAGAGGTATTATAGATTCCTATATATTTTAGAAACTAGTCACTTGTCTGATGTGTCGTTGCTAAAGATTTTTCCCTTTCTGTGGGTTCCCTTTTTACTTTTTTTTTTTAATGATGCACAGATACACTGAAATAGAAACATTAACCCCACCCCCAAATCTAATCAGTAAAAGACACTCAAGAGTTAAATAAAAATAAGCAATATATTGCAAAGGAGTTATTTTTTTACATTTTAAAAAGTAAGTAAAAGATCAAACTAAAGAATTAAGCATATGGGAGAATAACAAAACAAAACAGAACACTTTATAAGGATTTCTAGTTTTCTTAGCATAAGAGAAGCACCCAGTCTCATGAACATTGAGGAAATGAAATCCCAAACAGACACTAAAGATTCTCAAGCTGTTCCAGTATCCTCTCCACCCCTTGGAAAACTCTAGGGCCACATCCGCTAAAGCTAATTAGCTAAATCCACTAAAGTTATTTAGGCCTACAGTCTCACCCCTGGTAATAGGAATCACCAGAAATAACCACGTGCAACCCTTATGACAAGAACAAGTACCCATACAGTGTACACAAAACACATGCCCTTCACCAATACTTGAAGGGTGGCCTGCCTCCTAGCAGTGGGAGAATACACAGCAAGGGAGAGCAACTCAGCACCCATCTCCCTGCGCACTGACGCACAACTTGCCAGGAACAGCGCCACCATCGAGCTCCTAATGGGATTGTAGGCTGCAGGCACGTTTGCCTGGTTAAATTTAAAAAGTTGTTGTTGTTGTTGTTGTCAGGTGCCATCGAGTCGGAACCGACTCATAGCGACCCTATGCACAGCAGAACGAAACAATGTTCGATCCTGG
>NW_006408540.1:27754787-27765102 GCF_000296735.1 Chrysochloris asiatica | reverse complement strand
GGAAGTAGTTTGTCACTCTTTCTTCCTAGTCTGTCTTTGTTTTGTAGCTCATCTGAAACCTTTCCACCATGGGTGACCCTGCTGGTTATTTAAAAAGTTGAGTAGTGTCCAAATGCACAGTTGGTGCCCTTTCATATTCAGATTTAATGGAAATGTCAGAAGGTCCACAGAAGAGCCTCCTGGCATCAGAGCATGGCCAGAGCTCCGGAGAGAAGCCCGCGGCCCCAGGGGTACTGGGTGTAAACTGTGGGGGAGGCCTGATGGGGGCTGGAGCCCATGGGTTCTGCTGCTGGGGAGATGTTGGCAGGGTCTGAAAGGTACAAGATGGAGGGCTTTCTGCCTTTCCGGACCTCCAGTGGCTGCTTTCCCTGCTGTCACTGCACACAAGTACACTTAGAGTGGCGATTTTTGAACCACACCTGAACTTGATGTCGTTGAACGTCGATTTTGTCAGACAGGGCCTGCTGCTCTTCATAGTGGACATACTGTCTCTTCTGGATGTGAGCCTCCAGCACCTGCAGCTGCTGACGAGTATAAATGGTTCTGTCTTGATTCTTCTGCGAAGAAAGCTGAGATGTCTGTCTTAATACGAATCTTGGATTCCTGTTCCGACATCCTCACCTCCTGCTCTATTCTCTGAGGGTAATCCCTTTTTACTCTTTTGATGAAATGTTTTGATGCACATAAATTTCTAATTTTTAGTTATGTCCCAGTCATCTGTTTTGTCTTCTTTTGTTTGTGCAATTCTTGCAATGTTTGGTGGGCTATTTAAGTTCTGTATTGTTGTTATTGTTATTAAGTGCCGTCGCAATCTTGTATAGGATTTCCAAGGAGCAGCTGGTGAGCTTAAACCGCCGGTCTTGCAGTTCAAACGGCTTTGCAGTCTGACGCATTAGCCCACAGCGCCACACCAGGACTCCATGTTCTGTATTAGAGCCCTTAAGTGTTCATATTTTATCATTGATGACCTTTATAATTCTAGGATTCACATTTAGGTCTTTAATCCATGCTGAGTTGCTTTTTGTATATGGCTTGAGGTAAAGGTCTTGTTTCATTCTTTTGCATATCGATTTCCAGTCCTCCAGCACTGTCTGTTAAAGAGATTATGTCCCCACATTCAATTTACTTTAGCCTTTTATCAAAGATCAGATGGCTGTATATGGACGGGTTAATATCTGGAATCTCTAATCTGTTCAATTGATCTATGTATCTTTCTTTGTACCAGTACCAGGCTACTTTGATCATTGTAGCCATGTAGTAAATTTTGGAATCAGGGGCATCTAATTTTGCTCTTCTTCTAAAGCAGTGCTTTGCTTATCCTAGGTCTCTTTCCTTTCCATATAACGTTTGTAATTGTTTTTTTCCATACCTTTAAAAAATGTTGGAATCGTGTTATATGTGTAGATTGCTTTAGGTAGTATTGACACTATCACAATGTTAAGTCTTCCTATCCAGGAGGATGGTATATTCTTCCAATTTTGAAGATCTCTTTTGGTTTCTTGTAATAGTGTTTTGTAGTTATTTTTTATACTTCTTTTATTTCTCTGGTTACATTTATTTCTAAATATTTCAAACTTTGGGTGGCTATTATGAATGGTATTATTTTCCTAATTTCCTTTTCAGTGCTATCATTGTTAGTATAGAGGAATCCAACTTATTTTTGTATGTTGATCTTGTACCCTGCCATTTTGTTGAAACTTCCAATGAGTTCTACAAGGTTTTCTCTGAGTCTTTGGGGTTTTCTATGTATAAGACAATAGCATCTGCAAAGAGAAAGCATTTTACTTCCTCTTTGCCAATATGGATGCCTTCAATTTCCATATCTTGCCTTATACCTCTGGGTACCACTTCCAAAACAATATTGATAGGCATGGTGATAAAGGGCATTCTTGTTTGGTTCTTTTTCACAAAGGGTGGGCTTTCAGTTTCTCTCCATTGAGAGAAATGTTGGCTGCTGGTTTTGTAGATATGCTCTTAATTATGTTGAGGAATTTTCCTTCAATTCCTACTTTGTTGAGTGTTTTTATCAGGAATGGATGTTGAAGTTTGTCAAATGCCGTTTCTGCATCAATTGATATGATCATGTGGTTCTTTTCCTTTTCTTTATAATTTATATGGTGGATTACATGAATCACTTTTCTAATGTTGAACCATCCTTGCATCCCTGATATGAATCCCACTTGGTCATGATGTGTTATATTTTTATATGTTGTTGAATACTGTTGGCTAGGATTTTGTTGAGAATGTTTTCATCTTTGTTCATGAGGGATATTGGTCTATAATTTTCTTTCTTAGTGATGTCTTTTCCTTATTTTCATATGAGGGTTATGCTTTCTTCATAGAATGTATTAGGAAGTTTCCCATCATTTTCTATATTATAGAATAATTTGAGTAAAGTTGGTGACAGCTCTTCCCTGAATGTTTGATAAAACTCATCAGTGAAGCCATCTGGACACAGACTCTTTGTTTGGAAGTTTTTGATGATCTGGACAATGTCTTCCTTTGTTATAGGTCTGTTCAAGTTTTCTACTTCCTTCTATAGAAGTTAAGTAGGTCGTGCTTTTCTAAAAATGTATCCATCTCCTTTAGATTTTCAAATTTGTTTCAGTATAACTCTTCATTATATTCTGTTATTATCCTTTTTATTTCTATTGGTTCTGTTGTGACATCACCCACTTTTTTTTATGCACATTATTTGTGACTTTTCCCTCTTTTCTTTTGTTATGTTTGTCAATGGTTTGTCAATTATATCAATCCTTTCAAAGAACCAGCTTCTTGTCCTGTTGAATCTTTGTATAGTTTTTCTTTTTTCTATGTCATTTATTTCTGCTCTAATTTTTATTGCTTCTTTTTTTCTGTTAATTGTAGGTTTACTTTGCCAGTCTGTTTCTAATTGTTGGAGATGCTGTACAAATGTGTTGATTTTTGTTCTTTCTTTCTTTTTTTTTTTGGATGTGTGCATTTACTGAAGTAATTGTCCTCTCAGCACTGATTCTGCATTGTCTCAAATATTTTGGTATGCTGTTTTCATTCTCATCTGTTTCCAAGAACTTTGTGAATTCACAGTTTATTTCTTCACTACCCAGTTGCTTTTCATCAGGGTGTTATTCAGTTTCCATGTATTTGATTTTATATCCTTGGTCTTCCTATTGTTCATTTCTAATTTTATAGTGTTGTGGTCTGAGAAGATGCCTTTTAGTATTTTGATGTTTGCAAATTTATGGAGGCTTGTTTTGTGGCATAGCATATGATCTATTCTGGAGAATGTTTCATGTGCACTGGTAAAGAATGAGTATTATTCTGTTGTTGTGTTAAATGTTCTGTACACATCAATGAGGTCAAGTGGCTGATTGTGTTGTAAGTTCCTCTGTGTCTTTGTCAAGAGTCTTTCTGGTTGTTCTATATTTTTTCGAAAGTGGGGTATTAAAATCTCCCACTACTATTGTTTATTTCTTTCTTTCTTCAAATCTATTAGATTTTGCTTTATATATTTTGGAGCTCTTTCATTGGGAGCATAGATATTTATCATGGTTATACCATCTTGTTCAATTGTCCTTTTAATCATGAGATAATATCCATCTTTTTCTTTTATGCTGTTTTTTGCCTTAAAGTTTATTTAGTCAGTGATTATTATTGCCACTCTTGTTCAGTTTTTTATATTAATTAGCTTGGTATATTGTTTTCTATCCTCTAACTTTTATTATGTTTTTGTCTTTTTGTGTAAGGTGTGTCTCTTGCAGACAACATATTGAAGGATCTTGTTTTCTTATCCATTCTGCCATGTCTGTCTCTTAACTGGTACATGTAATTCATTGACATTCAGTATAATTATCTATAGGTATGAATAAATTTCTGTCATTATGTTTGTTTGTGTTTTATGGTGCTGATGGTTTATTTGTTCTATATGCCTTCCAATGCTGAGTTCATGTTTTTTTGTGTGTGTGTATGTTCTTTCTTATCATTTTCTTCTAGAATTTTTATTTCTTGGTTCATTGTGAAATATTACTTTTCTTTGAGGTTACTCTATAGTCTAGTAACTTTTTCCTTCATTTAAAACAGTCTATTTTATCCTGTAATCTACCTGACCTCCTCATCACCTGCATCTCTGTGACTAATAAATTTTTTAAAAAATCAGAATTTCTTACATATTTATGAATTACAAATATTTTTTAAAAAAATAAAGAAGAAAGACTTTATATCTTTTATCTGACCCTAAACACAATAAGAGAAAACATAAGATGTCACTATATAAATATATATGGAGCTCTGGTAGCGTAGTGGTTACGAATTGGGCTGCGAACCTTAAGGTCAGCGGTTTGAAACTACCGGCTGCTCCGCAGGAGAAAGATGAGGCTTTCTACTCCATAAAGATTTACACCCTCGGAAACCCTGTACAGGGTCACTATGGGTCGGAACCGACTCGACAGCACTTAACAACAATATAAATATATTACTATTTTGCTTTTACTTGTAGCTCCTGGAATCTCTAGGATTTCTAGTTACTATTTTTAATATTTGATTATATATGATCCTTGGAAACCCTTCACAGGGTCACTAGAGTAGCAACTAACTGATGGCATTTAACAACAACAACTGAAAAGGCAATTGTTACTATTCCACTGAGAATTTCATCCATACTAACACAAATCTAAATTAGTTAGAAAATTAGTTGAGCTTTGACAGTGATAAATGAGACTAACACTGAGTATAACTTTATGTGTTCAATGTCTAATTTTAACATTCTGAAAGACTAAGTGAAAAAAAGTTACTGGCCATTTACAGCATTTTTGTTCTTAAAATATAAATAGATGTCATTGCAGTACAATGAGTGTCATAGAGGCAGCACAGGGCCAAGCAGAGACGGCTGACACTGGAAGGACTCTCTGCCTCGCAGATAGGAAAATAATCATGATAACTAAATATGGGCAAAGGAGATCCTAAGAAGCCAAGAGGCAAAAATGTTATCTTATGTATTTTTTTGTGCAAACCGGCCTGCAAGAGCACCAGAAGAAGCAACCAGATGCTTCAGCCAACTTCTCAGAATTTTCAAAGAAGTGCTCAGAAACTATTCCTGCTAACAAGAAAGGAAAATCTCAAGACTGGCAAAGGCAGACGAGGCCCATTATGAAAGATAAATGAAAACCTAACTCCTGACTAAAGGTGAGAGAGAAAAAAAAATCAAGGATCCCAATGCACCCAAGAGACATCCTTCTGCCATATTCTTGCTTTGTTCTGAGTGTTGCTGTTAAGTGCCTTCGAGTCATTCCAACTATTAGCGACCTCCTATAGCTGTTCTGTGGGAGAAAGATGAGGCTTTCTGCTCCCATAAAGATTTGCAGCCTCAGAAACCCTGTGCAGGGTCACTATAAGTCAGAACCGACTCCATGGTACTTAACAGCAACAACATACCTCATGAACATTGATGCAAAAATTCTCAACAAAATCCTAGCCAACAGAATCCAACAGCACATCAAAAAATAATACATTATGACTAAGTAGGATTCATATCAGGGATGGAAGAATGGTTCAATATTAGAAAAACAATCAATGTAATCCACCATATAAATTAGAAAAAGGAAAAGCACCACATGATCATATCAATTGATGCATAAAAATATTTTGACAAAATCCAACATCCATTCCTGATAATAACATTCAACAAACTAGGAATTGAAGAGAAATTCCTCAGCATAATTAAGAGCATATATACAAAACCAACAGCCTATATCACTCTCAATGGAGAGAAACTGAAATCCTTCCCTCGGAGAACAGGAACCAAACAAGGATTCCCTTTGTCACCACTCCTATTCAATTCTATGCTGCAAATCTTAGCCAGAGCTATACAGTAAGATACGGAAATTAAAGGCATCCAAATTGGCAAACTGAAGTTGTCAAATACCTCATTCTTCTTGGATCAACTATCAACATTCACGAAGCAGCAACAGTCAAGAAATCAAATGACGTATTGCATTAGGCAAATCTGCTGTCAGCTTAAGGACTAAAGTGTGTCTGACCCAAGCCATGATATTTTCAATAACCTCATATGCATGTGAAAGCTGAACAGTGAGTAAGGAAGACCGTAGAAGAATTGATGTGTTTGAGTTATGGTGTTGGAGGAGAATATTAATAGTGCCACGGGCTTCCAAAAGAACCAATAGATCCATTTTGGAAGAAGTGCAGACAGAATACTCCTTGGAGGTCAAGATGGACAAACTTCATCTCTCGTACTTCAGACATATTGTCAGGAGGGACCAGTTGCTGGAGAAGGATATCATGTTTGGTAAGGTGCAGGGTCAGAGAAAAAGAGGAAGACCCCCCAATGAGATGGACTGACCAAGTGGCAGCATCGATGAACTCCAGTGTGGCAACAGTAGTGAGGTTGGCCTAGGATCAGGCAGTGTTTCGTTTTGCTGTGCATAAGGTCGCTATGAGTCAGTACCAACTCGATGGCACCTAAAAACAACAACAACAAATTGGCAAAGAGGAAATAAAACTCTCTCTATTTGCAGATGATATGATCCTATACATAGAAAACCCCAAAGACTCAGTAAAAAAAGCTAACAGACCTCATTGGAAGAGTTAGAAAAATGGTAGGGTATAAGATTGACATACAAAAATCAGTTGGATTCCTCTATAGTAACAATGACAGTGCTGAAAAAGATATTAGGAAAGTAATACCATTTACAATAGCTGCCCAAACGATGAAATATCTAAGAATAAATGTAACCAGAGAAACAAAGGACCTATAAAAAGAAAACTACAAAACACTACTACAAGAATCCAAAAGAGACTTACAAAAACGGAAGACTATACCATATTCCCTTATAGGAAGACTTAACATTGTGAAAATGTCAATACTGTCCAAAGCAATCTACTCATACCATGCAATCCCAATCCAGATTCCAATGACATTCTTCAAAGAGATGGAAAAAAACAATTTCAAACAGTATTTTGAAAGGAAAGAGACCTAGGATAGGCAACACACTGCTTAAGAAGAAGAATAAAGCTCTTCCTCTCTTTCTTCTCTTCTGCCTCCTGCCCTCTCTCTCTGGCAGAGGTCACCTTCCTCTTCTTTACCCTGAAAAAAAGTCTCTAGACGGGCCATCTGGTGTGCAGTGTGGTTGATGAGCGGCGCCGGGTTGTTTTCCCTTTCATTGGTGTCAGAAGTGGTGCCCTAACCCGCTCATTTCAACATGCCCTCCCAGCGCCTGCGATCATCTTCCCTGACGCCTTTTTAGCACCCATCACCGGCAGCAGTTAATTATTCAGCCCTCTGGCTCGGATAAGTCCCCTCCTGTGGCTACCCTGGGTATGGAGATTTGGACTCTGGTAACCAAGACATAAAATTCTGTCCGGGACGCAGACCAGGTGCCAGGTTCTGTGTCTCCCATAGTGAGTTTGGAACTCACTGGACCAAGTCCGGGACTTGTCCGTTCTGTCCCCCACCCACTGGAGGGATGCCTCAGAGGGTGGTGCAGCATACAGACCCCCTCCTTGTGGCAGGGATGCCTCCACTGAGAGCTTGGGTCCCCATATATCAGACTGGTCTGAGGTGCGAGCACTGTCTGAACCTCAAGAGACATCTTAGGTTCCAGGCACTGTTCGCTGTCTTACTCCTGGTTGCTATGGGTTCCGGGTCCTCCATACCAGCAAAGTCCACCTTAGGGTGTTTGCTCTGAAACCCTGAGGGCTTAGACCTTGAACCTAAGCGTCTCTTACATCTATCTACTCAAATTTGGCCCCAATACAAATTAGACAACCAAAATACCTGGCCGCCTAATGGCTCGTTCGAATCAGGTCTAATCTAAGACCTATTTAACTTTTGTGAGCACCAGGGAAAATGGTCAGAGATCCTGTATATCCAGGGCTTTTCTTATCTTCGATCTTCTCTTTGTTCCATTGCTTGTCCTTTTGACGCTATCAGCCATTTTGACCCAGCTGGAACCTTCTCCCTATTAAAGAGTTCCATTGCTTGTCCTTTCAACTCCATCAACCAATTTGACCCAGCTGATGAACCCCCTCCCTATCAAAGAGCCCCAAGTGCACCTCCACCCCACACCCCGCTTTGGTCCCTCTTTTACCTTCTCCAGGTTCCCAGGAACTCCCCTTACCATCCTCTTCTTCTCCTGCCGCTTCCCCTCCGTATGCACCTATGCTGCCTTGTACTCATTCCAAATCTCGAAAGTTAATGGACCCTGAGTTTTCTCAGTCCAGTTATATAATAACACCCTTGCGGGAACTGGCTGGGGTAGAGGGAATTGTCCGAGTCCATACCCCTTTTCCAATGGTAGAGTTAGCTTTAATTCAATTCAGACTTTTACCTCAAATTCTGCAACTTTTATTAAGCAGTTTCAATTTCTAATGCAGTCTTACCAACTAACTTATCATGGTATTTTTGTTATTTTAACTAACTCTTTAACCCCTGAGGAGGGTAGGTGAGTGCTGGAACAGGCCCATGCTCATGCAGACCAGGAACACCTCACTAATAACAATCACCCAGCAGGAGCGGAAGCCATCCCTGACAGGGACCCCAGTAGAATTATAACACCCAGGCAGGTATTGTCAACCAAGATAGGTATATTAATTATATACTTCATGGACTGCGCAAGGCAGCCATGAAAGCAGTTAATTATGACAAACTTAGTGAAATTATCCAAGATAAGAAAGAAAATCCTTCCGCTTTTCTCCAACGGCTTACTGACAGCCTGTGGCAATATACTAATCTCGATCCATACTCTGCCGATGGCCAAAGGTGAATTATGGTGCATTTTTTCTGTCAGAGCTACCCCGACATCAAAATAAAACTTAAGAGGCTAGAAAGGGGTCCCCTAACCCCTCAAGCAGAGGCTCTCGCTGTTGCATTTAAAGCCTACAAAGGCCGAGATGATGCAAAGGCTGTAAAAAAAGTACCAGTTATTAGCTCAGGCCATCAACCCCACCTTGCCACCACGTGTAAGTGGGAAACCTGCAAAGTCTCTGGGACCCTGCTTCCGGTGCAACCAGGATGGACATTGGGCCAAAGAATGCCCAAATCCTAAACCTCCCACCAGGCTCTGCCCCAAATGCAAGCAGAAGGGACATTGGGGTTTCGACTGCCCCTTGGCATCTACCAGCCATCTGGTCACCACCCTGCCCCACCCGTCCCCTCAAGCGACCTTATTGGTCTAGCAGCAGAAGACCTATGAGGAGGCCCTGGCCTGTCTGGCCCCACGCGGATCACCGCCCAGGAGCCCAGGGTAACTTTCACCGTGGCAGGTAGGATAATTGCCCTTTTACTGGATACTAGTGCTAGTTTTTCTGCATTGCAAGAATTCTGGGGACCCACCTACTTGTGTTGGAGCTCTATTGTAGGGGTAGAAGGTCAAAGACGACGCCCTCGGCAAATTCTCCTCCTTTTGTGCAAAATTGGCAATTTTGAATTTTTACATTCCTTTTTAGTCCTTCCCTCTTGCCCCATACCTTTATTAGAGTGAGACATCTTATCTAAACTTGGCACCTCCCTCAAGTTTGACTTTCAGGGCCTCTCTAGCACTCCAACATCTTCCTTTTGCCTCTTACTATCATAGGCTATTGAACCTCAAGCCCCTCCTTCCCAGTGGCTCATCAGTCTCGACCTTATGAATCCTATAGTTTGGGACATACATTCCCCGTCAATAGCCAAATGCCCTCCAGTCAAAATCCTCCTCAAAAACCCCACCCATTTCCCAGCCCAAACACAATACCCTCTCCCACAGTCTAATCTTTTGGGATTACAGCCAATTGTTAAAGAATTACTTAAAAAAGGATTTCTAAAACCAACTAACTCCCCCTACAATACCCCCATCCTGGCAATCAAAAAGCCCAATGGGGCCTACCGCCTAGTTCAAGACCTTTGGCTTATTAATGCAGCTGTAGTCCCAGTTCATCCAGTAGTCCCCAATCCTTACACTCTTCTGTCTTCCATTCCTTCTAACACCACACATTTCTCAGTCATTGATTTAAAAGATGCCTTTTTTTCTATCCCCTTGCACCCAGATTCCCAAAATATTTTTGCTTTCACTTGGACCAATCCTACATCAAAGGTGTACATTCAGCTAACATCGACAGTCTTGCCACAAAGTTTCCAGGATAGTTCTCATCTCTTCGGACAAATCCTAGCCCAAGACCTGTCCCTTCTTCACTTAAGGACCTCCCACTGTATTCAGTATGTAGATGATCTCGTACTTTGCACCCCATCACTAGCAGAGGTCCAGCAAGATACGTATGCCCTTCTTAATTATATTGCAGAAAGAGGCTATCGAGTTTCACCCACAAAAGTCCAACTTTTTAAACAGCA
>NW_006408540.1:27751828-27753667 GCF_000296735.1 Chrysochloris asiatica | reverse complement strand
CTTTCTAACCCCACTATTGGTTATCCTCACTGTACTGGCAGTTACCCCTTGTGTTCTTCGTTTTGTTCAATTGCAGGTTAGCCACATACCCAAATTTCCCAGAAAGCTGCTACCCAGTTGTTGTTACAAGCTGAAGACCTAAGACTGCGGGACCAACCTCAGTCCAGCTGCTGACCCGGTTACAACACCACCAACAATGACAAAGCCATCGCCGGCCATGGTCCAAGCCCAAAGACCAAAGACAGCCTTGTCACCCCAATGTCAGCAGGAAGTAGCTATGGAAAAATGACTGTCATCCCTTCTCCCATGGGCATGGATCATAGAGACGGCCATTCGTTTTTCTTCTTTAACTAAAGAGGGGGAAATGTTATAATATCAGGTCTACCATTTTAGGCTGTACATTCTGGGTTCTTCCCTCTCCCCTCCCTTCAATTCCATTTTGTCTGTTTCCCTGCCCTAAGCTACAAGGCACATAGTTTAAAGGGCTACATGGCTTTTGATAGGCCAGAGCTAAATCACCCCAGCAATGACCACTCCCTTCCTTTGGAACCTATATAAGACCACTCCCTTCCCGTTGACTCTGTCTTCCTCTCTTTCTTCTCTTCTACCTCCTGCCTTCTCTCTCTGGCAGAGGTCACCTTCCTCTTCCTTACCCTGAATAAAAGTCTCTAGACAGGGAAAAAATGGAAAAATAAAGTTGGAAGTCTCTATCTCCCTGATTTCAAGTTTTAATACATGGCTACAGTGGCCAAAACAACTTGGTAATGGTACAGTGAGTAGTGCTCAGATCAATGGAACATAATCGGGAATCCAAAAATTAACTCATCCAATTAGAGCCAACTGATTTTAGACAAAGTGCCTAAGTATATTGCATGGGTAGGAGATAATCTCTTCAACAGATGGTGCTGACAGAACTGGAAAATGTTATGCAAAATATTGAAACAAGACCTTTACATCAAGCCTTATATAAAAACCATGCATGGAATAAAGATGTAAATGTGAATTCCAGAATTATAAAGGCCGTCAATGAAAAAATAGGTACAAATGTGATGTCTTTAATACAGGGTACACACATACTTTGAAACATTTTGAAAATCACACAAACAAAAGTAGACAAAATAGATGATTGGGACATACTAAAAATTAAAAACTTATGTGCAACAAAAGAGTAAAAGGGAGCACACAGAATGGGAAAGAAACCTTCTGCAAAGACGTATCAGATAAGGGACTCATTTCTAAAATATATAGAAAACTACAATATCTCTACAAGAAAAAGGCAAATAACCCAATTAAAAAATGGGCATAGGACATGAACAAATACTTCACCAAGGAGGAGATCCAGGCAGCCAACAAACATGAAGAAATGTTCATGATTACTAGCCATTAGAGAGACACAAATCAAAACAACAATAAGATATCATCTGACATCAGCAATAACAGCAAAGATCAAAAAAGTAGAGGACAATAAATGGTGGTGAGGATGCAGAGAGGATGGGACCCTCCTATATTTCTGGTGGGATTGCAAAATGATCCAACCACTGTGGAAAAAAATATAGCCCTTCCTCAGTAAGATGGAAATCGAAATACCTTATGATCCCACAATTCCTCTACTTGGCATTTATCCTAAAGAAATACGAACCATAACACAAGTAGCTATATGCACACCAATGTTCATAGCAGCACTATTTACAATAGAAAAGGATGGAAACAGCCTAAGCGCCCATGAGTGGAAGAATGGATAAACAAACTTTGGTACATCCACACAATGGAAAATTATGCTACCTAGAAGAATAACAAGGAAGCTGCAAGCCACCGTATAACATGGATGAACCTTGAGGA
>NW_006408540.1:27747217-27750632 GCF_000296735.1 Chrysochloris asiatica | reverse complement strand
TTTGATGAACTTGACCTATACTCATTGATATAGTAGCTCAAAAGAGGGAACAAATCGTTACAGCAAGGATCATTCCCACCCCCTCAGTACACAAGGTTGATAGGGATGGGCAACTTAGACATTGGCTACCCAAAATGGGGTGTGGGGGTGGGGCTACATAGGCAAGATATGACTGGCTTACAATATTTCAAGAGGGAGCCTAGTTCCTGAGGGTGTGGGGAAAGTGGAATCTCACTGAGTGGTTTCCAACCTGTCTGATGGGTCTGGTAAAAGGAGATGGGGATAAGACTCTTGTGGTACAATAGTGAATAATTACTATCAGGACTGACTGTGATTGTTGCTAATGTAAAGGTAGACATTTTTTTTTTAACAAAAGGAGTGGAGAGGTTTATTTTGCAGTCCAGGAGCGGAGGACCCTGGAACCATAAGGGAGAATAGCAGAGTGCGGGACCCTATCCAGAGAAGCAGTGACTCTAGAGATGAAGGCAGAGATGATGTCGTCGAGAGCTGGAGCAACTGGGGACCCTGGACTCAGGGAGGGAGGGGCACTATGTGCTGATGGCTGGGGGGCAGGCTTGCGGGTTGTACCTTTTGGTTGTTTGATGATGCATGGAGGGGATTGCAATCAATTCAATGAAATGAAATACAATAGGATGAATGTAAAGCTGATGTTCTCCCATATTAACTACCACTCAATTCACAATAAAAACTTAAAATATAAATAAAAATTTAAAAAGATAGGGAAAACAAGGGGAGAAGTTACTATGCTATGAAAAGGCAATGTGAGATTTCTTGGTGTAAGAATAATGCTCTGCATCTTGAGTATATAAATGTCAATATTCTGGTTGTGATAGTGTTCTAAAGTTTTGCAAAATGTTACCATTGGAAGAAACTACAAAAAGAGTACAAGGGATTTTCTTGATTTTTCTTACAACTTCATGTCAAGCTAAAATTACCTCACAATTTAAACAATTTAATTAAAAATATAAATTGATTATATTTGAAATACAATAAGCAAATGAAGACCACAAATTTAGAGATTTAAAATAATAATTCTACTATATTACTTGTGTGAAACCCTGTGAGGGTCACTGTGAATTGGAATTGATAAGGATAATATTAGTTATCATAATTGATCATATGTAGATATTGTAGTTAGAAACAAAATTATATGTAAATTTTTATGTTGCTATAAAAGAAAGGTAGAAAATAAGGATTGTTTCTACTTTGATTAATTTAGTATAAGAAAATATATACTTAAGAATAAAAGTTATTGAAATAGAAGACAAACATAAAATGATGGTGGTGGTTATGTGCCATAGAGTCAATTCTGACTCATAGCAAATGTATATAGGGTTTCTGAGGCTGTAAATCGTCACAGGAGCAGAAAACCTCATCTTTTCAAACTGCAGACCTTGACATTAGCAGTCTGACTCAGAACAATTACACTACCAGAGCTCCTTAAAATACAAGTAATTAAATCAAAGCTTGTTTTATTATTTTTTTAAAGGGCCCATAAGAAATGGATGAACCATTTGAAGGACTTATCAAATATTATAGAGGAATTAAAATGATATATAAGTACTGGAAGATGCTGTTATTAAGTGCCATCGAGTCAATTCCAACTCTTAGCGGCCATACACACAACAGAACGAAACACTATGTGGTCCTTAATCATCTTCACAATTGTTATGTTTGAACCCATTGTTGCTGCCATTTTGTCAGTCCATCTCAGTGGGGGCTTACTTCTTTTTTGCTGTCCCTCCACTTTATCAAGCATGATGTTCTTCTCCAGGGACTGGACTTTTTGGATAATATTTCTGAAGTATGAGAGATGAAGTGTCACCATCCTGGCTTCTAAGGAACATTTTGGCTGTATTTCATCCATCATTACTTTGTTTGCTTTTCTGGAAGCTCATGGTATTTTCATGTTGTTGTTGTTGTTAGGTGCCATCGAGTTGGTATCGACTCATAGCAATCCTATGCACAACAGAATGAAACACCGCCCAGTCCTGGGACAACCTCACAATTGCTGCTATGCTTGAGCCCATTGGGAGTCTTCTTCTTTTTCTCTAACCCTCCACCTTACCAAACATAATATCTTTCTCCAGTGACTTATCCCTCCTGACAAGTATGAGGGATGAAATTTAGCCATCCTGTCGTCCAAGGAGCACTCTGGCTGCACTTTTTCCAACACAGATCTGTTTGTTCTTTTGGCAGGCCATGGTACTTTCAATATTCTCCTCCAACACCATAACTCAAATGCATTAATTATTCTACAGTCTGCCTCATTCACTGCCCAGCTATGTACTTTCAGAGCTAGTAAAAATATGAATAATTGTGTACCAATAAATTTGAAGATTCAAATGAAATGGTCAAGATTTAAATGTAATTATCAGACTGAACTCAGTAAAAAGTATGAAATGAATATGTAGACATATAACCAAAGTCTCCAGAATAATATCTTTAAATTTATTCAGAATCAGTTCTCTCCAATCAAAATGCAGATGTGAAATGACAGAGGTTTAAACTGTATCCATTTCACAACAGTTCTAGTAAGGTAATGTGATAAACACAGTAACTTACAGAATTCCCATATTTATCCCATAACCCATGGTGTCAGGGTTTTTACTGTGTACAGGGCCAAATTAAAGCCCCATTTTTTAACACGAGAGTTTTATAGGGTTTAGAAAATAGCTAAGCATAGATTTTATCAAATTTAATCAGGGCATAGATTTTATCAAATTTAATCAGTTGGTTACATTTAGCATACGAAATCAACAAACTTGTATCACACTGTATGCAGCTACTGATATAGAAAATGTCCCTCCATCCCCAGTCAGGAGCCCTGATATGGTGCTTTGGTTTAACATATTAAAACCCTAACAAATTGCAATGTTTGTTTGAATTGCAAGTTCAGCATTTCAACCTTGGACTCTTGGTATGGCACTATAGCATGAACACTGGATTGCTAACCACAATGTTGGCAGTTCAAATCCTTCAGCTGCTCCTAGGAAACCCTGTACAGGATCATTATGAGTTGGAATCAACTCAACAGCACTTAACAACAACATATCTATGTTCCTGCTTTATATTATAATATTTTTTAGAAGGACTTTGTTCATCACACTATCTCAAGGAGCATTACATGAAACCATTATATTGGTGACATTTTACAACTAGAACATGGTAAGAAACAAATTATCAAGCAACACTAGCCTGTTTTAGCAAGATATATGAGTTTTACAGAATGAGAGATTAATTCTGAAAAGTCAAACCCTGGTAAATCTGTAACATATGCACGCAACCACAAGGTCTGTTTGAACTGCAAGTTCGGTGGTTCAAACTTATCTTCATAATCCCTATACAGGATTGCTTTGGGTCAGAACCAACTTGATGGGCACTTAACAACAAA
>NW_006408540.1:27737905-27747081 GCF_000296735.1 Chrysochloris asiatica | reverse complement strand
GCCTCATCTTTCTCCCGCGGAGCGGCTGGTAGTTTCGAACCACTGACCTTAAGGTTCGCAGCCCGATTTGTAACCACTACGCTACATGTAATAGGCTTCCAGATTTCAGTGTTGAAGGGAAATATTTTAGAGGTATATTTCCCTGAGGAGAGAAATATAGATATAAATGGAGGTAGAGATAGATAGACAATGGCTATGAATAAATTTTCTGATGGACAGAAATACTATATGGCACATGTGGCAAACATTAATAGGAAAATAGCAATATTTTAACTCAAGACTTTTGGAACAAAACCATGCCTTCTTATGCTAACAAATATCCTCTTCTTAAAAAAACATAGAAAAATCAAAGATGAGTCTCCCCAGTGTTTAAGAAAATTTTAGAAAGACTTAATGGTAACAGGAGGGGAAATTCCAGGCTGGAAGTAGAGCTTGAACCTAGCAACCTATTTAAGGAAGCTGGAGTTATGGCCTGCACAGGATTGCCCAGGCGAGACAAGTAATACACACAAAAAGGAGTTTCATGGAGCATAAGCTCTCAGCATTGGATGCTGCTAATCATGTGAAAAACATTTCAGAAGCAAATAAGAACCACAGAAATGTGATGCTTCTTTCTTGATCTTAAGAACAAAAACTCAAAGGTGCTAGTTGCGAGTACTTGCAGGGCAGCTAATTATTTGTTATGGTCCTTTTAACCAAATTCCTTCATTCTGTGATGCATTTTAAGTCCTAGCCTCTATGTCTGTGATCATGGATCCATTTTTGAAGTGAGATGTTAATAAGGCAGGATTGAGGTATAACTAAGGAGTAAGGATTCTGATAGGACAAAGAGTAAAGATTATAATGCAATTGAGGATTAAGGATGCCCCTCCTTTACTAGAGGGTGTGACTCAAGGAAACCTTTTCATTTCCTTTGGGAGGATGGTCTGACTTCAATTTACAGGAGTACTTTGGAAAAGCTCTGCCTCTTGCCCTGGATCTTGCATGTGGCTCATTACATCTGACCTACAGTATGCTGGAATTTTGGCCCATCATCTGACCTGATTCATCAGCTCCTACAGTCTTGTGCAACACCAGCCTTGTGCAACTACAGTCAGATCTGACCTGCAGATTTGAGTTCATTAGCGTCTGAGACTACATGGGTGAGACGATTCCTCTAGACTGATTTCAGAACTACAAATTTGAGACTTGCCAGCTTTCACAATTACACGAGCAATATTCCTTGACAGAAGGATTGTGAAACACTGAAACATGTTTCAGGGAGGCTTAGACATAAATGAGGGCGGGGAGTAGTGGTTGCTATTAAGGATTATGGAACGGTATAACATATTGGTTACGAATTGGGCTGCTAACCTCACAGTCAGCAGTTCAAAACTACCAGCTGTTCCATGGAAGAAAAATGAGGCTTTCCACTCCCATAAAGATTTACAGCCTCGGAAACTCTGTACAGGGTCACTATGAGTTGGAACCGACTCCACAGCACATAACAACAACATAGCATATTTGAAAAGTTGGACAGCTGGGACATCTTTTACCTCATAGGGACCAGCATCATGCTGATCTTTCTAAATTATTCATACAGTTGTTGTCAGAATGGCAAAGTTCATTGCAATGACCCTGACTCACTGTATATATATATGTGTGTGTGTATATATATGTGTGTGTATATATATATGTGTGTGTGTGTGTGTAGTTTGGGAGAAAGCAGGATAAATGGGAGAATAGTTTATGCAGACTTTAAAGCAGCTGGAGAATCAGGGTAATTCCAATGAGCAACCACCAGTGAGAAGTTATCCAGGGCTGCAAAACCATCTCTGGAAGTCTGGAGAAGGCCACATGTGATTATAGGTTCCAGGTTGGTGCTGCTAGTCCCCCACTCCCTTTGATATGGTTCAGACTGCCTGGATAGCAGGAACTTCCCAGGGAGTGTATGAAGGTGGGGGCTGGCAGACTTTTAGTCATCAAGATAATGTGGAGTACAAGAAAAAAATTTGCACCTTTCTCTCCACTAATAAGCAGTATATGTCTGCACTATCTACCACCCTCTTGCCTTCAAAGTTACCCACAAAAGTTCAAAATAGCCACACCACACCCACAAAAGTTCAAGATGGCCACACCACTAATCTCTATTATCATCATTCCTCCCATCCTCCCAACTCTCATCACCCCCACCCTCCACCCCTGCCGTATGTCTGTTCAGCTATTTATCCTAGTAAAGGCTAGTTCAGAGCTGGCTAGACTTGGTTCTGCTCATTTGGAGCAAGACCCACCCAAATAGTGTTAGCATAGATAGAACCCTCCTTCTTTAATGGGGCTTACAAAGCTGCAGAGCTTACCTCCATGCAGAGGAGTGTGCAGAACAACAACAACAACAACAAAAATCACATATTTATCTGTGAGCACCTGGTGTATTTCTGTAGTGCCAGTATGTTTTCTGGTCTCTGAAGCACTCACAAAAGCTGAATATGGCCACATCCCATCTGGTGAGTCAGAGCAGATCTGTATCCTTTATTATTTTTTTTTCTGTATCTTATCCCATTAAGATACCTCTATATCTTTTTTTTTTTTTTTTTTGCTGCATTTTATTCCATTAAGAAACATTTGGTTTCCCAACCCCTCCACACACAGAGTAGACAGAGATGGGCAACTTGGACATTGGATACCCAAAATGGGGGTGTGGGGGGGGGAACTACAAAGGCAAGTGACTGGCTTATAAGCTTTCAAGAGGGAACCTAGAGCCAGGGGGCATGGAGGAAGGCAGAATCTCCAGTGAGTACTATCTAATCTGTCTAGGCGGAGCTGATGAAATGAAATGCAGAAGGGTCACTTGTGATACAATAGTGAATAATTGTTATCAGGACTGATTGTGAGGGTTGGAAATGTAAAGGTAGACGTTATATAGCAAGGAAGGGAGTGATTAACTCTCCAGTCTAGGAGCGGAGGTCTCTAGGACCATCAACAGAGAAGAGCCAAGAGTGGGACCCTACCCAGAGAAGCAGCTATGCCTGAGATAGAGGCAGAGATAATGACGTGGAGTGATAAAGCGGTTGGGATCCAGAGAGGGAGAGGGACTGTGTGCTGAAGACTGGGGGAGGGGGGAAGTGTAGGGGGCAGGTTTATAGGGTATACCCTTTGGTCGGTTGATGATGGAACCATGGCAATGAAACGATATATGATAGAATAAATGTAAAACTAAAGTTCTCTCATGTAAACTATCATATAATTCACAATAAAACATTAAAAAAGAAAGAAAGAAAGAAAGAAACACTTGGTTTCGTCATGGGATAAAAATCAACCAAGAGAAGACGAGACTTGATGAGGCATATCAGGGAGAAGTGCAGTGAGGACCTCCATCAGCAATAATACAGAATACCATAAGGGTCCCAGAATTCTGAACTACACATAAAGGAATATTTTGAAAGTTTGAAGACTTACAGACAGTGGAATTTGTAGTGGAAGCAAGAAATCTAGTGCTTTCTCAACAGCTGGACTGGTAGCGGTATTTGGGCACCATCTAATTCTCATCTCAGAGTTATGGAGACTGATATTCACATGTTCCTTTAGTCCACTGGACTAATTAATCCCAAGCATCTTCCATTCTCTTCACTCTTCTTTCTTCTGTGCGTGGAGAGACCAATAGTTGCTTCTTATATGGCCTCTCATAAGCTCTTAAGATTCCAGACACTACTCACCAAAGTGCAATATGAGAACATGGTCTTCATGAACTATGCTATGCCAATTAGCCATGGTATCCTCTGAGAATATGGTCCTGAGTCCTCAGGACCACAGCCCATTGCTTTAAAATGTCTGATAATTCTAAAAAGCTTTCATCATTTTGCCAGCAGTTTGGTCCAGGACCAGGCAATGTTTCATTCTGTTGTGCTTAGGGCCGCTATGAGTCAGTACCAACTCAATGGCACCTAACAACAATATGCCCCTAGTGTTTGCAGCAAAGGTAAATATCCATGTTCAAATATCCACTTTCAAACTCATGTTTGTGGATATACTCCCATTCTTCCTCCCATATCTGTTAGCTTATGTATCTGACCATGAGTCTACCCAAAGAACACTGTTATCCCAACGTTGTGTATGTAACACTATTTACCTCTATCCTCTTTACCCTTGCATAAATCCCTTTGTCTCCATCATTCTTCTGCCAATCACCCTGCTCTTGTATATTACCCTCCCCATTACAAAACTAAACATGTGTCTACCTTGTAGCCAGTGAATAACTCTCCTTTCCTTCCCATCCTTAGAAACCATTAAAGAATATTTATTTTAGCATGAAAATTTTTGCCCTCAATTTTACAGTAGTGGTCTCAAACAAGATTTATTCTTTTATGATTAACTAATTTCACTGGTGTGGCGCTGTGGGCTAATGTGTCAGACTGTAAAGTCGTTTGAACTGCAAGGTCGGTAGTTCAAGCTCACCAGCTGCTCCTTGGAAACCCAACACAGGGTCGCTATGGGTCAGAATCGACTCGACGGCACTTAACAAAAACAACAACAATTTCACTCAGTATAATATCCTCCAGGTTCATCTATGTTATGAGATTTTCAGCAGATTCATCGTTAATCTTTATCATTGCAAAGTATCCCATTGGATTGGGATTGCATTATATATATAAATTGGTTTAGGTAGTATTGACATTTTCACAATGTTAAGTCTTCCTATCTATTGTAGTTGCTGTTGTTAGGTGTCATTGAACTGGCACCAACTCATATCAACCCAATGGACAACAGAAGGAAACACTGCCCAGTTCTGCGCCAACCTTACAATCACAGCTACATTTAAGCCCATTGCTGCTGTCACCATGCCAATTCATCCAGTTGGAGGTCTTCCTCTTTTTCTTCGACCCTCCACCTTACCAGATGTGATATCCTTTCCCAGGGACAGGTCTGTCCTGACAACATGTCTGAGAGTATGAGAGACGAAGTCTGCTCAGCCTGGCTTCCAAGAAGCACTCTGATTGTACTTCTTTCAACACAGATTCGTTTGTTCTTTTGACAGCTCATAGTACTTTTAATATTCTCCTCTCCCACCATGAATCAAATGCATCAAGTCTTCTATTGTCTTCCTCAGTCACTGTCCAATTTTCTATTTTAGAACTGTCTTTATTAATACAGAGGAGCCCACTGGATTTTTGTACATTGAATTTGTGTGCTTCTACTTTGCTGAATTTTTCAATGAGTTCCAAAAACTTTCTTGCTGAGACTTTGGGATTTTGCATATATAAGATCATATCATTTGCAAATACAGAGAGTTTACTTTGCTGATTTGGATACCTTTAATATCTGCTTCTTGCCTTATAGCTCTGGATAAAACATCCAACACATTATTTAATAGGCATGGTTCCTGTTCACAAAAGGGTTTGTTTCAGTTTCTCTCCATTGAGAGTAATGTTGGCTGTGGGATTTGTATATATGGTCTTAATTATATTGATGATTATCCCTTCTATTCTTATTTCGGTGAGTGTTTTTATCAGGAATGGATGTTGGATTCTGACAAATGCTTTTTCTGCTTCAATCAATAGATTCATGCAGTTCTTTTCCTTTGTTTTATTTATGTGTGGATTACATTGATTATTTTCTAATATTGAACCATTCTTGCATTCCTGATATGAATCCCACTTAGTCATTATGTTATATATAATATATATAGTTATATATATATATATAGTTATATATATATAGTTATATAGTTATATATATATAGTTATATATATATAGTTATAGTTATAGAACATAATGACTAAGTGGGATTCATATCAGAGATGTATATAAATATATACATAAGGAGCTCTGGTAGCATAGTGGTTACGAGTCGGGCTGCCAACCTCAAGGTCAGCAGTTGGAAACTACAAACGTTTCCAGGGGAGAAAGATGAGGTGTTCTGCTCCCGTAAAGATTTATAGCCTCGGATACCCTGTGCAGGGTCACTATGCATCGGAGCCTACTCCACGGTACTTAACAACAACAACAACATATATATATTTGATATTATCAGCTAGGAGATTTTTGCATCTATGTTAACAAAGGAAGTTGGTCTATCTTTTTTTTTTTTCCAGTGATGATTTTACTTGGTTTGTGTATGAGGGTTATTTTTGTTATAAAATATATTAAGGACTTTTCCATACTTATCTATATTCTGGAATAGTTTGAGTATAATTAGTGTCAACTCTTCTCTGAATGTTTGGTAGAATTCACCAGCAAAGACTTTTGGTCTCAGACTTTTTTTGTTGAGAGTTCTTTAATGACCTGATCAGTTTCTCCTTTTGTAATAGATCTGTTCAAGTTTTCTACATTATTCTGCATTCATTTAGGTAGGTGGTATTTTTCTAATAATCTATCCATTTCTTCTAGATTTTAAAATTTGTTGAAGTATAATTTATCATAGTATTTTGTTATTATCCTTTTTATTCCCACTCATTGTTTTGTGGCTTTATGCATATCATTTCTAATGTGTTTTATTTGCATCTGTTTTTCTTTTGTTGGCATGCCAATGGTTTGTCAATTTTATTAATCCTTTAAGAGAACCAACTTCTTGACATTTATTTCTGTTCTAATCTTTATTATTTATTTTTCTTTGATAACTGTAGGCTTCATTTACTGCACTATTTCTAATTGTAGGAGATATTGTGTTAATGTGCTGATGTGTGTTCTTTTTGGATGTGTCTGTTTATTGCTATAAATAGTTGTCTAAGCATTGCTTTAGCTGTTCCATAAAGTTTTGATACACTGTGTTTTCTTTCTCATTTGATCCAAGAAATTTTTTAAAGTTTTTATTGTGAATTATGTGGTAGTTTACATGGGAGAACATTTGATTTACATTCATCCTATCATATTTCGTTTCATTGCAATAATTACAATCCCCTCCATGAATCATCAACCAACCAAAGGGTACACCCCGCAAGCCTGCCCCCTGGTCACCAGCACACAGCCCCTTTTCCTCCTGAGTCCAGAGTCCCCATCTTTCCACGTCATCATCTCTGACACTATCTCTGGTATCACTGATTCTCTGGGTAGGGTACCCGACACTCTGTTCCTCTCCCTTGATGGTCCCAGGGACCTCCACTCCTGAACTGCAAAATCAACCAGTTCCCTCCTTTTCTTAAAAAAAAAAAAAGTCTACATAGCATAGTGATTATGAATCAGGCTGCTAACCTCAAGGTCAGCAGTTCGAAACTACCAGCCATTCCATGGGAGAAAGATGAGGCTTTCTGCTCCCATAAAGATTTACAGCCTCAGAAACCCTGTGCAGGGTCACTATGAGTTGGAACCGACTCCACCAGCCATTCCATGGGAGAAAGATGAGGCTTTCTGCTCCCATAAAGATTTACAGCCTCAGAAACCCTGTGCAGGGTCACTACGAGTTGGAACCGACTCCACGGTATTTAACAACAGCATACATTTTAAACCCTCACAGTCAGTCCTGATAGTAATTATTCACTGTTGCGCCACAAGAATCTTATCACCATCTCCTTTCATCAGCCGCATCTCAACAGATTGGAAACCACTCAGTGGAGATTCTACATTCCCTCGCACCCTCTGAAACTAGACTCCCTCTTGAAATTTTGTAAGCCAGTCACTCTTGTCTTTGTAGCCTTGCCACCACCCCATTTTGGATAGTCAGTGTCTAAATTGCCCATCCTGTCAACCCTGTGTACCAAGAGGGTGGAAATGATGCTCACTGTAAAGATTTTTTCCCTCTTTTGAGCTACTATATCTATAAATATAGGTCAAGTTCATCAAATCGTGGCAGATTACTCTTTTTTTCCTCTTCTTTCTTCTTCTAGTAGAGTTCTGATCATCCAGCCATTGAAGCCAGGTAAAGTGGGTGATAACCGGAAGTAAGGGTATTCTTGTGCATCTCCCTTCACTTTATATCAGCTGGACATATCACTCTTAGCTCTAGTCGTCTGTGGCCATGTTACTGTCTCTGGACCCAGGAGTCCCCAGGTCTTGCCATACTGCTGGCCAACCAGGTCTCTATCCAGGTTCACAGGAGTCTATTGAACAAGGTTGGACTTAGCTCACAATTTCATTGCTGTTTTTCCCTCACTTCCCCTTATGTGTGACCAACACAGTTACTAGCCAGACCACATGCCCACATGCCGGCTCATGTATTCCCCTTGAGTCTTAGTCTTAGAAAGGAGTTTACTCTGAGGGGCCCGACCAATTGCCTTGATGGCTCCCCTGATAAACAACTTGCTTGTTCCTGTGTAGTCAATCACTGCCATTATTGTTTTTGATTTTTCCTGTGGTCTTTCTTTCAAGGCTATCTTTTGTTCTTCTAGCCACTCCAGGGTGGTCTACTTGTCCTTTCAAATGGAAATTTCCCACCTCAGAAGATTCTAGATGGGAATCAGGAATCCACCTATGGTTTTATGCAATGCAAAGGCTCCACAGGAATCCTCCTTCACTGGGCAAATTCTAGCCCCATTTTAGGTATTCCAATCAGTGTGGCACTGTGGGTTAATGTGTCAAATTGTAAAGTTGTTTTAACTGCAAGGTCGGTAGTTCAAGCTCACCAGCTGCTCCTTGGAAACCCTATACAGGGTCTCGATGGGTCGGAACCAACTCGACGGCACTTAACAACAACAATCAGTTACAGGTTGAAGATGGACTAACAAGCTCTCTGTGATGATGTTTCTGGTTATTCTTTCTCTCCCTGTCAATTGTCTATTTTACAATAGTAGGCAAGGTAAACCAAGATTCAAAAGACACCCAAGCATCTTAACATTATTTCCCCTCTTTAACCTGTTTAAACAATGCTTCAATCCCTGTATCCCAGAGTCCTGTTCCAAGGTTGTGCACATATCATTATTTAACCTCTGTTCCCCATCTGCCTTGTTTTTCCATTCCTCTCCCCTTCTTGTGTTTGCCCCCCTCCCCCAACATTCAAGCTATCTTGTGTCTATTCTGTACCCTATGCTTCACCTTCCCTTCCTCCCATCAACCCACCCCATACATCCAGATAACCAGCAAAGATTTTTTTTTCCCTTTTAGTGTGGGTTCTTTTTCTTAATTTTTTATGATAATGATCCTATGAAATATTTCTCTTTCTGTGATTGACTAATTTCATTTAGCATTATGTCCTAAAGGTTCATCCATGTTATATGGTGGCTTACAGCTTCCTTGTTATTCTTCAAGGTAGAATAATATTCCATTGTGTG
>NW_006408540.1:27735700-27737296 GCF_000296735.1 Chrysochloris asiatica | reverse complement strand
ATTTTTTTTTCCCTTTTTACTCTTCAGGTGAAGTCTTTTGATGCACATAAACTTTTAATTTTTAGTATGTCCCAATCATCTATCTTGTATACTTTTGTGTAATGTTCAAAATGTTTGGTAGTCTGTGGATGCCCTGTATTAGAGCCCTCACATTTGTCCTTATTTTTTTCATCGATGGCCTTTATAATTCTGAGATTCACCTTTAGGTCTTTAATCCATGCTGAGTTGGTTTTTGTACAAGGTGTGAGGTAAAGGTGTTGTTTCAGTCTTTTGTATATCATTTTCCAGTTCTGCCAGCACCATCTGCTGAAGAGACTTATCTCCTCCCCATGCAATATACTTGGGCTTTTTTATTGAAAATCAGTTGGCTGTATGTGGATGGGTTAATTCCTGGATTCTTGATTCTGTTCCATTGATCAATGTGTATTTCATTATATGAGTACCAAGCTGTTTTGACCACTGTGTAGTAAAAATTTTTATTGCAATTAGCTTCATATATTTTTTTTCCATCCTTTTACTTTTATTCTGTTTTTTGTTTTTTCTGTGTGTGTAAAGTGTGTCTCTTGCAGTCAGCATATTGAAGCATCTTGTTCTCTTATCTATTCTGCCACTCTCCATCTCTTAACTGGTGCATTTAATCCATTTACATTCAGTGTAATTATTGATTGTTGTTGTTGGTAAGTACCATGGAGTCAGGTCTAACTCATAGTGACCCTGAACAGGATTTCTGAGGCTGTAAATCTTTATGGGAGCAGAAAACCTCATCTTTCTCTTGCTGAGCAGCTGGTAGTTTCAAACTGCCGACCTTGAGGTTAGCCACTGGTTCGTAATCACTATGCTACCCAGGTATGGATTAATTGCTGCTATTATGTTTGTTTGTTTTTGTTGTGCTGCTAGTTTCTTTATTCTGCATGTCTTCCTGTGCTGAGTCCATGTATTGTGTTCTTTCTTGTCAGTTTTCTCATAATTTTAATGTTTCCATATACTTCTTGGGTTTTCATTTTCTTGGTATGTTGTGAAGTATTAATTTTCTTTGTGGTTACCTTATATTCCATTAACTTTTCCCTCCATTTAATACAGTCTATTTTATCCTGTAATCTCCCTGACCACCTTCTCACCACCTGGATCTCTGTTGCTTAGTGTTTACCTTTTTTCACACTGTAATTGTTTTGATCATAGACTCACCTCCCAGATCCTCTGAATTTGTTCTTATAGTTTCATTTTGTACTTGACTCTTCAATCTGTTGATTTAGTTCTGGGAGGTGCTGTCACTTATTTCAATCTCTGGTTGTTGTCTGTTCTTGTTGGTTCTCAGCCCATAGAAATCCCTTTAGGATATTTCGCAGTGCAGAATTGGCTTTGGCAAAATCCCTTAGTCTCTGTTTACCCTGGGATGTTTTGATTACACCTTCATATTTGATTGACAGCTTTGCTGGATAAGGGATTCTTGTTTGGCAGTTTTTTGTTTCAGGGTTTTATATATGTCTCCCCATTGCCTTCTTGCCTGCATGATTTATGCTGAGAGATCTGCATTTAATCTGATTTGTTTGCCTTTGTTACACTTCTCTTTTCCCTAGCTGCTTTCAGGATTCTGTC
>NW_006408540.1:27733023-27734090 GCF_000296735.1 Chrysochloris asiatica | reverse complement strand
TAACAGGCGTCAATCCATGACAGCTCTGATCCTTCCCCTGCTTGGTCTCCTCAAGGAATTTTTTAATTCCATATTTTATTTGTCCCATTACCCAGTAGCTTTAAAGCCTAGTGTTAGTTGATTTCCATGTATCTGAGAGTTTCCTTGATCTTCCTATTGTTGATTTTAATTTTAGAACATTGTGTTTTGAAATTATGTTTTGTAGTTTTTTTATTTTTGTTTTTTTTTTAATTATTGAGGCTTGCTTTGTGGCCTAACGTATGGTCTATCCTGTAGAATGTTCCATGTGCACTGGAAAAGAATGTCATGTGCTAGTTCTGGAAGTTGATTAATTGTATAGTTCAGCTCTTTTGTGTCTTTGTTCAGTCTCTTTCTAGTTGTTCTGGACTTAAGCAACAATTGTATATTAAAATGTCCTATTATTGTACAGTTGTCTTATTTATTTCTTTAATTCTATTGGTGCTTCTATTACGTATTTTGAGGCTTTTTTCATTGAGAGTGTAGATAGTTATTACGATTATTCTCTCTTGTTCCATTGACTCTTTAATCATGAGATAATATATTTGTCTCTTATGATGTTATTTGTCTTAAACTCTATTGTATCAGAAATTGATATTGCCTCTCCACTTATTTTTTCTGCTCATTTTTGATTGTCATTATCTTGATATATTGTTCTATCCCTTGATTTTAATTTATTTTTGTCTTTTTTTGTGTGTAAAGTATGACTTTTATAGACAGCATATTGAAGGATCCTGTTTTCTTATCTGTTCTGTTACTCTCTATCTCTTGACTTGGGCATTTAATCCTCTGATATTCAGTGTAATTATCAATATGTATGAATTAACTGCTGTCATTTTGCAGCTTTTTTTTTGGTTCCACATTATTTTCCATGCCATGTTCATTTTGTTTGTTCATTGTCTTGTCAATTTCTTCATTGCTGTTGTTTTAATGTTTGCTAAATCTTCTCGGTATAGCACTGAACCACAAGGTTGGTTTGAGCCACAAGGTCAGTGGTTCAAGCTCACCAGCCACTCCTTGACTCCTTGAAAATCCTATGTTGTTGTTGT
>NW_006408540.1:27726046-27732707 GCF_000296735.1 Chrysochloris asiatica | reverse complement strand
AACAACAACAAGGAATAAGGATTATGGTGGGGCTAAGGAATAAGGGTTACTGTAGAACAAAGGATTAAGTATGCCTCCACCTTACTAGTTTGGTGCTATAGGGTAAGCATTCAACAGCAAGGCCAGTTTGAACCACAAGTTTGGCAGTTCAAACTCATCAGCCGCTCCTCGGAAACCCTATACAGAGCCACTAACAATCAGAACTGACTTGATGGCACTTAACAACCAAAACAAAAACCTTACTAAAGAATATGACTCAAGTCACCAACCTTAGTTTTCCTTGTGGTTATATTCTGACTTTGGTTTATAGGATTGCTTTGGGAAAACTCTGTCTCTTGTCCTGGATTTTGCATCTGGCTCATTATATCTGACCTTCCATCTATGGGAGTTTAAACTCATCACCTGACCTGATTCACCAGAATCTGCCACCTCACTTATCAACAGTCTGTTGTTTGATCAGCGGACTTGGGTACCTCAGCTCCTGAGACTATGTGGGTGAGAAGATGCCTCCAGATAGATCTCTGAATTAAGTATTTAAGACTTGCCAGCCTCCATAGTTGTGAGAACCATTTCTTTTGACATTTGAGAGTGTAGTAAGGCATTGCATCATGTTGCACATGCCTGGGACTTGAGGGAGGGGAGGATCAAAGATTATAGCACGGTATAACATGTTTGAAAAATTCAGATAGTTGAGATATATTTAGCTATTAATTCAGCTTCATGCTTATCTTCCTAAAATAAATATTCATGTCTAAGTCATCATGTGCAAATCACAATATTGTTTGAACTAAGTTTTTAAAATTTTTGTGGTGTGTGTATGAAAATGTGCTGCAATTTGTCCAAGGATAATAAAACTTACTGAATTTGAAAAAAAATCTAAATTGTAGATAAGGAAAATCACATGGTAAAACTCAGTTGTAAATCAATGGCTTTGCTCAGATTAGGAGTATACTTCATATTGAATAACAACCAAACACTAGGAACTCTGCTATGTGAATTTCATGATTATTTAATTTAATCCTCAAAACAGACCTTGAAATTAATTATTCTTTTGCAAGAAATGAGATTAATTGAGATTCAGTGATGTTGGTTAACTTGCCAAATATCACATGTAAAAGAAGAGCTGGGATTCCTAATCAAATCTATATTTTAAAAAACTCACAGACCTTTAAGTAAACAAGTTTTGTGTTTTGAAATAAAATGTTTTTAGGTTAGATCTAAAATAACTTAGAAAAATATAATTTCATTCACAGGAAATCACTGATGCACACATACTACAATAAGATGTAGCTTAGACCGAAAAACTACCTGCAACATTAAAACAAGGAAATGCTCAGTTTGTAAAACTATTCTAAGAGTTAATGGAAAAATATTTGTAACACAAGGAAAAAACAAACATTATTGTAAGTTAATGATTCAGATAATTCGTAAAATGACTGGTCATTTCTGCAGAACTCAAGCACTTAGTATTTGCTGGCAGCTTTGCTCACCTAATTTCAGTGTCTCATCCATTCCCTCTCTCCCCCCACCCTCACTGCAAAGATTTATGCAAAATAAATTTACTTTGAAAAATTTATGTTTCAGAAAGCCTATCTCAAAACCAATTTTAAAAACTTGTTTTAATCAGTTTTATAAAGTTAAAAATAAAACCAATAGCTATATTTTTGTTAAGGATCCCTATTTTAAGTTGGGAGACATGGTATGACATTGTAGGATAAGCACTGGATTGCAAGGTTGGCAGTTCAAAGTCAAAAGTCACTCCTTGGAAACCCTATACAATGTAGCTATGAATCAGAAATGACTCGACAGCACTTAGCAACAACATTTTAAGCTAAAAGATCCAAGTTAATGATTTCGCCTCTTTATTTCCTGGGGAAATTATAGCTTTGGAAGTGGTTCCCTTCTTAACACTAATTTCTTATTTACTACAGCCTGAGTTCTGTTTCCATTTCTATGTTATTTGTATGCTCTTTCTCTACATAGACACTCACATACAAATACAAGCAATCACACACAATTCACACTGTCTTTCACTTTTAATAGTTTACATTTCTTCTTCCTTTCAAACTCAACATTATTATGATTAAAACATGGAAGTGAGTATTATTCAAGTCAAAAAAAATTTTAATGTAAAAATTGACTTAACTAAAGCAGAATATATAATATGTCTTGATTATCAGATTCTTTCTCAATTTTTATTTTATTCTATTCTTAAGTGAGAGAAAGAGACAAAAGCACATGTACAGTCTCTGGGGTATTGATCTCACCTCTTTTTAATTTCCTGGGGAAATAATGAATTTGGAAGTGGCTCTCTTTTCAACATTAATTGTGCTTTTATAGTGTGCCAGTGAATTCCTGCCTACATTTCAAATAGGAAACGATACAAAATAAACACTGAGTAAAACATTTGGCAAAGAAAGCAAAAGAACAATCTCTAGTGCTTTTTATCGCCTAGTTACTTAGATAGGAAGTAAATGAAAATCACATTCTTTACACTAATAGTAATTGAAGCTTCAAAATGAATAAAGATTTAGGAAAATAAAGATTCACAAAGAAATACATTAGATTTTGCTTTCTTCTAAGAAAACTATTAAGTACCAGTTTGAACTGAGAGATTAATATTATTCAGAATATTTAGTTTTTTTGATGTGATCACACATACTTACACCAAAACACCCACTGTCTTTAAACATATTATAGTAAAAATATGAAGTCAAAATTATAAAGTAAAAACACAAAAAGTATGTGTTTCCTGATAGACTGAAAATACATATAAATGAGTAAAAAGAATGGAACATGTCTAACTAAATGGAGGTCAAGTTGAAATAAATGTAAAACCAATTGCATAAAGAAAAAATATTATTGAGTAAAAAGAGAATAAGGAGCTCTGGTAGCGTAGTGGTTACGAATCGGGCTGTGAACCTCAGGGACAGCAGTTCAAAACTACCAGCTGTTTCGCGGGAGAAAGATGAGGTTTTCTGCTCCGGTAAAGATTTACAGCCTCGGGTCCCTTCCTTTTCCAGTCTCACACGTGGAGCAGAGAGAGAAGCCCAGTCGGCGACTCAGGTCCACAAAGGACCAGCAGTGCAGCTGTTCCCAAAATGCCTCGAGCTCCGCGTCCACTCCTGTCCCTGGGCCTGAATCTGCGGAGCTCCTGGTCCTGTCGAGAACCTGTTCTTAGACTTTCCAAAGGTGGAGCGCAGGAATGGTGAGTGCCGAGGGCATCCTGGGATCAGCACTGCACCTCTGTCCCAGGGTCGGCGGTTCAAGCCCACCAGCCACTCCCTGGAAACCCTATGGAGGAGCTCTATGAGAGGAACCGACTAGGTGACACATGGCAAAATAATGTTGTTGTGGGTCCGAATTCACTGGAATGGGGTGGAATTGGGATTGTGGAGAACTACGGTGTTAGTCCTCTTCAGGGCGTAATCTGGACGTGAATCTTTGTGGGGTCAGCTCTGTGTCGAAGAATGGTGTTTCCTCAATGAAGGAAGAACACATGGAGGAGAAGGCACAGGGACTGGGCTCTGGCAGTCGTCCTAAATCCTGTTCCCAGGCCCTGCACCTGTCCTCTGTGTCTCTCTATGGGGCTTTGTAAGATTTGGTTGCTGGAGTCACCTACGTCGTGTGACCCTCAGAGCTGGCACCATGGGGCAGGGCTGCTCCGACCCGAGTCTTGGTGCTCTCTGTTGAACGACAGTCTCCGGGCCAGAGCTTGAAGTTGGAGCATCGCTGACTGGGCACAGTGGTCTTTGAAGATGTGGCTGTGGTCTTCACCCAAGAAGAGTGGACTCTGCTGGATCCTGCTCAAAGAAAACTCAACAGAGACGTGATGATGGAAACTTTCCGAAACCTGGCTTCAGTAGATAAACTCCCACCTGTCAATCTTCTGAGACCCTGAAGAGCAGAGTGCTGTTCGGGTGCCAAGGACACTTTCATTGGTCATCACGGTCCTCCCTCGCGATGCACATTTCTCTATGAGTTCCATGTTGTTCTGACCTGTCGTTTCGTCGGGTACAACTCAGTGCGACTCTGTGCAGAGTCTCCAAAGGGTAGACACCACATGAGGACTCCTGAACTCCTGGGTAGCTCTACGCATTTGTTTTCTCAGAGAAGCTAAGGAAAATCTGAGGACACTGAGTCACTAAGGCCTATGAGTCAGGAAGCCCGAGGAAACAAAACTTTAAGACCATCCCAGAATGAAGGGAGTTACATTTGAATGACTCAGCAACAAAATGTTTACTTTGGGTTGAAGATACAACTTCAGAAATACCTGAACTTACTCTTCTGATTTTAGCTTTCCTCTCATACCTGTGGTCACGGAGACCCTTTCACTTTGTAATGTAACATATGTGTTATGCTTAATTCCTTTCTACCTAGCTCTCCTAATGATACCTGTGTATGTTACTGTCCCTCTCCATCCTGATAGAAGTATTTCCTAGTTAATTGCATTTTAACAATTGTCAAAGTGCTGGAATAGCAAAGTGTGGCTGAGTCTTTGTTTCTAGGAACCTGTTTCCACTCACAATTCCTATTTGTTTCGTATTATGGACGTAATGTGAATGATTGGATCAGTGGCTGGAAACCTTAATGATGTAGAAAAGTTACCCAGTGAACATATAATGGTGCAATTTCTGAAGACTAACACCTGGTTATTACACATGCCATGTGAAATCATGGCAACACATGGCTGGAAGGATCACCATGACAACCAGGGGAGACTTTTGAGAACTGGGGCAACCGTGAAACTCTGTGAACATTCTGACGGCAGACAGTGTGTGGAAACCTGCAGCCTGATACCAGGTCTTACTATGCACCAAGTAGATCCCACAGAAGTAGATCCTTTTAAATTCTGTGAGTATGGAAAAACCTTCCTGGATCACTCCCTACAGAACCACCATATTAGAGCTCACACTGGAAGCAGCACTTGTCAGTGTACGGATTGTGGAAAAGTGTACGGTCCCTCTCATGTGACCCCTCCTGTGAGAACTCATCATGGGAAAAATACCCATAAATGTAAGCTATGTGGGAAAGGCTTCCTTTGTATGTCAACCCTCAAGAATCCTGTCTAAGCAATCAACAATAATGAAGGGTATGAATTCAGAAAGTGGATGGAAATTTTCTGTAGTCTCTCACCCTTTATGACACCTGTGGGAGGTCATCAATGCATATGTAAAGAGTGTTTTAGCATGGATACTCGCCCTTCATCTCTCATTTTACATAATAACTCTCATAAGAGAGAGAGGCCTGCTGAATGTAAGAAAGCAATTCCTGAGGCCTCCTCCTTCACTCAACATGTAAACACAGTGGGGAGAGGACTTATGAATGTAAAGAGTGTGGGAAAACCTTTAGAGATTCCTCAGGCCTGACTGCACATCAAAGAAGCCACAGAGGACAGAAGCCTCATGCGTGTAGGGAGTATGGGAATGACTTTAGAGCACCCATAGCCCTCACTGCACACAAAAGAATCCACAGTGGAAAGAGGCACTATGAATGTAAGGAGTGTCCAAAAGCCTTTACAGAAGCCTCAAGCCTCAAAAAGCATGTAAAGTTCCACAGTGGAGAGAGATCCTATAAATGTAAAGAATGTGGAAAAGCATTTTTTTTTATCCTCAGGCCTCACTGTACATATGCGAACTCATAGTGCAGAAAAACCTTATGAAATTAAAGAATGTGGGAAAACTTTTTATTGATTCTTCAGCCCTGGCTGCACATAGAGGAACCCACAGTGGAGAGAAGCCTTATGAATGTAAGGAATGTGGGAAAAGGTTTAAATGGTCCTCAATCCTTCGTTCACATAGAAGGATCCACAGTGGAGAGAGACCCTGTGAATGTAAGGAATGTGGGAAAGCCTTTAGTCAGAAGTCAAACCTCACTGTACATATACGAATTCACAGTGGAGAGAGGCCCTTTGAATGTAAACTATGTGGGAAAAGATTTAATCAGTCCTCAGCCCTCAGTGTACATACAAGTATCCACAGTGGAGAGAGGCCCTATGAATGTAATGAGTGTGGGAAAACCTTTAGATTACCCTCAGTCCTCACTCCACACAAAAAGAATACACAGTGGAGTGAAGCCTTATGAATGCAAAGAGTGTGGGAAAGGCTTTAGTAAGGCGAAATACCTCACTACACACAGAAGGATTCACAGTAGAGAGAGGTTCTAGAAATGTGGAAAGAAGTTTACTCATCCTTGAACCCTCATTTCACATAAAAGAATCCACAGTGGACAGAGGTCCTATGAATGTAAGGAATGTGGGAAAAGATTTACTCATCCTTCAATCTTCAGTTCATACAGAAGAATCCACAGTGGAAAGAAACTTTTTGAGTGTAAGCAGTACAAAGTTTTCAGACATTGCTCACATCATAGCATGCACATGAGAACTCATACTGAGAACTTACAGTGGGAATTGGCCCTAGGAATGTAAGGAATGTGTAAAGCTCAGAGAAAGGTGACCTTTTCATTGTACCTGGAGGGATATAGCCTCATCAATGTTTATTTTGTCAGTCCTTAATTAATTTTACCTTTCTTAAAATCTTTGGCTATTATAATAAGGCCTCAGGAAATAGCCTTGAGCAAATGTGTTTTTCTATTTTGTAATGTTTTCATTGATGTTATTTTGCATATAATTAAATATATTAATGTTGAAAAAAAAAAAAAA
>NW_006408540.1:27714738-27721832 GCF_000296735.1 Chrysochloris asiatica | reverse complement strand
TCTCTCATATTTCAGACATATTGTCAGGAAGGACTAGTTGCTGGAGAAGAATATCATGTTTAATATGGTGGAGGGTCAGAGAAAAAGAAGACCCCCAGAAAGATGGGTTGGCAAAGTGGCAGCATCAATGGACTCAAGCGTGGCAACAACTGTGAGGTTGGCCCAGGACTGAGCAGTGTTTTGTTCTGCTGTGCATAAGGTCGCTATGAGTTGGTACTGACTCTATGGCACCTAACAACAACAACAATGGCTAGTAATCGTGACCATTTCTTCATATGTTTATTGGCTGCCCAGGTCTCCTTCTTGGAGAAGTGTCTGTTCATGTCCAGTGCCCACTTTTTAATTGGGTTATTTGTCTTTTTCTTGTAGAGGTGTTGTAGTTTCCTATTTATTTTAGAAATGAGTCCCTTGTCTGATATGTCGTTGCAAAAGATTTTTTCCCATTCTGTGGGTTCCCTTTTTACTCTTCTTGTGAAATCTTTTGATGCACAAAATTATTAATTTTTGGTATATTCCAATCATCTATTTAGTCTACTTCTATTTGTGTAGTTTTCAAAATGTTTGATAGTCTGCGTATGCCCTGAATTAGAGCCCTCACATTTGTCAGATTTTTTAATTGATGGATTTCATAAATTTGGGATTCACATTTTGGTCTTTAATCCATGCTGAGTTTGTTTTTGTATAAGGCGTGAGATAAATGTCTTGTTTCAATCTTCTGCATATGGCTTTCCAGTTCTGCCAGCACCAACTGTTGAAGAGACTATTCCCTCCCCATACGATATATTTAGGTACTTTGTTGAAAATCAGTTGGCTGTATGTGAGTGGCTTAATTTCTGTATTCTCAATTCTGTTCCACTAATCAATGTACCTTTCATTGTAGCAGTACCAAGCTGTTTTGACCACTATAGCTGTGTAATAAATTTGAAGTCAGGGAGTGAGAGGTTTCCAACCTTCTTCTTCTTCTTTAGCAGTGCTTTGCTTATCCTGGGTTTCCTTCCTTTCCATAAAAAGTTTGTAATTGTTTTTTCCATCTCTTTAAAGAATGTCCTTGGAATCTGGATTGGGATTGCATTATATGTGTAAATTACTTTGGGTAATATTGACATTTTGACAATGTTAAGTATTCCTGTCCAGGACCATGGTACATTCCTCCATTTTTGCAGTTCTCTTTTGGTTTCTTGTAGTAGTGTTTTGTACTTTTCTTTGTATAAGTCCTTTGTTTCTATGGTTACATTTATTCATAGATAATTCATCCTTTGGGCATCTATTGTAAATGGTTTTGCTTTCCTAATGTCCTTTTCAGTGCTGTTGTTTTTGTTATGCAGGAATCCAATTGATTTTTGTATGTTGATCTTATATCCTGCCACTTTGGTGGATCTTCCAATGAGGTCTAGTAATTTTTTTACTGAATCTTTGGGGTTTTCTATGTATAGGATCGCATGGTATGCAAATAGAGTTTTACTTTGTCTTTGCCAATTTGGATGCCTTTAATTTCTTTGTCTTGCTGTATAGCTCTTGTTAAGAACTGCAGCACAATATTGAATAGGAGTGGTGACAAAAGGCATCCTTGTCTGGTTCCTGTTCACCGAATTACTTTCAGTTTCTCTCCATTAAGAGTCATGTAGGCTATTGGTTTTGTATCTATTCTCTTAATTATTTTGAGGAATTTCCCTTCAATTCCTACTTTGTTAAGTGTTTTTATCAGGAATGGATGTTGGATTTTGGCAAATGTCTTTTCTGCATCAATCAGTATGATCATATGGTTCTTTTCTTTTTTCTTATTTTTATGTTGGATTACATTGATCATTTTTCTAATGTTGAGCTATCCTTGCATCCCTGATATGAATCCCACTTGATTATGATGTGTTATCTTTTTGATGTGTTGCTGGATTCTGTTGGCTAGGATTTTGTTGAGAATTTTTGCATCTATGTTCATTAGGGATATTTGTCTATAATCATTTGATTTCGTGACTGCTGCTTCCATGAGTGTTAATTGGTTGATTCAGTCAAAATGAAGTCTTTGACAACTTCAAATGTTTCCCCATTTATCTTGATGCTATTTATTTGTCTAGTAGTTAGGATTATTGTTTCTTTACAATGAGGTTCAACCCATACCGAAGGCTCTGGTCTTTAATCTTCATCATTAAATATTTTCAGTCTTTGCTTTCAGTAATCAACTTTCTATCATCTGCATATTGTAGATTGTTAATGAGTCTTCCTCCAATCCTGATGCCATGCAGTTCTTCATATAATCCAGCTTCTCTAATTATTTGCTCAGCATTCAGATTGAATAAGTACGATGAAATAATACAACCGTGACACACACCTTCCATAATTTTAAACCGTTTTGTGTTCCCTTTGTCTGTTCGAACATCTGAGTCTTGTTCTTACACATTCTTTATAACAATTAAATATTCCAGAATACCCATACTCTGCAATATTGTTCTTAGCTTGTTATGATCCATACTTTCTAAAGCCATTGTGTAGTCAATAATGCACAGGTAAACATCTTTCTAGTATTTTCTGCTTTCAGCTAAAATCCATCTGATGTTAGCAATAATATCCCTCATTCCACATCCTCTTCGGAGTCTAACTTGAACCTCTGGGAGTTCTCTGTTGATGTAAGGTTGCAGCCATTTTTAATTATCTTTAGCAAAATTTTACTTGAATATGATATAAATGATGTGGTTCAATGATTTCCACATTCTAGTGGGTCACCTCTATGGGATAGGCACAAATATGAATCTCTTGCAATCATCTGTCTAGTTAGGTGTTTTCCAAATTTCCTGTCATAGATGAGTTAGTGCCTCCAGTGCTGCATCAGTGTGTTGAAAGATTTAATTTGTGTTCCATCAATTCCTAGAAACTTGTTCTTTGCCAATGGATTCAGTGCACCTTGGACTCATTCCTTCAGCATAATTGTCTATTGATCATACATTACCTCTTGAAATGGTTAATCATCCACTTCTTTTGGTACAGTAATTCTGTGTGCATTATGTCTACCTTCTTTTTATGCTTTCTGTATCATTCAATATTTTCCCATAGATTCCTTCAATATTGCAAGTTGAGGCTTGAATTTGTTTCTTTAGTTCCCTTGGTTTGAGAAATACTGAGCATTTTCTTATCTTTTTGTTTCCTAACTCCAGGTCTTTGCACAGCTCATTATAATATTTGACTTTTTGATCTTGATCTTCCCTTTGAAATTCTCTGTTCCTCTTGTTAGATCCTCATTTCCTTCATTTGCTTTAGCATGTCTTTGCATGAAAGAAAGTTTCAGGGTTTCTTCCAGAACTCTAGGATAAATTTCTGTTCCTTAAACCACTTACTTGTAATATTTCTATTACAGCAGCATGTAGAAATTGAAACTATGAGAAACAAAGAACAAAAATACATTCTCTTGGGAGGTGGGGCTTAATGGTGGATTAGGAAGATGTTCAGTGCAGACCTCTGCTATTGATAACACAGAATATTGGATGAAGCAGGTTCAGAGAATAGTCCCAGAACTCAGAACAACATATAAAGAAATATTTAGCAAGTTTGAAGGCTTATAGCCAGTGGTATTTGTAGCAGAATCAGGAAAGGTGGTGTTATCTAATCTGATGCTCTCAGCAGCTCATGGAGCAGCCATTTTGGACATGAAATAGTGGGTGAAGGATCAGGTAGGGTGTGCTCCTACCACAGAGGTCTAACCTATCCTTGGAGATAAGGTGTGGATATTCTTTGTTTTCTCTGTTCATTGGCCTCTTGCAATCTGCACACCTCCATTCTGGTGACTAGAGAGGGTGCCTGAGTGAGTGAACCCCTCATCCTCCCAACGTTAGATTGTTCTGCTATGTATCTGCATGTATCTGCTCAGTAAAGACCATTAAGAAGGGGGAAGATACTGCTTAAAACCAAACTGTCTACCAAAATGACTAGAGCTGACCCTGATCTGTTTAACACTAGGGGAAATTCCTGAAAGGCATTGTGGAGTGAGGGAGAGACAGACTGAAAAGAAACAGGCCAAAAATTAAATCCCAAGTTATGTCGTAAGGAGCAACAGAAACATCCTGAAATTTCTCAGGAAGCTTTGAAAGCAAGAAGCTGACAAGGGGCATTAAAGTCATACTCATATTTTGCTACAGATTTCTTTTCTGTGATTATAGACTACATAATCCAATCTGTTTGGGTTTTTTTTTTTCTGCCATTGCTATTTTTTGTTGTTGTTGTTGTTCTCCTTTTACCTTTTAGGGGCTCTTTCTCTCCCTATGTTACCCAATAAGAGAGAGAAATTGTGGTTATAAAGCCAAGCTACAATTATATCCTATAAAATCCCACCATCAAATCAAGAGCCATTGCTAGCTGCTATACACCAGATAGACAGCCAACACCTGGAACAGTTACTCTGAGATGAGTAATAAGAAAAGTGAAAAAGGAAGCCCATCTCCTGATCACATGTACTTGGAGGCAATCAGAAAGCATAATAATACATTAATCTAATTATTGAAAACACATCCAAATATTGAAGATGATCAAGATATAACTGACCATATCAGCACATATCCAGAAACAAGATAGAGTAACTGAGACAAGTGAGCTGGAGGTAGACATAGATCTCACATTGGAAGGAGGGCAGAATTTGGAACTGCCTGAGAAGCAATTATACAGAATGATATTGAGATGCAGTCAAGCACTCCAAAGAGGTGTTGAGAAAAATAACGAATAAGTCAGGAAAGCACTACAGGAACAAACAAATAAGACAGACACAGTGTTGGAAACAATTCAAATCCTGCAAAAAAAAAAAAAAGATCCAAATGATTAAAAATAAAATATAAGAAATGAACAATACACTGAAAGGGCAAAGGAGTAGAATTGAAGACATGGAAGTCAGAAACAGAAAACTGGAAGGTAAATCAATACTACTAAGATAGAATAGCAAGCAGAAAAAAGGATAAAACAATCTTAAGAAAGTCGAAGATTAATGTGAGACAACAGAAAGAGGAATAAATTGAGAATGATTGGAATTCCATAACAGGAAGAATCACAGAACCACAAAGCAGATAGGTGAAGAGCTTTTTGAAGAAAATTTCCCTAACATCCTGAAAAATGAAAAGATAAGCATTCAAGAAGCTCAAGGAACACCAGGAAGGATATAAGCCAGAAGAAAATCACAAAGACATATCATAATCAAGCTCTCCAAAATCAAAGAATCTTAAATACTGAAATCAGTCAGTCACAAAAGGACAAATATTGCATAAGATGAGTGGGAGTTATAGACAAACACCATCTTTAAAAGAATTTTATCTGTACCTGCCACATGCAGCCTACTCGGCTCCATAGTGCAGTCTGTAATTTAATTTCAGGCAAATTATTACATCCACTAAAAATCACTCATGGGAAAAAGCCTCAAGGAGACCTTTTGGAATTAGGGTCTAGTAAGCATATAATCCCATGGGCCTTCAACACTGTGATGCTGCTTCTGTGACAGGAGTCTTTGTGAGAACCTGAGAAGAGTGTGACCAGGAACTCTATGATCTTACTCAGAACAGGGCAACAGAGTAACTGGTTAGTGTGTCAAAAGGACTGTACCCCTTGCTCAAGTAGTACTTCTGAGCAGAAGTAGCCCAAAGGACCCCAGGGTCTTCTGAACATCCTAAGTAATGAGAAGACCAGAATGCTGCATTTCTTAGGTGGGCTATAGTTTCACACAATAGCTTTTGTTGCTCTTTAAGTTTTGCTTTGCACATAACACTGATTTCAAAGAGTTATGAAGAAAAGAAGGGAGTTGGACCAGTAGCTAAGATAGATAATTCTTTATTTATTTTTACTCCTTTTAAAGCTGTGTTGTTGTGTGTTTCGTTTTGTTTTTAAGGTTTTTATTGTGTATTGAGTTAAAGTTTACAGGGCAGATCATCAATTTTACATTTAAAAAATCATACACCTTATTTCATTACAATGATTATAATCCCCTCCATGTACCATCAGTTAACAGTATTTCTCTCTATTTACTTTAGCACTTTAAAAAAAAACAACAAAAAACACTCAGGCATATATAATAATTTGCACCTCCAAAGGGCACGTTCTGTAAGTCTGCCTCCTGGCCACCAGCTCTTGGTCCCTCTCTTCCTATGAATCTAGAATCCTTAGCCGCTCCCCCTCTCCATGTTGCCATCTTTGTCTCCATCTCTGGCGTCGCTGCTTATCTGGATAAGGTCCTGCATTCTGCTTGTGATCTTTTCCCTTAATGGTACTATGGTCCTGTTTCTGGAATGTAAGATTAACCACTCCACTGTTTTTGCTATAAAATTTTTACCTTTGCAATTGTGACAGTCGCAATTAATCATGGTAACAATTGCTCCCTATTAAATCATAAGAATTTTATCCCCATCTCTTTTCACCAGACCCATCTAGACAAGATGAAACCTATTCAGTGGGGACTCTTTTTTCCCCCACACACTCTTAAACTAAACTCCCTCTTGAAACTTTGTAAGCCAGTCACTTCGTGCCTTTATCACCCCCTCATTTTAGGAGCTCTGGTAGTGTAGTGGTTACGAATCAGGCTGCGAACCTTAAGGTCAGCAGTTTGAAACTACCAGCTGTTCCGCTGGAGAAAGATGAAGCTTTCTGCTTCCAGCCTTTCTGCTTACAGTCTTGGAAACCCTGTACAGGGTGGCTATGAGTCGGTTCCAACTCCACGGCACATAACCACAACCACCACCATTTTAGGTAGCCAATGTCTAAGTTGCCCGTCCCTATCTACCCTGTGTACAGAGGGGGATAGCATTGATACCTGATGTGAAGACTTCTTCCCTCTCTGTTGGTAATTAGAGTTACTACCTCCATGAGTATAGGTCAGGTTCATCAAATTATAGCAATTTACCTTCGTATCTTTTATCAAAAAAAATTTTTTTTTTAATCTTCCTCTAGTCGAGTTCTGATCATCAAGCCATTGAGGCTAAGTCAAACGGATACTGTCTGCAAGTTTGGGTGTTCTTGTGCATCTCCCCTCACTTCATATCATCTGGATGCTTCACTCTCAGCTCTAGCCCTCTGTGGCTATGTCCTTGTCCATGGCTCAGGTGTCCCCAGGTCTCACCACACTTTGGACCAATCAG
>NW_006408540.1:27713557-27714638 GCF_000296735.1 Chrysochloris asiatica | reverse complement strand
TCGCTATAAGTCGGAACAGACTCCACGGCACATAACAATAACAACAAAAAGAGAATACACAAACTGTGTGTGGGGAGGATTTGACAATCACATATTAGACAAGGGACTTATCTCTAAAATGTGCAGAAAACTTCAATACCGCAACAAGAAAAAGATAAATAAACCAATTTAAAGATGGTCAGTGGACTTGAGGAACACTTCACCAAAGAATACATTCAGTCGACAAACAAACACAGGAGGAAATGCTCATGATCATTAGTTATTGTTGTTGTTGTTAAGTGCCGTCGAGTTGATTCTGACCCATAGTGACCCTGTATAGGGTTTCCAAGGAGCAGCTGGTAAGCTTGAACCACCGACCTGGCAGTTCAAACAGCTTTGCAGTCTGGCACATTAACCCACAACGTCACACCAGATGCAAATCAGCAATGAATTATCATTTCACTCCAGCATAAATAGCAAATTTCAAAAAAATGTTTACACAACATAAACCCAGAAAACAACACATGCTAGCAAGTGTGTAAAAAGACTAGAACTCTTATACACTGTTTTGTTTAGTTTCTTTTAACTTTTTATTGTGAATTATTGAAGGTTAACAAATAAGATAATCAGATTCACAGTCAACACATTATATGTATTGTTTAACCTCAATGATTACAGGGCCATCCCTACAACAACAGTCATCCTATTTCCTCCCTGTGCCTTCCCTTTTACATCTTATATTGCATAAATGAGCAAAGCAAAAATATTTTATGTACACATACAAAACAAAACAAAATTACTTATTCATTTAAATGTTCTAAAGGCATATTCTTTAAGCCAGCCTCCTTGCCCACAGGCAAACAGCCGTACTCATTCCATGGACCTCAAGTCCACAGCTGCAGTATCTCTCTACTCTACCACCTCTGCCACCATCTGTGCTGTTGCTGTTTTTCTAGGTAGGATCTCATGCTCCACTTATGCTCTTTCTTCTTGACAGTCTGGGATGATCTGTTCCTGAAATGAAAGGAAAAGCTAGCTAACTCTCATGCACTGTGGATAGGACTGAAAAAGGTGGAACCACTGGAAAACTACATGGCACTTT
>NW_006408540.1:27705538-27712691 GCF_000296735.1 Chrysochloris asiatica | reverse complement strand
TGGATGCTTCACTCTCAGCTCTAGCCCTCTGTGGCTATGTCCTTGTCCATGGCTCAGGTGTCCCCAGGTCTCACCACACTTTGGACCAATCAGCCCTTCCTCTTCTCCCTCATCTCCAGGTTAACAGGAAACAATGGACTGTGGTTGAACTCATACCATTTCTTCATTGCTGCCTTTCCCCCTCTTCCACTCACCAGTAGACCAATGTGGTCGCCAGAAGTCTTACATATCTGATCATGTGTTCCCTTTGAGTTTGAGTCGTAGATGGGAGTTTGTCCTGAAGGGATTTGATTGCTTGCTTTGATGGCTTCCCAGCAAGCAAACTTGCTTATTCTTGTAGTAGCCAGTCATAATTGCCATTTTTGTTTTGGGTTTTTCCTGATGATCTTTTTTTGAAGATACATTTTCTGTCACTTTAGCTGTTCCAGGCTGGCCTGCTTGTCCTTGCTAGTGGGAATGTCCCACCTCAGAAGGTTCTGGAGGAGATTCAGGATTCCACCTAAGGTCCTACTCTGCAAAGGCTCTGCAAGAGGCCTATTTCACTGGGTAAGTTCTAGAACCACTTTTAGGTATTCCAATCATTTATAGGCTGACGACAGGCTTACAAGCTTTTTGTAATCATGTTTTCCGACATTCCTTTCTATCCCACTCAAGTGTTTATTTTACAATAGTAGTCAAGGGAAATCAATATTCATAAGACAGTCAATCATCTTAGTATTATTTCCCCTCTTCAGACTATGCCTAGATCCCTGTATCACAGAGACCTGTTGTTCCAAGGTTGAGCATGCATCATTATTTACCTCTGTACCACTTAGACCATGCAAATCTGTCTCAGTGTTCCCTTATCTATCTTGTTCTTCCACCTCCTCCCCCTTTTTGTATTGCCCTCCCCAACATGGGAACTAACCCCCCCACCCCACCCCCATGTGGTTACCTTAAATTCCATTAATTCTTCCCTCCATTTAAGACAGTCTATTTTATCCTGTAATCTACCTAAACTTCTCACCACCTGGATCTCTGTTCTTCTGTGTTTACCATCTCTTACATTGTAATTATTTTGATCATAGACGGACCTCTCAGTTCCTCTGTTCTTATCATTTTCTTCTGTTCTTGACTCTTCCATTTGTCAACTGAGATCAGGGTGATGCTGCCATGTATGTCAATCTCTGGTTGTTGTCTGTTCTTGTTGGTTCTCAGTCCACAGAACTCCCTTTAGCATGTTTTTCAGCCGAGGGTTAGCTTTGGCAAAATCCCTGTAATGTTTTAATTACACCATCATATTTGATTGACAGCTTTGTTGGGTAGAGGATTCTTGGTTGGCAGGGTTTTTTTTTCAGGTTTTTATATATGTCTCACCATTGCCTTCTTGACTGCATGGTTTCTGTTGAGAGATCTGAGCTTAATCTGATGTGTTTGCCTTTGTATGTTACACTTCTCTTTTCCCTAGCTGCTTTCATGATTGTCTCCTTATCTTTGATTTTGGAGAGCTTGATATGTCTTGGTGATTATCTTTTAGTGTCTATCCTTCCTGGGGTTCATTGAGCTTATCTTTTCACTTTTCAGGATGTTAGGGAAATTTTCTTCCAGAAGCTTTTCAACTATCTCTTCTGTGGACTTGTGGTGTGATTCTTTGTATTCAGGAATGCCTATAATTCTTAAGTTATTCCTCTTCATGTTGTCCAACATGAATCTTAGGCCTTCTTCAGGTGTTTTTATTCTTTTTTCTGCTTGCTCTTCTATCTTAGTAGTGTCTAGGGATCTATCTTCTAGCTCACTAGTTCTGGCTTCTATCTCTTCAATTCTACTCCATTGCCTTTTCAGTGTATTGTCCATTTCTGATATTCTATTATTTATCATTTGGACCTCTTTCTGTAAGTTTCTAATTGTTTCCAATACTGTATCTGTCTTATTTAATTGTTCCTGTAGCACTTTCCTGACTTCTTCCTTATTTTTCCCAACTCCATTGTAAAGTGTTTTGAAACATTTTATATCATTTTTCTGAATTCCTTCTCAGTCATTTCCAAAGTATGGAGTGTCCATCTTCCAGTATGGAGTGTAGGTCTGTTTCTAGCTCATTTGCCTATCACTGTATCTCATTTCTGGACATGTGCTGATATAGTCATTTGTTTCTGTTTTTTTGGGCATATTCAGGAGTTCACTACAGCCTTAATACTTAGATGGATGTGTATTTTGGTATTTTTATGCTTTCTGATTGCCTCCAGGTAGATGTGATCTGGAGATGAGCTTCCCTTTTCACTCTTCTTCCAGAGAAATTTCAAGATGCTACTGTTGGTCATTGTGACGTAACTCAGGATTTAATTTTCAGCCTGTTTACTTTTTAGTCTGCCTGCCCCACTCAACAGTCCCCATTCAGGCCTTTTTCCTAATGATAGTTTAGGACCAGTTGTGGCCGTTTTGCTCTGCCGTTTGGTTTTAAGTGGAAACTATCCCTTTAAATTTTGAGGAGATCTGTGCACAAGCATAGTAGAACCCTCTGGGGATGGAGGTGGGGTGACTACTCACTCAGGCACCCCCTCTAGTCACCAGAATGGAGGTGTTCAGCCAGCGAGAGACCAATGAACAGATACAAAAATAATAAGAATGTCCATACCTTTATCTCCATTGTTCTGTCAGGCATCTGTGGCTGTTCTGATCTTTACCCCACTCAGCTTCACCCAATATGGCAGCTCCAGGAGCAGCTGAATGTCTTGGATTAGAAAGCACTGGATTTCTTGCTTCTGCTACTAAATTCCCCTGGCTCTAAGCCTTACAACCTTCTAAATATCCCTTTATATGTGGTTCAGAGTTCTGGGACCATCCTCTGAGCCAGCTTGGTCTGGTATTCTGTGATATTGCTGATGGAGCTCCTCACTGTACTTCACTACAACCCAATCCACTATCTTGCTTGTTCCTTCTTAAAGCTGTTTTATATCATCAGGAGTGATTTTACTTTGTCTGATTGAATCTAATATTTAAAAACTCTCTTCCTAAAGTTTGCTAGGTAATATCAGAATCATTTCAGAGAAAAATTGTCTTTTTTTTTTTTTTCCCATGAAGGAAACTAACCTATAAGAATGTGATGTGCTTACTAGGGTTTACTTGTTCTCACTCACACTTATTCCCAAACTTACTGCTATGTCACTGAGTCAGTTTTGATTCATAATGCCTGTACGTGCAACAAAACAAAGCACTGTTGTATCTTGCACCATTCTCACAATCAGTTGAGGCCATTGTTGCCACCACTGCATCAGCCCTTCTCATTGACAATCTTCCTCTTTTTCACTGACTCCCTATTTTAACGAGCATGCTATCCTTCTCAAAGATGTTCCTCTCCATTTCTGCTACATATAATTCTGGAATTTAATTGGCCTAACTCATAATATCTAACAAACTATTTTTAATTCTTTTTAAGAAGAAATGCTGTTGTTGTTGAATGCCATGGAGTCAATTCAGATCCACAATTACCCTATACAGGCTTTCCGAGGAGCAACTGATAAGTTTGAATTGCTGACCTTGCATTCAAATCCCCCTTGTGATTGAGTGTTTACACTACTGCGTCATCTCAAGAATTGTTGTTGTCATTGTTAAGTGCTGGCAGGTCGGTTTCAACCCATGGTGACACTGTATAGGGTGTCTAAGGAGGGGCTGGTGAGCTTTAACCACTGACCTTGCAGTTCAAACCTGCTCTGCAGTTCAGCACATTACTGGGTTAAATCACATTTTTCAGAGTTGATGTTTTTAATTTTTTAAAAAGATGCTTGTGAAACTTCTTTGTTGAAGGTTTTTGTGTTCCTTTGGTTGTGTTTTTGCTTTCTAAAATAACTTTACTGTGAGTTGACTGCATTATTTCCCTGAAGGAAATGATGTTCTTATATTTTAAAGATGCTGAGACAAACTTGGAATTGATCTCTTGTTGGTTTTTTTTTTTTTTTTGAAGCTGAATGCTTCCAGAAACAGATAATAATCCACTGTGAAACTTTACATGCCATTATTTTGTTTTCTAAATTAAACTATTGTTTTAATCAAAAAGCTCTAGGTCACTATTGTACATTTTGACTAAAAAGATGTGTAAATAATAAAACATTTATAACTAGTACCCAAGCCTTATAACATGAAGGTTATAGTACACATTTACCCAGAGTTACAGAAAAATAGAATTGGAATATAAGCAACTTCTGATATAATTTTCTGGATTCTTAAAAAAATATTTTATTTTATTTATTACTGTTGTTATTGAAAATGTGCACAATGGAACACACACTAATTCAACAATTTCCTCATGACAATTTATTAGCATATACAAAACCCATTGCCATCTAATCGATTCTGACTCATAGTGACCCAATAGGACAGAGTAGAACTGCCCCATACATTTCCAAGGCAGTAATCATTTCAGAGAGTGTCCTTATGTGGTACTGTAGGATAAGCACTGGATTAGTAACCACCAGTTCATTGGTTCAGAACCACATATGGCTCCTCAGAAACCTTACATAGGTTCATTGTGTGTCAGAAGTGACTTGACAGCACTTAACATTAATCATACCAGAAGTAAACTACAACATATTTCTCCCATGTGATAATGGGTTAAAATCACTGACCTCTCAGCTAGTGATTCCTTGACTTTTATTCCAAACCCATAGCTGTGGAGTCAATTCCAATCCACTGAACCACCATGATTCCTTGACTTTTATTCCAAACCCATAGCTGTGGAGTCAATTCCAATCCACAGTGACCCTATAGGAAATAATAGGGCTGCTCTGCAGGGTTTCTGAAGGCATACATCTTTACAAAAGCATAATGCCTTTCTACATTTTGCAGAGAAGCAAAGTTGCAGAGAAACTGCCAACATTTTGACATTGATTGCATTTTTTAAATTGTGAAAACGTTCTGTCTCCTTTTCTGAAATTGATGGTGAGAATCAAAATAAACTCACCACCCTATAAGCTTTAAAGAGCCCTGGTAGCATAGCGGATTTTAAGCTGGGTTGCTAGCCATAAGGTCAGAAGTTCAAATCTATAAGTTGCTCTGTGGGAGAAAGTTGGAGCTTTCTGCTTCCATAAAGATCTACAGCCTCAGAAACACTATGTTGTTGTTAAGTGCCATCAAGTCAGTTCTGACCCATAGCGACACTGAACAGGGTTTCCAAGGCTGTAATCTTTACAGGAGCAGAAAGCCTCATCTTTCTCCCATGGAACAGCTGGTAATTTCGAACTGCTGACCTTGCGGTTCTCAGCCCGATTCGTAACCACTATGCTACCAGAGCTCCTTCAGAAACACTATGTTGTTGTTGTTGTTAAGTGCCGTGGAGTCGGTTCCGACTCCAGGTGACCCTGTAAATCTTTACGGGAGCAGAACGCCTCATCTTTCTTCCGTGGAACCGCTGGTAGTTTCGAACTGCTGATCTTGCAGTTTACAGCCCGATTCGTAACCACTATGCTACCAGGGTATTTAATGAATCCAAACCAACTCAGAGGCATACCAGTACCACCACCACCCTCTAAGCTTTAGGGCACTACATAAAATCACTGCTCTCTAAGTTTCCTGTCTACTGTTTCAAGTTGTTATTGCCAATTTGATCCTATATATATAGAAAGCTCTTTAAAAGAGCACAGCTCTCAAAGGAGATATCCTTTACTAATTAAGCTAAAAGAGTTATAGCCTCAGAAACCCTATAGAACGTTGCTATGAGTCAGAATTCAGTAGATAGCAGTGAGTTTTGTTTTTTGTTTTTTAATTTACCATTCATTTTAAATAAAACTTCAGGTGATAACTTTTTGGTTTAAGGTTTAAAGATTATCTTAGGACAATGGTTTCAGTAATTCATCTGATCTCAATGGATACAGAGAGTCTGGATCCCATGAAACTGTGAAATTCTCATCTTAATTGCCCCCTTTTGATCAGGATTCTTCTTTATTATCTTTTTATTTTTAAAAAATTGATAATGGTAGCCAGAAACTATATTGTTCTCGTCTCTTGATGAAGAGGCAATTACATACATATTCTTTCTCATGTTCATCTCTCCTTCTTCCTCTCTTGCACCAGATAGAGAGACCAATTGTAACTTGGATGGTCATTAGCAAGCTTTTAAGACCCCAGGAACTGTGCAATGAAGTAGGAGAAAGACTAGAAGAACTGAACATATTAGGCCAATTAACTTTGATGTCCCATGAAACCATTACTTGAAACCTCCAAACCAAGAAAGGAAACCTCATGAGACATTTGTCTGTATAAGGTTAAGTAACAAAGTATTGCTAGTATGGTTCCAGTTCATAAATACAGAAGTTTATTACAAACAAAATGTGTTTGATTATGTCTCTGCAAACAGTGGATGGCTGGTGAGAAGTACTTTCAGCGATACATTCATCTTGTTCTCATCAGGGTGCCTTCCAAAAATAGTCCAATGTAAACAGTAGCTTTGAAAGGGATCTTCCAGGTGAGTTATATTCAAGACAGGTCAGCTCAAAAGGTTATGGCTTCTTTATTTTGGAAGTCCAAAGGGGAAATCCTGATAAATCTTCACAAATGGACCAATAAACAGCATCATGATAAAAGGAGAAAAGACTGAAGAAAAAAAAAATGAAGAATTTCATTGTACTTGAAGCCACAATCTATACACATGGAAGCAGCCATCCAGAAATTAAAATACATATTGCATTGGGCAAATATGTTGTAAAGTACCTTATTAAAGTGCTAAAGAAAGGAAATCAGTTGGACACCTAAGATGCACCAGACCTAATTCATGGTATTTTCACTTGTCTCATGTGCATGTGACAGCTGGACAATGAGTAAGGAAGTTGTTGTTGTTGTTAAGTGCCATTGAGTTGGTACCGACCCATTACGACCTTATGCACAGCAGAATGAAACATTACCTGATCCTGGGAAAATCTCACTACTGTTGCCATGCTTCAGTCCATCAATGCTGCCATTTGGCCAATGCATCTCATTGGGGATCTTCCTCTTGTTCTCTGACCGTCCACATTACCAAACATGATATCCTTCTCCAGCGACTGGTCCTTCCTGACAATATGTCTGAAGTATGAGAGTCAAAGTATTGCCATCTTGGCCTCCAAGGAGCACTCTGGCTTCACTTCTTCCAAAACGGATCTATTGGTTCTTTTGGCAGCCCATGGCACTTTCAATATTCTCCTCCAAC
>NW_006408540.1:27701082-27705398 GCF_000296735.1 Chrysochloris asiatica | reverse complement strand
GCTTCTGTGAGTGTTGATAGTTGATCCAAGAAGAATGAAGTCCTTGACAACTTCAATCTTTTCTCCATTGATAAGAATGTTGTTTATTGGTTCAGTGGTGAGGATTTTTGTTTTCTTTACATTGAGATGTAATCAACACTGAAGGCTGTACTCTTTGATGAAGATTGGAGTATAATTTATAGATTTGAATTATAGTATTGGTAAAGAATATTGAATATACCATGGTTGACAGAAGAGCAAACTAACATGTCTCAGGAGAAGTATAACCAGAATGCTCCTTAGAAGTGAGGATTTTGAGACTTCCTGTCAAGACCTTTACGTGTTATCAGGAAGAACATGTGCCTGTAGAAGGACATCATGCTTGATAAGGTAGAGTGTCAGCTAAGAAGAGGAAGGCCCTCAGAGAGATGGATTGACACAGTGGCTGCAATAATGAACTCAAACATAGCAATGATTGTGAGGATGGTTCAGGATCTAGCAGTGATTCATTCTGTTATACATAGGGTCACTGTGAATTGGAACTGACTGGACAACGTCGAGATAGTTCTGTCTTTGGTTTTCTGAGAAATATCCACAGTTTTCTACAATGGATGTAACATTTTGCAATTACACCAGCAATGCATAAGGTTCCAATTTCCCCACATTCTTGACAATATTTGTTGTTTTCTATTGGGAAAAGAAAATTCTAATTAGTGTTTATTTGAAAGGCCAATCAGGAAATAACATTTACTTTACAGTTGGTTTAAAATACAAATAACTGGAGACAACTGTGACATTTATCCTAGTTCTTTGAAACTTAACCTCAATACTTTAAACACAAAACTATTTTCTTCAAACATCATAACAGAATAATATTTTCCTTATAATTCAAATACCCAACTCACTGAATAATTTGGAAAGTCAACATTTTTATACATATTCAGCAGTGTTTGTGTAACAGTTGCTAAGTAATAATTAAGCAAATATCTCATTTGTGTAGCATTTCTACACAAAGCGCATCTGTGTGTAATGTGAAAGTATGCAGAATGAAAGTCATCTCAGTACGAGACTTATCAAATTCCTTTTCAGTGAACGCAAGGTTAATAAAACGTAATCTGCTGCAAAATAGTTGTAAAGACCAATATAAAAATCAAAGGCTTTACAAGTGGGGTGTGGAACCCTATTCAGAGAAGCAGCAACACCGGATATGGAGGCAGAGATGGAGGACAAGGAGAGAGGGAGCAGCTGAGGACTCGACTCATGGAAAGAGAGGGAATAAGTGCTGATGGCCAGGAGGCAGACTTTCAGAATGTGCCTTTTGGTTGTTTAAATTATATATTCCTGAGTACACCCCCCACAACAACAACAAAAAAAGGGAACTGATAATTGATTATCCCTTGCAAAAAAAGGGAGGGGGGGGGAACTGATAACTGAATACTGATTACAGTGTTACAAGTCTTGTTAACATGAAAAAAAAAAAATCAAAGGCTCTATTTTCTCAGGTGCTTACATTACTTAGGAGAGAAAAGAGCTTTTTCAAAATGTTTAGATATATAAATATCAACAGTAGTGTGAAAAAACCAACAATCTTTAATCATAGCATCATGAATTGCAATGTTCTCTTAAAAATGCTATTGAATATAATTGTCAAAGATGACCTGTACTCAGCATGAATCCTTGTTCATACTATAAACAATCTTACTTTATTTTTTTTAAGTTTTTGTTGTGAATTGAGTGAAAGTTTACAGGGCAGATCATCAGTTTTACATTCAACAAATCATATACTTTGTTTCATTACAATGATTATAATCCATTCCATGTGCTATCAGTTAACAGTATTTCTCTCTATTCACTTTGGCTTTTTTTTTTTTAAACACTCCGGCATATATAATAATTTAAACCACCAAAGGGCACATTCTGCAAGCCTGCCTCCTGGCTGCTAGCTCTCAGTCCATCTCTTCCATGAATCTAGAGTCCTTATCTTCGCCCTCTCTCCATGTCCTCAGCTCTGCCTCCATCTCTGGTGTGGCTGCTTCTCTGCTAGGATCCCACATTCCGCTTGTGCTCTTCTCCCATGAGGACCCTCCCAATTTTTGTTACAAAATGTCTACCTTTACAATTGTGACAGTCACAATTAATCATGACAACAATTACTCACTATTGAATCATAAGAATCATATCTCCATCTTTTTTCACTAGACCCATCTAGACAAGATGAAAACTATTCATTAGGGGCTCTACATTCCCCTGTACACTGTGAAAACTAAACTCCCTCTTGAAACCTTGTAAGTCAGTCACTTCTTGCCTTTATCGCCCCCTCATTTTAGGTAGCCAATGTCTAAGTTGCCCATCCCTATCTACCCTGAATACAGAAGGGATAGCACTGATACCAGATGTGAAGACTCCTTCCCGCTCTGTTGATATTTTCAGCTACTACATCCATGAGTATAGGTCAAGTTCATCAAATTGTAGCAATTTACCCTCATTTTCTCTATAAAAAATATTTTCTTTTTTATCATCCTCTAGTCAAGTTCTGAATATCAAGCCTTTGAGGATAGCTCAGATGGGTACTATCTGCAAATTTGAGTGTTCTTGTGAGCCTCCCCTCAATTCATATCAGCTGGATGCTTCACTCTCAGCTCAAGTCCTCTGTGGCTATGTCATTGTCCATGAGCTTCGGAGTACTAAGGTCTCACCAAACTTTCAACCAACCAGTCCTTCCTCTTCTCTCTATCATTTCCAGGTCAAAAGGAGTCTATGGAATGTGGTTGAATTCAGCCCATTTCTTCATTGCTGCCTTTCCTCCTTTTCCACTCACCAGTAGACCAATGTGGTCACCAGCAAGCTTACATGCCTGCTCATATGTTCCCATTGAGTTTCCGTCTTAGGGGTTTGTCCTGAAGGGACTTGAAGGTTTGCCTTGATGGCTTAAAGCCAATAACTTGTTTATTCTTGTAGTAGCCAATCATACTGGCTTTTTTTTTTTGGAGGGGGGGGAGGAGGGGCGCGGCATTTTCCTGCTCATCTTTCTTTGAAGATGTATCTTCTGTTGCTTTAGCTGTTCCAGGCTGGTCTGCTTGTCCTTTGTAGTGGGAATGCCCCACCTCAGAAGGTTCAAAATGGGGCTCAGGATTCTGCCTAAGGTCCTATACACTTCAAAGTCTCCGCAAGATGCCTATTTCACTGGGCAAGTTCTAGAACTCCTTTAAGGTATTCCAATCAGTTCTAGGCTCAAGACAGGCTTACAAGCTTTCTGTAATCATGTTTCTTGACATTCATTTCTATCCCACTCAAGTGTCTATTTTACAATAGTAGGTAAGGGAAACAAATATTCATAAGACAGTCAAACATCTTAGCATTATTTCCCCTCTTTACACTGTGCATTGATCCCTATTTCACAGAGCCCTGTTGTTCCAAGGTTGAGCATGCATCACTATTTACCTCTGTTCCATTTAGCCCGTATAAACTTGTCTCAGTATTCCCCTATTTACCTTGTTCTTCTACCCTCTCCCCATTCTGTGTATTGTCCTACCCAACACCTGAATTTTGATATGTCTGCCCCCTACACTGTGCTCTACCGTTGCCTCCCTCTGCTTCCCCCAAGTTCCCACTCCACCCCCACTGGTAACCAAAAAAACTTTTTTTTTTTCCTTTTAGTATGGGTATCTTTTCTTAAGCTTTTACAATAATGGTCTTATGCAATATTTCTCCTTTTGTGACTAATTGCACTCAGCATAATGTCCTCAAGTTTCATCCATGTTATGTGGTAGCTTGCAGCTTCCTTGTTTTCTTCAAAGTAGCATAATATTCCATTGTGTGGATGTACCAAAATTTGTTAATCCATTCTTCTATTGATGGGAACTTAGGCTGTCACCATTTTTTTGCTATTGTGAATAGTATTGTTATGAACATTGGTGTGCATGTATCTACTCATGTTGTAGCTCGTATTTCTTTGGGATATACCAAGTAATATAATTGCTGGATCATATAGTATTTCTATTTCCAACTTTCTGAGGAAGCACCATGCTGTTTTTCAGAGTGGTTGGACCATTTTGCATTCCCACCAGTAATGTAGGAAGGCCCCAGTCTCTCCATATCCGTGCCAGCATTGTTGTCCTCTACATTTTTTAACTTTGCTGTTATGGCTGGTGTGAGATGATATCTCGTTGTTGTTTTGATTTGCATCTCTCTAATGGCTAATGATCATGAACATTTCTTCATGTGGTTGTTAGCTGCCCAAATGTCTTCCTTGGTGAAGTGGCTGTTCATGGCTTGTGTCCATATTTAATTGGGTTGCTTATTTTTTTCTTATAGAAGTGTTGTAGTTTCCTATAGAT
>NW_006408540.1:27694410-27695652 GCF_000296735.1 Chrysochloris asiatica | reverse complement strand
CAGGTCATCAAAAAACTCCCCCCAAAAAAAGTCCATGTCCATATTGCTTCACTGGTGAGTTTTACCAAACATTCAGGTAAAATCTGTCACCAATTATATTTATATTATTCCAGAACACAGAAAAGGATCGAAAACTTCCTAATAAATTTTTTGAAGCAAGCATAATCCTCATACCCTAAGCAGGGAAGGATATCGCTAGGAAAGAAAATTATAGACTAATATCCCTCATGAACTGAGATACAAAAATCCTGAAAAAAATCCTAGCCAATAGAATTCAACAAAACATCAAAAAAATTATACATCATGTCCAAATGGGATTCATATCAGAGATGCAAGGAAGGAAGTTCAACATTAGAAAACTGGAAGGATATAATATGCTCCTTGATAGGAAGACTTAAGGTTGAGAAAATGTCAACACTACCCAAAGCAATCTACACAGATAATACAATCCCAATCCAGATTCCAAAAGCATTCTTGAATGAGATGGAAAAAAACAATTACAAACTTTATATGGAAAGGAAAGAGACCTAGGATAAGGAAAGCACTGCTTAAGAAGATGAAAAAAGTTGGAAGCCTCTCACTCCTGATTTCATATTTTACTACATGGCTACAGTTGTCAAAGCAGCCTGATACTGGTACAATGAATGATACATAATGAAACAGAATCAAAAATCTAGAAATTAACACATCCACATACAGTCAACTGATCTTTGACAAAGGGCCAAAGTACATTGAATGGGGAGGAAATCGTCTCTTCAACAGATGGTGCTGGCAGAAGTGGAAATCAGTATGCAAAAGACTAAAAGAATTACCTCACTCCATATACAAAACCCAATCCAGCATAGATTAAAGACCTAAATGTGAATCCCAGAATTATAAAGGTCATCAATGAAAAAATCAGGGCAAATTAAACTGTTTTAATACAGGGTACATATAGTTTACCAAACATTGTGAAACATGCACAAACAAAAGAAAACCAAATAGATGATGGGGACATAACGAAAAATTATAAACATGTGCATCAAAAGATTTTATCAAAAGAATAAAAAGGGAGCACATATAACAGGAAAAAAATCTTTTGCAATGACATATCAGACAAGGGACTAATTTCTAAAATCTATAACAAACAACACCTCTACAAGAAAAAGACAAATAACCCATTTTAAAAATGGGCATAGGATATGAACAGACATTTCACTAAGGAAGAGATTTGGGAAGCCAACAAACATATGAAGAAATGTT
>NW_006408540.1:27692207-27693290 GCF_000296735.1 Chrysochloris asiatica | reverse complement strand
CCTTAGGTGGAATTCTGAACCCCTTCCAGAACCTTTGGAGGTGGGACATTCCCACTATAAAGGACAAGTAGACCAGCCAGGAACACCTAGAACAACAGAAGATACATCTTCAAAGAAAGATCTGCAGGAAAAAACCAAAACAAAAATGGTAGTCTAATTGGCGGCTACAAGAACAAGCAAGTTGTTCGCTGGGGAGCCATCAAGGCAAGCAATCAAGTCCTTTCAGGACAAACCCCGCTCCAAGACTGAAACTAAAAGGAAACATACGAACAGGCATGCAAGCTTACTGGTTACCACATTGGTCTACTGTTGAGTGGAAGAGAGGGAAAGGCCGCAATGAAGATATGAGCTGAATTTGACCTCTTTCCACAAACTCCCATCGACCTAGAGAGGAGAGGAAAAAGGAAGCGTTGGTTGATCCTAATTGTAGTGAGACCTAGGAACTTCTGAGCCCATATACATAGCCACAGAGATCTGGAGCTGAGAGCAAAGCATCCAGCTGATATGAAATGAGGGTAGAAGCACAAGAATGCTCAAACTTGTAGATAGTGCTCATTCAATTAGCTTCAATGGCTTGATGGTCAGAATTTAACTAAAGGAAGATAAAAAAAAAAAAAAATTGGATAAAGAAACCAAGTGTAAATTGCTACAGTTTGAGGAACTTGACATATATTTATGGATATGTTGTTGTTGTTAAGTGCCGTAGAGTTGGTTCCGACCCATAGCGACCCTGTACAGGGTTTCCGAGGAGCAGCTGGTAAGCTTGACCCACTAATCTCGCAGTTCAAATGACTTTGCAGTCTGACGCAACAATCTTTGCTCTTCAACACTTTAAAAAGTTATTCTGCAGCATATTTGCCTAATGTAATACATTGTTTGATTTCTTGACTGCTGCTTCCATGAGTGTTGATGGTTGATCCAAGAATGCAGTCCTTGACAACTTCAATCTTTTCTCCATTGATAAGAATGTTGTTTATTGGTCCAGTGGTCAAGATTTCTGTTTTCTTCACATTGAGATGCAATCCAAACCAAAGGCTGTGCTCTTTGATCTTCATCAGTATTTTAAGCCCTCTTCACTTTCAG
>NW_006408540.1:27684587-27690505 GCF_000296735.1 Chrysochloris asiatica | reverse complement strand
TTACCTGACCTCATCACCAACTGGATCTCTGTTTGTATATTTTTTTCCTTCTTTGACATTGTTATTATTTTTATCCTTGATTGAACTCCCAGGTCCTCTGAATTTATTGTTGTGATTTTGTTCTGTTCTGGACTTTGCTATCTGTCAACTAAATTCTCAGTGGAGTTGCCACGTCTGTCAATCTCTAGTGGTTATCTATTCTTGTTGGGTTTCAGTCTAAAGAACTCCCTTTAAGATGTTTTGAAGTGCTTGGTTAGCTTTGACAAACTCTCTTAGCTTCTTGATTGACATCTTTGCTGGATAGACAATTCTTAGTTGGCAGTTTTTTTTCTTTTAGGATTGTATATATGTCTCCCCATTGACTTCTTGCCTGCATGGTCTCCCCTGAGCGGTCAGAGCTTAAACTGATTTGCTTGACTTTGTAACAAATCTCTTTTCCCTGGCTGCTTTTAGGATTCTCTCCTTGTCTTTGATTTTGGAGAGCTTGATTATATGTCTTGGTGATGATCTTTTGGGGCCTATCCTTTCTGTGGTTCTTTCAGCTTCTTGAATCCTTATCTTCTCATCCTTCAAGATTTTAGGGAAATTTTCTTCCAGAAGATCTTCAACTCTGGATATCTGTGATTCTTTCTGTTCCAAAATGCCAACAATTCTTAAGTTATTCCTTTTCATGTTATCCAAAATGAATCTTAGACTCTCTTCAGATTTATTTATCTTTTTTCAGCTTGATCTTCTATCTTACCAGTATTGAGAAATTTGTCTTCCAGCTTGCTGGTTCTGGTTTCCATCTCTTCAGTTCTACTCCTTTGCCCTTCCAGTGTGTTGTCCATTTCTGATATTTTATTATTAATCATTGGAACCTCCTTTTGCAGGTTTTAAATTGTTTTCAATGCTATATCTATCTTGTTTTAGCACTTTTAGCACTTTCCTGACTTCTTTATTCTCCTCCACCCCTCTGTGAAGCATTTGGATTTGTCTCAATATCATTCTTCTAAATTTCTTCTCAGGAAGATCCAAAGCCTGATTTTCTTCTAATGGGAAGGCTATGTCTGCCCCAGCTCATTTGTCTCAGTTATTCTTTTCTGTTTTGGGACATGTGCTGATATTTTTTGTTGTTTTTTCTTGGGCATTTTCAATAGTTTGATGTGTTTTCAATGATTAAATTAATGTATGCTGCTTTATTGTTAAGCTTACTGAGTATCTCCTGCTGGATGTGATCTTATACTCAACTGTGAGAAATCTTAACAAGTGGTACCTATCTATGTAATGTGTAGCAGCTGGTATTTGCTTCTGTCCAGATTGTGGGTTATTATGAGGTATGGTTGTAGCTTGGCTGTGTGGCCATGATTTTGGCTCTCATGTACTTGTTTTAATTTTCTTCATCTTCAGTTTGAAGTTGCATATGAACAATTGATGGTCTGTTCCACAATCTGCCCCTCATTTTATTTTGGCTGATGACACAGAGCTTTTTCACCCTCTCTATAGATGTAGTCAGTTTGATTTCTGGGTATTCTATCTGGTGATGTCCATGTGTATAAGAACCTGTACATAGACCAAGAGGCAGTTGTGTAAACAGAACAAAGGGATACCAAATGGTTTTAAGTTAGGAAAAGTGTATGCCAAGATTGTACTTTCACCATACTTATTCAATCTGTATGCGGAACAAACAATATCATTATTATGATTAAATGAAGAAAAATGAGGCATCAGGATTGGATGAAAACTCATTAACAACCTGTGATATGCAGATGATACAACTTTCCATACTTAAAGTGAAGAGGACTTAAAATACTCATTGATGAAGATAAAAGACCATAGTCTTTGGTATGAGTTGCAGCTCAATGTAAAGAAAATAAAAATTCTCACCACTGGACCAATAAATTTCATCCATATAAATAAAGAAAAGATTGAAGTTGCCAAAGACTTCATATTTTGGATCAACCACCAACACTCATGGAAGCAGAAGTCAAGAAATCATAAGACATTTTGCATTGGGCAAATCTGCTGCACAAGATCTCTTTAAAGTGTTGAATAGCAAAGATGTCAGTTTGAGGACTAACCATAACCTCATATGCATGTGAAAGTTGAACAGTGAATAAGGAAAACCATAGTAAAACTGATGGATTTGAGTTATGGTGTTGGAAGAGAATATGGAACAAATAGATCTGTGTTGGAAGAAGTGCAGCCAGAGTGCTCCAAGATGGCCAAATGTCATCTCTCATACTTCAAACATATTGTAAGCAGGAACCAGTCCCTGGAGAAGGACATCATGTTTGTTAAAGTGGAGGGTCACAGAAAGAGAGGAAGTCCCCAAGTGAGATGGATTGGCACAGTGGCAACACCAATGGGCTCAAAGATAGCAATGATTGTGAGGTTGGCCCAGGACCAAGCAGTGTTTAGTTCTGTTGTACATAGGGTCTCTATGAGTCAATACTGACTCGATGGCACCCAGAAACAACAACAATCAACATGAAACGCTCATTCTTTTGCAGTATATCTGACAATATTCTGGTGCTTTTTACAATGTTTCTATATGCAATGTTCTAGTCCTGACAGTGTTCTACTGCTATTCATAAGACTTTCAGTGACTAAATATTCATAGTCAATCTCTCTTTCTTCCTTGTTTGTCTTTGTCTGGAAGCTCAGCTGAAACCTGTTCACAGTGTGTTCCTGTTGGTATTTAAAATACTTATGGTATAGCTTCCAGAATCACAGTTAACACACAAGCCACCACCATATAACAAACTGACAGAACATATCCCACTTGAATTAAGAGATTATCTAAAGAACAGATTTGATGATTAGACACTAATGACCTAAGACCAGAAGAGTTGTGGATGACTACAAGAACATCATACAGGAAGGAAACAAATGGTCATTAAGAAAACAAGAAATAACAGAAAGACTGAAATGGATGTCATTAGAAACTCTGAAACTTGCTCCCCAGCATAAAGACGATAAAGCAAATGAAAGAAATGAGGACGTAAAAGAGCTGAACAGAAAACTTCAAAGGGCAGGTCGAGAAGACAAAGTCAAATATCATAATGAAATGTGCAAAGATCTGGAGTTGGAAAACATAAAGGGAAGAACACACTCAGCATTTCTCAAGGTGAAAGAACTGAAGAAAAAAAAAACTTAAGCCTCTCTTTGAAATAATGATTTCTATGGGAAAAATGTTGAATGATGCAAAAAACATCAAAGGAGGATGGAAGAGGTACACAGCAATTGTACCCCCAAAGAAAGGATGATGTCCAACCATTTCAAGAAGTAGCATATGATTGAGAGCCAATGTTAGTGAAGGAAGAACTCCAAGGTGCACTGAATGCAATGGTGAACAAAACAGCTTCTAGAATTGGTGGGATACAAATTAAAATCTTTCAACAAACAGACAGCACTGGAGGCACTTATTCTTCTATGCCAATAAATTTGGAACACAGCTACCTGGTCAACTGATTAGAAGAGATCCATTTCTGTCCCCATTCCAAAGAGAGGTTACCTAACAGAATGCAGAAAACATTAAACAATATCATTATTATCACATACAAATAAAATTTTGCTAAAGCTAGTTCAAAAGTGCCTTCAACAGTTCATTCACAGGAACCTGTCAGAGATTCAAGCCAGATTCAGAAAAGGATGTGGAATGAGAGATGTCATTGCTGACATCAGATGAATCTTGGCAGAAAGAAGAGAATACCAGAAAGATATTTACTTTTGCTTTATGCAAAGCCTTTCAAATGTGTGATCATGAGAAGCTCTGGATAACATTTTGAAGTGTGGGTGTTACAGAATACATAATTATGCTCACGAAGAACCTGTGCATAGACCAAGAACATTGAATGGTTTAATATCAGGAAAGGTGTGTGCCAGGGTTGTACTCCTTCACCATACTTATTCAATTTCTGTGCGAGCAAATAATTCTAGAAATGGGTTATATGGGGAAGAATGTGGCATCAAGATTATAAGAAGACTCATCAACAAATGTGATATGCAGATGACAAACCTTGCTTGCTGGAAGCAAAGAGGACTTCAAATACTTACTGATGAATATCAAAGACCACAACCTTTAGTATAAGTTATTCCTCAATGTAAAGAAAATAAAATTCTTCACTACTGGACTAACAAATATTATCATGATAAATGGAAAAGAAATTGATGTTATCAAAGACTTAATTTTGCTTGAATCCACTCATAGAAGTAGTAGTCAAGAAATCAAATGACCCATTGCACTAGGCAAACCCACTGCACAAGATCTCTATAAAGCAAGGATAGAAAATGTCTGTCCCTCAGATCTTATAAGATCCCAATAATTTAATCAGTCCCTGACAAGGCAATTGGAGCCAGGACTCAAAATCCAATAAATCTAGGAACTATTTTCATAGCAGTGTAAATTAACTGAATCATAATAATAAAAAAATTTGAGGGACAAGCAAGGAACATCCATTACAGGATAGAAAGAACACATACAAGTACATCATGGGACAGACAAGTATGCTTCTAGTCAGTTGCCCATCTGCCTGTATTGTGGTGACCTAGAGGATAGTCAGTGCCAGGCAGGCTGAGAGTGTACATGTTGCAAAAGAGCTAACACACTGTGGTAAGACTATAGCTATCCAGTAATGATGAGACAAGATGTGATGAGATGACTCCTTGCAACGTTGATGATGATATGGTCACCTTCTTTGTTGACACAGATGATAATTCAAATACAATCTTTATCCACACATCTATGATTATCAGTCCTAACAAAAACTGAATCTCAGATAAAGATTAAGGAAATGACAGTATACAGAAAAGATATAAAGATTTGATGACAAGAACATTGGATATGATCCAAATCCAAGATGTAGAATTAGAACAGTGATCAAAGCAATATAATTGCATCACTCATGACAGACACACTGGATAGTTATTAAAATATCCTATAAATGGTGACTACAAAGAAAAGAAAAGTTTATGCAGAGTGTTGATCTTTCCAAAAGAAATGGGCAAATAATTATTTTTGTTGTTGTTGAAGCCAAAGTTAAACCTGTATGCTTCGTTTGTGGCTATGCATTAGCAATAATAGGGGGAAAGCCAATATTGAGCATCATTGCAGTTCAAAACATGTTAAATTCAATGAACTGGCAGACCAAATGTGTCTGGATAAAATCAGTGCTCTTCAGCCAAGTTTGGAATCACAACAAGCTGGTTTCACTAGGCCTCATTGTGGCAAATACAATGTTACTCAAATGAGTTATTTAGTGAGTGAACGAATCACAAAGAAGAGTTTGCGAAAGAGTGCATGGTGGCTTCTGCAGAGTTGTTAGCTGCAAATAAAGTAAAATTGTTTCAGAATGGTAGTATTTTTGTCTCAGAGAACCATCTCAGCTTGTCTCAGGATTGCTGAGTTAGCACAAGATATTGAAAAATAATTAAAAAAAAAAAAAAAAATTTTTTTTTTCAATATCTTGAATCAATGAAAAAACAACATTTTTTTTTTTTCAATATCTGTAGAATCAATGAAGGATTCTACAGAGTTCCAGCTTTTCTTTCTGGCTTCTGACAAGACAACGGACATAACAAATACTGTCCAACTGTTTTCATTCATGGATTAAATGCAGGTTGACATGTGAGAGAAACTGTTCACACTGGAAGCCACACATGACAGTACAAGAGGTGAGGACTTGTTTGAGAGACCTGTTTTATCATTGAAGAAACTTGAGATAACATTTGAAAAGTTAAGTGCTTTTACTACAGATGGAGCTTTAGCTATGGGTGGCTTGCAGAAATAGTTCATTGCATTTGTCAAAAAATAACTGAATTAGATCAAACAAGATGGTGGATCGGGTGGAAGTGCAATAAAGGAGCTCCGCCAACAACAACACAGAATACCCGACCAAGCAGGCTCAGGGGATGGTCCCAGAACTCTGAACCACATA
>NW_006408540.1:27674621-27681912 GCF_000296735.1 Chrysochloris asiatica | reverse complement strand
GTGAAAGGAGATGGGGATAAGATTCGTAAGATTCAATAGTGAATAACTGTTATCATGACTAATCATTCTGTCACACTTGTAAAGGTAGAAGTTTTGTAACAAAAAATGGGAGCAGTTAATCTTACAGTCCAGAAACAGAGGACCCTAGGACCATCAAGAGACGAATGCACAAGCAGAGTGCGGGACCTTATCCAGAGAAGCAGCAGCACCGAGATGGAGGCAGAGATGGGGGCATGGAGAGGGGGCGCAGCTGAGGACCCTAGATTCATCAACTAAGAAGAGAAGGACTAAGAACTGGTGGCCAGGAGCAGACTTGCAGAATGTGCCCTTTGCAGATGTAAATTATTATATATGACTTAGTGGGGTTTTTTGTTTGTCTATTTTTTAAAAAAGCTAAAGTGTATAGACAGAAATACTTTTAACTGATGGTATATGGAGGGGATTATAATCAATGTAATGAAACAAGTTATATAAATGTGAAACTGATGATGTGCCCTGTAAACTTTCACTCAATCCACAATAAAAACCTTGAATTAAAAAATAATAATAAAATAAATAACTGAATTATCTCAGTTTTAATCCAAATTATTTAATTTTCTGCCACTGCATCATACACCAGGAAAATTTTTGTGACTAGTCACTGTAATTCAACAATGTGATGTCAAAAGTAGTGTCGTGCATAAATTTTGTTAAAAGCAGAGGGTTTAGCATCCACGAGGTTGAGTTGCTGAATAACCTTGATTCTGAGTATGGTGGTCTCATTTATCACTGTAAAGTGCAGAGGCTGAGTTGTGGAAACATGTTCATGAGGTTTCATGAACTGCAGGAAGATGTCAAACAGTACCTGCAGATGAAGGGAAAACCTGTCAGAGAATCAATGATAGCAAGTGTCTGTGTGATCTATTGTTCACGGTGGACATTAGTGAGTACCTCTCAGAGCTGAGTATTAAGCTGCAGGGCCCCAGCTAGCTTCTCAGCTAGCTTTCAAACGTGAAATCATTTGAAGATAAATTAAAGCTGTTAAAAGTACAACTTGACAGGAATAACAAGGTGCATTTTCCCATATGAGGAGGACAAAAGCCTTCTAAGACACTTGAATTTGCTGGTGAATGTGCCAAAGTAATCGAGGCATTTAATGAAAGATTCAAGGACGTGAAAAGTAAAAGATGTAATTGAACATCGTTGCTACACCATTCAATGTGGAACCAGCTGATGTACCTGATAAGCTAAAACACAAAATCATTCAGCTGCAAAGTGATAATATGCTGATAACTAGGTACAATAACCTCTCACTGCTTGAGTTCTACAAGCATTACATAAGCAACGATGAAGTTCCCACTAGAGAAGACATGCATTGAAATATGCATCTGTGTTCAGAACAACTTATTGCTGCAAGCAGTTCTTTTCAAAATTTACCATTGCAAAGAGTTCACTGCTCTTCACATTTACTGCTGCTAGCCTGAAAAAGCAGTTGTGAGTAGCAACATCATCAATACCAGCTAACATCACACACCTCACCAAAGAGAAGTTGTTGCAGCCTAACATTTGTTGTTTTTGCTAAGTGCCATTCAGTCAGTTCCAAACCATAGCAACCTTGTATAGGTTTTCTAGGGGCCGCTGATGAGCTCGAACCACTGATGTTGCAGTTCAAACAACCTCGCATTCCAGAACTTAGGGCTGAGTTAATTAAATGTTTGACCAAATCTAGCAGGCTAATTTTTAAGTTGGTAATTTTATATGTCCCAAGAATGATGTTATAAATCATTTTCTCTTGGCAGCAAAAGGCTTCCCACTCCTAGCGCAGCGCTGTAGGATCAGCACTGGACTAAAAACCACAAGGTTGGCAGTTCAAACCCACCAGGTGTACAGGGTCTCAATGAGTTTGACCCCACTCAACAGCACTTACAACAACAATCCCTGCTTTAAAGTGTTCAAGAGCAAAGATGTCAGTTTGAGGACAAAGGTGCTCCAGATCCTAAGCATGGTATTTCCAATAGCCTAATATGCAGATGAGCCGAAGTTTCCTGACTTGGAAAACCGAAGGATTGCAACTGAACAGTTGTGGTCCAGAAACTCAGGCTGCATTCAAGTAAGCTGCCTCCTGAATAACTTGCAGGGATGCCTGAGGTGACAGGGAACTTGCAAGGTCTTTCCTTGTACTTAGTTATGTCCTTCGGCTGAGCATGCACAACATTCTAGCCACTCTAATCTGTGTTCCGGCTAGCTACCACAAGTTACAGTTTTTCTGATAAAGTTCCGCTTACTGCAGGCTCCTTCATTATAAGATATTCTTGTACTCCTTACCCTTCCTCAAGCACCTCCCCTTGAGCTGTGTACAAAATAAAATCCCTGCACTTGGTCTGTGCTGCAGTATCTCCATCAGAGTGCTGCATCCACCTGGTCCTAACTTTACTTATTTCATTTGTTTCTTTTGTCTTCCTTTTTATTCTGCTCTCCCATCACCCCTACTTGGGTTTAATCTCTCCGTGTGGGTCGCAGAGTATAGCCAATTGTCAGATGCACAATCTGGTAGCACAGTGGTTATAGGTTAGGCTTGTTAACCTCATGATTGGCAGTTTGAAACTACCAGTCATTATGTGGGAGAACGATGAGGATTTCTGCATGGAGATTTATAGTCTTGGAAACCCTATGCAGGATCTCTGTGAGCCCAAACCAACTCCATAACAAATCGCCACCACCATATGCATTTGTAATTTGGACAATGAGTAAGGAAGGCTGTAGAAGATTTAACTCATTTGTGTTATTGGTGTTTAATATGATTATTAACTGTATCACCAATTTCCAGAAGAACTAACAAATAATTCAAGAAATAAAGCCAGAATACTCCTTAGATAGCAAGACTTCATCTCATACTTTGGAGATATAACATAACATATAATGAAAACAACAACAGATAATTAAAACAGATGTCATTCAGTTCTGCTTAAAGACAATTGGTGATCATTATATATTCATCTGACATAGTTATTTATTATTCTGTATTATTTTCATTGTTTTGGCTTGCTTGTTACCATGTGTATATGAGACATCTGCTATATTCTATACACTTAGATTCATTACTAAATTGCTCCACTGCCCAAGACTAAGGCATCTGAATTAATTGTTCTACAAGTATTTTTCAGTCACACAGATGAAGCTGTAAAATATAATAAAGAGGCAAACTTAACCATGTAAAGCTGAGAATGAAGAGCAATCATAATTGATTATTATATTAACCAGCATTTGCTCCTATCAGACATGATTTCTTCATTACATTACAAAAATAATTTGTTAGAATGCTTATTTGAGAAATTTAAGAAGATGCACATAGCTTTGGCTATTTTGTAATTCATATGTAGGTTTGGTTCATGGAGTCAGCAGACTGGATTTACTGAAGGACATTTGCTGTTTATCACCCATTCTTCCTAGATAAGTCTAGTAGTTTTAAGAAAAGTCTACCATTTCCTCACATATAGCCAGAAACAAAAAAAAAGAAAACAAAGATAGAATACAATTTTGAATTCATGACATGATCTTCTGAATCCCATGTCTATAAATATGAATGTCTTGAAGCCAATAAAAACAAATGTCATAGAAAACTCTTGTCCTTTAATGCATTAACAATAGAGGTTTTTACTTGGAAAGAAACAGTATAGCAAACTAAGTCTGTAGCAAACTTAGTTTACTTTGTCACTAAAAATTTGACTCCAGGGTTTAGAATTCTCTTTAACAAAACATTTTTAGACTATATAAACGGAACCAAACCAAAACAAACCAGTTGCTGTCTAGTCAATTATGACTCATAGTGACATGTCAGGATAGACTAGAACTGCACCACAGAGTTTCCAAGACTGTAATCTTTATAGAAGCAAACTATCATATCTTGCTTCCATGGAGTTGTTGGTGGGTTCAGACCACCAAACTTGAAGTTCACAGCCAGCTGTTTAATCATTGTGTCACCAGGGCTTATGTTGTTGTTTGGTGTCCTCGAGTTGGTTCTGACTCATACCAACAATAAGCACAAAAGAAGGAAGCATTGTCCAATCCTGTCCATCCTCACAATTATCGTTAAGCTTGAGCCCATTGCTGTTGCCACTGTGTCAATCCATCTTATTTGGGGTCTTCCTCTTTTTCATTGATCTTCCGCTTTACTTAGCATGATGTCATTTTCCATGGACTGATTACTTCCTGATAATATGAAATATGAGAGACAATGTATCACAACCCTGGCTTCTGAGGAGCATTCTGTCTGTACTTCTTCCAACACAGATTGGTTTCTTTTACTAGCAGTCCATGGTATTTTTAATATTCTTAAACAACACCATAACTCAAATCCATCAATTCTTCTCTGGACTTCCTTATTCACTGTTCAACTTTCACATGTATATAAAGTTGTTTAAAATACCATGACTTAGGTCAGGCACGCCTAAGTCCTCACACTGATATCTTTACTTTTGAACACATTGAAGTGGTTCTGTACAACAGATTTGCCTAATGTAATGTGTCATTTGAATTCCTGACTGCTGTTTACATGAGTATTGAGTGTTGGTTTGAGCAAAATGAAGTCTTTGACAACTTCAATCTTTCTCTACTTATAAGGATACTATTTATTGGTCCAGTGGTGAAGATTTTTGTTATCTTTACATTGAGGTGAAATCCATAATAAATGCTATAGTCTTTGATCTTTACAGTAAGTATTTTAAGGTTTTTTTGGGTTTTTTTTTTCCTTTCAGCAAGTAAGGTTGCATCAACTGCATATCTCAGGTTATTAGTGAATCTTCCTCCAATCCTGATGCCATATTTTTCTTTATATAATCCACTTTCTTGGATTATTTGCTTAGTGCACACCTTTCCTAATTTTAAACTATTCATTATCGCCTTTTTCTATTAGAAAAACTGTCTTTTGGTTTATGTACAGGTTCCTCATGATCACAATAAATGATTCTGGAATACTCATTCTCTGCAATGTTGTCCATAGCTTGTCATGTTCCACACAGTTGAAAGCCTTTTCTTAGTCAATAACATACAGGTGAACATATTTCTGGTATTCTCTGCTTTCAGCCAAGATATGTCCGATGACAGCAATGATATTCTTCATTCCATGTTCTCTTCCGAATCTGGCTTGAACCACTGACAGTTCCCATCAATGTACTGTTTTTGACTTATCTTTAGAAAAGTTTTACTTGCAATGTGATACTAATGATTTTTCCATGATTTCCTCATTTCATTCTCTTTGGAATGAGCACAAATTTGGATCTCGTCCAATCAATTGGCAAGGTAGTAATCTTCCAAATTTCTTGGCATAGATGAGTGAGTGCCACTAGTGCTTGATCAGTTTATTGAAAGATTTCAATTTGTATTCTATCAATTCCCAGAGCCTTGTTCTTTGCAAATGCCTTCAGTAAACCTTGAACTTCTTCCATCAGTGCCACTGACTGTTGATCATATCCCCTTGAATCTATTGCATTCTGTAATCAGGCTTTGTTTTCTTTGCTACTTGAGTAAACTTTTAAACTACCAACTCAGTTCATGGGCTTAGCAGTATTTGAAAGTCAACATTCTTAACTTCCAACTTCTCCTCATTTTTTCTCTCAGAGAATAGACAAAGATTTGTTGTTGCATTGTGATGGAGTGAGAAAAGAGAAAGCTTATCTTGCCTGTGGATTCAGGTCATGGTTTTTTTTGGTAGATAGGAATTCAACACTTCCCTCACCTTGTCAACCTAATCCCTTTCTAAGAAATATTCAGTACAAAATTTTTATTTGTTTACTTATTTTGTTTTTATTTTGTAGAGGGAAGTGTACAAAAAGTTTGATCATTCTTTCAATATTTATCATCTGGCATTACTCTGTAAAACAAAGTTGGTTTTCTATCTTACTTTCCCTGGCTGTCTTTTTCTGCCTCTCTCCTCTCATCTTTATCCTTCTCTCTTTTGCTCTTTCTCTGTCCACCCCCCACTCTTTCTCCCGATTATGCCCAATTGTACCCATGGCCTTTTATTTTTTTCTTTGTGATTTTAGTGAAAGTTTAAAACACAAATTAAGTTTTCATTTAAGAATTTCTTCACAAATTGTTCAGAAACATTGGTTATATTTTTTATAGTGACAAATTTCTCATTATTTCCATTATTCTTGTTCCATTTCCAATCATTTCATTTCCCTGTCCTCTAATCTTCTCATCTTTTATTTATACCAATTGTCAACCATTTGTTCTCATATAGATGATGCTTCAGATGATATCATTACTAATGGATTATATTCTTTGTTTTACAAGCCAGTCTGTTATTTGGCTAAAAGATGACTTTGGGATAATTTCAGTTCTAGATTTAAATCAAGATTTAAACCTTATCTCAAAGTTTTAAGCTCAGGGATTCTTCTGGTCTCATCACGTCTTTTTAAAATCTTAAGATCTGCCACACATTTTGTCCTACTTTATCAGAGCCTATTTATTGTAGCACTGATCAGAACTGTTTGCAGTATTAGCAGAATACTATCCAGTTTTTTTTTTTTTAATCTTAAAGTAGATGAGAACATAATTTGTGTAAACAGTTAGTCTTATAAACTACTTCATTCTCTGAGTGTTTGGTTTCCTTCTTTGTCTTTGTCTTTATGGTAAAGACCTAGAGTCACATTTTAGAGGGTCATTTATAAGATTTAGACCCCAGATACTATTCACCAAACATAAACTTCAACATAAATACTAAAATGAATTGTATAAATTATGTTGTGCCAATTGACCAAGTTATTTCATGAGACTTGAGTTCTAAGCCCACAAAATCAAAATTGTGAGGAGTTATACATGTATATTGAATGAATAAACACATGTAATATATAAATATATATCATATAAACATATTTATATATTACACATATTTATTCTTATTTAAATATTGGTAATATTTTCCAGTGAAACCACCAAGGTATAGAGATTTTCTGTACTGGGTTTAGACTACAGCTAACAGACTAGGAAGAAATAAAGGTAGACTACTTATGAATGCTTCCACCACTCATCTGTCAGTTTGTCGTATTGTGATGGCTTGTGAGTCGCTGTGATTCTGAAAGCTATGCAATGGGTATTTTAAATATCAGCAGGGTCACCCATGGTGGACAGGTTTCAGATGAGCTTCCAGATGAAGAAAGATTAAGAAGAAGGAGTGATGAACTACTTCCGAATATTTAGTCACTGAAAACCTTATAAATAGTAAAGAAACACTGTCAGATATAGTGCCAGAAAATTAGCCCCTCACGTTAGAAGGCACTCAATATGAGACTGGGGAAGAGCTGCCTCCTCA
>NW_006408540.1:27670510-27672120 GCF_000296735.1 Chrysochloris asiatica | reverse complement strand
AGAGTGTTCCTTGGCAGCCAAGATGGCCAAACTTCATCTTCATATTTCAGACATATTGTCAGGAGGGACCAGTCGCTGGAGAAGGATATCATACTTGGTAAGATGGAGGGTCAGAGAAAAAGAGTAAGACTCCCAATGAGATGAATTAGCCAGTGGCAGCATTGATGGACTCAAGCGTGGCAACAGTGTTGATGTTGGCCCAGGATCGGGCAGTGTTTTGTTCTGCTGTGCATAAGGTCACTATGAGTTGGTACCGACTCAGTAGCACCTAACAACAACTTATGAATGCTTAGCCACAGAAAACCTTATAAATAGCAGGAGAACATTGTCAGATATAATGTCTAATAATAAAAAGCATTATGAATAGCACCAGAATATTGTCAGATATGTACCAGAAGATAAGTAGCTTAGGCTGGAAGACATTCAAAATACAACTGAACAAGTAGAGTTCACTGTGATGATGCAAACAGAGTAAATCTTTTAGGAACTTCATTTGCTGATGAGGCACAACTCAAAATGAGGAGAAATAGTCACAAACATCCATTAATAATCAGAACATGTAATATACTAAGTATGAATGTAGGAAAATTGTAAATTGTAAAAAATGAAATGGAATGTAGAAAGTTGGATATCCCAGGCTTTAGTGAGCTGATATGAACTGGTATGAGCCATTTTGAATATGATATTCCTGTTGTTTACTATCCCTAGAATAACAAATTCAAGTGGAAAGATGTAGCACTTATCATCAGAAAGAACATTTCAAGATCTATCTTGAAATACAAGACTGATCTTGTGGTTTAAAATGCCCTGCTTATGTTACAGAGCCACAACGTTCCAGTGGCATAGATCTGGTCAAGGAAAACAATAAGGAAAATGACATCTTATTATTTTCTTCAATTGTCTTACTCACTTAGCTCTGTCTCCAATGGAAGGTGTTGTTAATTGTTCCAGGGGGTGGTTGGCGAGAAGTAGGGTTTAGTAACAGAAAGGAGTGCCCAAATAGTATGAATACCTAATATGTTTAACTGCTAACTGAATGGTTGTGAATTTAAGTTCACCCAGCAGCACTTCACAAGAAAAGTCTGGTAATCTATTTACAAAAATTGCAGTCATTGAAAACCCAATAAAGCACAGTTCTATTCTGACATACATGTGGTCACCATAGATCAGAATCAACCCAATGGAAACTGATTGACAACAGAAAACTTTATAACAATACTCACCCTACTCCAGCGAAACAAAAATACTGTCTTTTTCCCAAGTGAGTCATTGGGTTGAGCAGGGCTAAATAGAGAGTAGCGTTTTCATCCCTTGCCTGGCAGAAATTGGCAGTGCTTTGATCCCTCTAGCAGATAATGGAAGAACCAAGTGGACAGGTTTTCTTCCATCAACTGGTAGAATCAGATGATGCTCTGATTTCCCTGGTGGAATAGTGTAAGATGGGCTGAATGGGAGCTAATTTTCTATCCCTACCTAGCAGAAGGAGTCTTGATGTGGCATTGTTGGATAAGCACTGGACTACTAACCCTTGAGTTGTGGTGTTGGAGGAGAATACTGAAAGTGTCATGGACTGCCAAAAGAACCAATAGATCTGTTTTGGAAGAAGTGCA
>NW_006408540.1:27668679-27670329 GCF_000296735.1 Chrysochloris asiatica | reverse complement strand
AAGACCCCCAACGAGATGGATCAGCCAGGTGACATCATTGATGGCATCAAGTGTGGTGGCGGTAGTGAGGTTGGCCCAAGATCGGACATTGTTTCGTTCTGCTGTGCATGGGGTCGCTATGAGTCGGTTCCGACTCGATGGCACCTGACAACAACACTAACCAAAAGGTCAGTGTTTTCAACCCACCAGCTGCTCCTTGGAAACCCTATATAGGGTTTCTGTGAGTTAGAACTGACTCCATGGCACTTTATAACAACATCCTTTTGTTGTCTTGGTGTAGAGCTGTAGGATAAGCATGGGACTGCAAGGTCAGCTTGAACCATAAGGTTGACAGTTTAAACTCACCAACCACTCCTCAGAAACCTTATGCAGAGTCGCTCTGAGTTAGAACCTATTCAACAGCACTTTATAACAATAACAACAACAACAAAACAAACCCAGAAGAATCAGGAAATGCTTCAATTACTCTGTCAGAACAATGCCAATGTGGTTCAGCAGTGAGGTGAATCTCCACCTCAGCTTACCAAGCCTGTGCTGGTAATCACCTATACAGTTTCTTCTATACCCCCATCAATTCAGTGGGGTTCAGAGAGAGCTGAGTATACTCCTGCTTTCCCTCTCATACCCATTCAGTCTGTGCATCTGTTTATGGTTCTATCTGTAGAACATATTGTTGTGTTAAAGTTATATATGTGACTTTATTTATATCTATACATTGTAGCTCTTGCATCCCTCCCTGTCTTCACATGCCTCCATTATTCTTATGACAACCTTCCTCTTGTATATTACCTTTTCCATCACTCAAGATAAGTATTGAACTGCTAGCAGTAAGGTGATTAGTTAAAGCTCACCAGCCACTTCTCAGAAACTCTATACAGGGCTGCTGTAAGTCAGAAATGACTCAAAGGCACACAACAACACCCTGTAGCCAGTGAATGACTCTATCTTCCTTTCCACCCCTAATAAACAACAAACAATATTTGTTTTAGTATGAAAATATGAGTTTTTAAAATCACGATATCATACAATGTTTTTCCTTTTGTGATTGACTAATTTCCCTCCGCATAATGTCTTCTAAGTTCATTCATGTTATGAGGTGATTCACAGATTCATTTTTCTTCCACGTTGCATAGTATTCCATTGTGTGTATGTACCAAAGTTTGTTTTCATAGTGAATGGTAATTCAACAGGATTTTCAAGGAGCAGCTGATCAGTTTGAACCACTGACCTTGCCATTAGCAATCCAGTGTTTATCCTACAGCATCACACCAGGACTCAACAGACAATAGTTTCCATAACTGTGTCCTCTATGTATCCTATTATATTTATGAATACACATGAAGCAATTAAAAATATACCCGTAGAAATATCCACAGCCATACCAAGATATGCACATGGATGTTCTTCTACACAACCTCCCACATAGATTTAGCACATATATTTTGTATCCATTAATAAACTATTGTTTGTTATCACTGATGTTGCAGGATTGTATATGTTATACACTTGCACTTTATTCTTGCACACCTCTCTGTGCCTTCCTTTACCTTAGTCACATTGTGCTGACTACTGTTACATTGTGTACTACCTTTCCCTTCATCACTGGTGGTGACAACAATATATGGAAGTACACCCAATGTATACCTTGGT
>NW_006408540.1:27664651-27668505 GCF_000296735.1 Chrysochloris asiatica | reverse complement strand
TTCATATATATAAATAGAACACATAGGGGCACAGTAATGGAAAATTCTTAGTTACAAACACCTCACAGGGTAAGCCACTGAGCTTGAAAGATAAGGGCCGTAGTTTTCAGGAGACATTTAGGCTAATTTTCATAAGGGTGTTCATAAAGGCCATGTTCTACATTCTAGTTGGTGAATACCATCTGGGTCTTAAAAACTTGCAATCATCATTCTAAAATACACCTATTGTTCTCTTCCCATATAGATCAAAAGTGAATAAAGAAAACTGAAGACTCAAGAAAGCAATTAGTCCAAAGAACTAATTGAACCACAGCCGATTCTGACCTGAAACCAGAAAAATTAGATGGTGTCCATAATCACAACCAACTGCTCTGATCAGCAATGCAACAGATATGACTAGTTAGAGCTGATGAAAATTTTAGCAAAAAATAAAATTCATAAAAAGACTAGACTTACTTGTCTGATAGAAGCTGGAGGAAGCCTTTGATTATTTCCCTAAGACACCCTTATAGCTTGGTACGGAAGCCACTCCTAAAGAAGTGGCCTAAAAACCACCACCCAGAAGAAATGTGCTTTTTAGAATAATCAGTTATTAGGGCAATATCTCCCCAAAAGCAAAGATGTAAAGTTTGTAAAGGGCAGGGGAATTGGACTAATGGAAACAGGGAGCTCAGCATGGAAATGGAGAGAGTGTTGACACATTGCAGAGATTGTGATCAATGTCATGGAACAATTTGTGTATGAAGTATGGACTGGAAAACTAATTTGTTATGTAAACTTTCACCTAAAGCACAATAAAATATTCAAAAAAAAATCTGAAAGACTGTAGCTCATTGCACTGGAGTTTCATTTCCACAGAACAAAAATTTCAAGAGATATTATGATGAAAAAGTGTTCTACACTCACACAAGGGAGGAATTTTTGGTTCTTGAGTGCAAAATTTCTGAGAGACCATTTTTTTAGTGTGTTGTGGCGCTCCAGGAGGCTTTTTGTCACAACGCCCTTCTTTGTGGAACTTCACCAGGAAAAAGTGCTTTGAGTCACAAAAATCTCTTCCCTAGAAGACAGTAGATTTATAATGGGAGTTGAAGATCTGGATGTGAATTCGAAGTGATAAGATTATATACAAAGCTGTGTGTACAAAAGGAGTGATTGGATGGTGCAAAAGGTTAAAGTGCTTAGCTGCCAACAGAAGGGTTAGAAGTTCAAGTCCTTCTTGGTTTTTAGTGTATAGAAAGCAGCAACTCAGTCTAACAGCATACGGGTGTATGATAAAGATTGGACTATGTAACAGAAGTAATCTGTTTGTAATAACAGCTTATTTATCATTACTTAAACTTGCAAATGATTTATTTTTTAACATAAGCTACAATGGCTAGAGCGTTAGCTCTTAAGAATGGAGAGAGTTCACCTAGTGCATCTAGAAATAATATATATATATAAAATCATTGGTGTATGCTCAAACTTGGAACAAAAGGGCTCAGTGATATAGGGATTGATGCATAGTCTGAATGAGTAAAAGAGGGGAAATAATGTTAAGATGTTTGACTATTTTATTGATATTTGTTTCCCTTGCATACTATTGTAAAATAGTCACTTGAGAGGGATAGAAAGGAATATCTGGAAACATGATTATAGAAAGCTTGTAAGCCAACCTTTATCCTATAAATGATTAGAATACCTAAAAGGGGTGCTAGAACTTGCCCAGTGAAAGAAGCTTCTTGCAAAGCATTTGTACAGTATAAGACATTAGGTGGAATCCTAATCCCCATCCAGAACCTTCTGAGACAGGAAATTCCCATTTGGAAAAACTAGCAGACCAGCTTGGAACATATAGAGGAACAAATGATACTTCTTGAAAGAAAGACCAGCAGAAATAGTGATGCATGCTAAACCTTGGAACAATAAGGCTCTGTGATACAGGGATCAAGCATAGTCTGAAGAGGGGTAATAATACTAAGATGCTTGACTTGTCTTATGAATCTTGGTTTCCCTTTCCTACTATTATAAAATGGACACTTGAGTGGGATAGAAAGGAATATCGGGAAATATGATTACAGAAAGCTTGTAAGCCCATCTTCAGCCTATAACTGATTGGAATACCTAAAAGGGGTTCTAGAACTTGACCAATGAAATAGGCCTGTTAAGGAGACTTTGAAGAGTATAGAACCAGCCCTTGAAGAGTATAGGACCTTAGGTGGAATCCTGAGCCCCTTCCAGAACCTTCTGAGGTGGGACATTCCCACTAAAAGGACAAGCAGACCAACCTGGAACAACTAGAGTGACAGAAGACACATCTTCAGAGAAAGACCAGCAGGAAATACCCAAAACAAAAACGGCAGTATGATCAGCTACTACAAGAATAAGCAAGTTGTTCCCTGGGAAGTCATCAAGGCAAGGGAAGCCATCAATCAATTCCCTTCCAGACAAATCCCCCTCTAAGACTGAAATTCAAAGGGAACACATGAGCAGACATGTAAGCTTGCTGGTGACCATGTTGGTCTACTGGTGAGTGCAAGGGGAAAGGCAGTAATGGACAAATGGGCTGAGTTCAACCACATTCCATAGACTTCTCTCTCTCATCCCCTGTTGACTAGGGGATGAGAGAGAGAAGAGGAAGGGCTGATTGGCCCTAAGTGTGTGAACTGGAGACACCTGAGCCCATGCACAAGGACATAGCCACAGAGGGCTAGAGCTGAGAGTGAAGCATCCAGCTGATATGAGGTGAGGGGAAATGCACATGAACACCCAGACTTGCATATAGTACACATTTTACCTAGCCTCGAAGGCTTGATAATCAGAACTTGACTAGATGAAGATTAAAAACAACAACAAAACTATTTTTGATAAAAAAAAAAAAAAACAAGGGTAAACTGCTACAATTTGATGAACTTGACCCATCCTCATGGAGGTAATAACTCAAAGTACCAAAAGAGAGGGAAAGAGTCTTCATATAAAGTATCAATGTTATCCCCGCTGTATACAGGGTAGATAGGGATGGGCAACTTAGACATTGGCTACCTAAAATGAGGGGGTGATAAAGGTATGAAGTGACTGGCTTACAAGTTTTCAAGAGGATGATTAGTTTCAGAGGGTGCAGGGGAATTTAGAATCTCCACTGAGAGGTTTTCGTCCTGTCTAGATGAGGCTGGTGAAAGGAGATAGGCATAAGGTTCTTATGATTCAGTTGTGAGTAATTGTTATCATGACTAACTGCAACTGTCATAATTGTTAAGGTAGAAGTTTTGTAACAAAAACAGGGGAGTAGTTAATCTTATAGTCCAGAAACAGAGGACCCTAGGACCAACAAGGGATAAGAGTACAAGCAAAATGTGGGACCCTATCTAGAGAAGTAGTGACACCAGAGATGGAAGAAGAGATGGGGACATGGAGAGAGGGAGCAACTGAGGACTCTAAATTCATGGAATTAAGAGGGACTGAGAGATGGCAGCCAGGAGGCAGACTTGAAGAATGTGCTCTTAGGTGGTTTAAATTATTATATATGCCTGAGTGCTTAAAAATAAAGAAGAGCTAAAATGAATAGAAAGAAATACTATTAACTGATGGCACATGGAGGGGATTATAATCAGTGTAATGAAACAAAGTATATGATTTTTGTTAATGTAAAACTGATGATCTGCCCTGCAAACTTTCACTCAATTCATAAATTCACAATAAAAACTTAAAATAAAAAAAGTAAATACAAAAGGAAAATATATATATATGAGGGGAAGTATAAAAGTATTGCTAATATAATTCCAGTTCACATATGCACAGGTTTATTCCAAATAAAACATGTCTATATATATATATATAAGGAGCTCTGGTAGCGTAGTGGTTACGAATTGGGCTGC